>NC_061511.1:193661722-193881045 GCF_022539505.1 Lolium rigidum | reverse complement strand
CATATCGTCGGGTTAGGCCCATAGGCGACGAAAAATGCCCCTTAGTTGACGATTTTGGGACGTTGTCTATCAGAACTTTTCTTGTAGTGCCTAGATTTTGTGATGAGGTCTAAGACCCCGTGTGTGGCCCGATCTCACGGATTGACTTCGAAACCGAGGGGAGAGATGGGAGAACGCGAGGAACACGAAGAACACGACGGGCACGAGGAACTCCGAGACTCACGCACGCACACCAACCCGATACACCCGATGCTTACCTCCGTGGCTCGATGGACCACGCCAATAGAATCTCCGAGGAAGAGGCACGGGGCAGAATTCCCGGAGAGAGATTGGGATTGGAGAGGAAGAGCTTGGTGAAAGAGAGAGAGTAACTAGTACTAGAATCTCCTTCAACAAGATCAAAGTCAACAACCAAGGTGCCTTGATTACAGAGGGATGATACCCAAGGGAGACTAAGCTCAAAGGTAGGTTTGAGTTCAAAACAAGTCTAAAGAGCTAATGAGGGGTTCCAGCTACTTATATAGTCACACATGGCCAGCAAGGGCGAACAGGTACGCGAAGGGATAAGTTAAGGCAGTTTGGTGGGGCATTCCCGTCGGATCCGGTTTGTGTCCGGTCTGACCGGGCCTGTGACCGGGCTGTCCGGTCATGGGTCCGGTCAGACCGGGCTGTGGCCGGGCGGTCCGGTCATGGGTCCGGTCGGCCGGGCGCAAGCCGGAAATCTGCGAAGTTTCCGGTCCTGGGTCCGGTCGTCGCCCGTACGAGGGAGCTGGCCCGGTTTGCGCCCGGTTGACCGGGCACTGTGACCGAGGCGTCCGGTTGTGGGTCCGGTCCGGCCCGGGTCCTGGACCGGCCAGCGTCCTTCTCTTCCTTGGAGCGCTTCGGGCGACGTCGGCTTCGGCTTCATGATCATCTCCATGTCCAGCTGCTTCTCTCCCTCCCTTGACCTTGGCGCCTCCTCCTCTCCGTGGTCTTGATGCGCCTTGTACCTAATGACACATAGCACGTCGGCATGAGGTAGCAATCCATCCAAAGGGGTACCAAGATCAAGGGTGGTGAGGAGCGAGTTCACCTCATCATGTAGAGCCTTGACTCGGGCTTGTGTCATCGGTCCACTTGGGGGACTTGTTGGTCTTGGTGTGGAGGTGACCGAAGGCCACCCCGCATCATCTCCCCCCCCCTTGGGAAAGAGTCGTCCTCGACTCTTGTGCCTCCTCATCTTCATGATATGGCGACAAGTCCGCCACGTTGAATGTGTTGCTCACCAAGTACTTGGAGGTGGGGATGTCGATGACGTAAGCGTTGTTGTTGATGCGTTTGAGGACCTTGAAGGGACCATCTCCTCTTGGCTTGAGCTTCGAGTTGCGTTCATGAGGGAATCTTTCCTTCCGGAGGTGGATCCAAACGAGGTCGCCTTCTTGAAATATCCGTTCCTTCTTCTTGGCGTTGAGGCGGGTAGCTTGACGAAGCACATGTTCTTGAATGGTAGCTCTTGTTTCTTCATGAAGTTTCTTGACGGCGGCGGTGCGCTTGTCGAAATCCATGTTGATTCGCTCATGAAGGGGGAGCGGGAGTATGTCGAGTGCCGTGAGTGGCTCAAATCCGTAGACGACCATGAAGGGACTCCTTGATGTAGTCGAGTGCTTGGCGCGGTTGTAGGCGAACTCCGCGTGTGGAAGGCATTCCTCCCATGACTTCAAGTTTTTCTTCACGAGGATGCGTAGAAGGGTGGAGAGGCTTCGATTGACCACTTCCGTTTGGCCGTCCGTTTGCGGGTGCGAGGATGATGAGAATAAGAGCTTCACTCCAAACTTGGCCATGAGCGACTTCCAAAGATAACTCATGAACTTGACGTCTCGATCCGACACAATGCTTTGCGGTACTCCATGTAGGCGAACAATTTCCACTGAAAAACAATGAAGCAATGTGTGAAGCATCGTCGCTCTTATGGCAAGGTATGAAATGAGCCATCTTAGAGAATCTATCCACTACCACGAATATAGAATCATGACCATGCTTAGTGCGAGGCAATCCTAGAACAAAATCCATGCTAATATCCGTCCATGGTGCATGTGGAATAGGCAATGGGGTGTAAAGACCATAAGGGTTGGAGGTAGACTTAGCATGTAAGCATGTAGTGCACCGGCGGCAAAGGCGTTCCACGTCGCGGTACATTCTTGGCCAATAGTAGTGGGTTGAGAGCATGGCGTATGTCTTCTCTCGACCAAAGTGTCCCATAAGACCACCTCCATGTGACTCTTGCAAAAGCAATTTTCGAAGCGAAGACTCGGGAATGCAAATCTTGTTAGCTTTAAACAAGTAGCCATCATGCAAATAGAAATCATCCACTCCTCGTTCAATGGAGCACTTCTCAAAAATTGGAGCAAAGAAAGAATCGGAAGGATAGAGTTCTTTGATCTCTTCAAGTCCCAAAACATGAAAATCCAAACGAGTTAGCAAAAGGGTGTTTTTGCGGGAAAGAGCATCCGCCACAACATTGTCCTTGCCCTTCTTGTATTTGATCACATATGGGAAGGACTCAATGAACTCGACCCATTTTGCATGTCGTTTGTTCAAGTTGTGTTGGCTTTTCAAATATTTTAAGGACTCATGGTCGGAATGAATGATAAATTCTTTTGGCCAAAGATAGTGTTGCCAAACTTCAAGAACACGAACCAAAGTGTAGAGCTCCTTGTCATATATAGGATAGTTGAGGCGTGCGCCATCTAACTTCTCACTATAGTATGCCACGGGTTTGCCCTCTTGCATAAGAACACCACCAATACCAAGCCCACTTGCATCACACTCAATCTCAAAAGTTTTGGCAAAATTTGGAAGAACAAGAAGGGGAGCTTCGGTAAGGCGTTTCTTCAACTCATCAAAAGCATTTTGTTGGGATTTTCCCCAAACAAACGGAACATTCTTCTTGGTAAGCTCATTCAAAGGGCAAGCAATGGTGCTAAAATCTTTCACAAAGCGGCGGTAGAAACCGGCAAGTCCATGAAAACTTCGGACTTGGCCAACATTTGTAGGAGTAGGCCAATTATGGATGGCCTCTACCTTAGAAGAATCAACTTCAATCCCATTAGCGGAAACCACAAATCCAAGGAAAATCAATTTGTTTTGAGCAAAGGTGCATTTGGGGAGGTTAGCATAAAGCTTTTCATGACGCAAGATGCACAAGACTTCTCTCACATGTTGCACATGGTCCTCGAGATTTTTGCTATAAATGAGAATGTCATCGAAATAGACAACCACGCTCTTGCCAATGAGAGGACGCAAGATGTGATTCATGAGGCGCATGAAAGTAGATGGGGCATTGGAAAGACCGAAAGGCATAACGAGCCATTCATATAGACCGAGTTTGGTCTTGAATGCCGTTTTCCATTCATCACCAATAGCCATGCGGATTTGATGGTAACCACTACGCAAATCGATTTTAGAGAAAATCGTGGCACCACTAAGTTCATCAAGCATGTCATCTAAACGCGGAATGGGATGGCGGTAACGGACGGTAATGGCATTGATGGGGCGACAATCCATACACATCCGTTGCGTCTCATCCGGTTTAGGCACAAGAATCACGGGAACCGCACAAGGGCTAAGGCTTTCGCGGACGTACCCTTTGGCGAGGAGATCTTGTATTTGGCGTTGTATCTCCTTTGTTTCTTTGGGGTTGGTGCGGTAGGCGGCACGGTTTGGAAGCGGAGCGCCGGGTATGAGGTCGATGCGGTGTTCGATGCCTCGAAGTGGTGGTAGTCCATGAGGGAGCTCGTCGGGGAAGACGTCTTGAAACTCCTTCAAAAGAGACAACAAAGACGAAGGAATGTTGGTTAAGTCGTTAGTCGCCGATGATGGTCCCTTGCATATGAGGACGTAGTGCAATATGGTGGATGGGTTTGCTTGCACTTCTCTCCACTCGCTTTTGGTGGCTAGGAGGACGCTCTTTTGCTCACTCATGTATGGCTTGTGGTGCTCACTCTCCCTTTGGTGGGTCGCTCCCTCACCTCTCAACTCACTATGGTGGAAGTGGTGTTGTGCCCTCGCTAGAGCCTTCGCGTTGTCGGCGATGATTTGGCTAGGAGTCATGGGGCGCAACTCGAACTTCTTGTCGTTGACCTTGAAGGTGTATGTGTTGGAGAGTCCATCATGTATAGCCTTCTTGTCATATTGCCAAGGGCGGCCAAGCAACATGTGGCACACCGTCATGGGTACCACGTCACACTCAATAGTATCCTCATAAGGTCCAATCTTGAAAGTGACGGTGACGGTATGTTGTATCTTGACGTTGCCCTTGTCACTCAACCATTGGATATGGTAAGGGTGAGGATGCTTGCGGAGAGTGAGGTTGAGCTTCTCACACAACTCGGTGCTTGCAAGGTTATGGCAACTTCCACCGTCTATGATGACCTTGATCGACTTGCCACCAATTCCGGCACGGGTTTGGAAGATGTTGCACCGTTGTTCTTCCATATCATGAGGTTGCGTAGTTAGCACCCTTGTGACCACAAGTGAGGGACTTGGGTCATGCTCACATAAGAGAGGATCTTCTCCACTTTCTTGCTCATAAGCTTCTTCACTTTCCACGGCGGCTTGCACAAGGGCTTCATATTCATCCTCATCAAGCATCTCGACATCACCATTCTCCATAGTGATCATGACCTTGGTGTTCTTGCACTCAAACGATTTGTGGCCTTGGGTGCCACACTTGAAGCAAGTGACACTAGAGGGTCCCGTGGATGCCTTAGAGGAGGCGGTGGAGGAGACCGTTTGCTTCATGCGACTTTGGATAGTCGGTTTCTTGGATGTTGTAGAGGACACGTCGGCCTTGGCACTTGTAGCATGAGGAGTTGATGTAGTCGGAGGAGTCGACGTAGCGAGCTTGGAGGAGAAATAGGTCTTGGCCTTGGAGTACTTGATGTCCTCAATCACTTGGCGCTCGGCCTTCGACGCTTGATGGACCAACTCAACCATGTTGGAGTAAGGTTGGAACTCCACAATTCGCTTGATGGGATAGTTGAGGCCATTGAAGAAGCGAGCAATGGTTTGGTCCTCGGACTCTTGGATGTTGGCTCGCATCATAGTGAGCTCCATCTCCTTGTAGAACTCCTCAACGGTCTTGGTGCCTTGCTTCAACTTTTGGAGCTTGTTGAAGAGGTCGGTCATGTAGTGCGTGGGGACAAAGCGAGCATGCATCTCTTTCTTCATTTCTTCCCAAGTGTCAATTGGAGGTTCACCCTTCTCTTCTCGAAGAGTGAGGACTTGCTCCCACCAAGTGTTGGCGTAGTCCTCGAATTCAAGAGACGCCATAGCCACCTTCTTGGCACCGGAGTAGTTGTGGATGCGGAATATCTTGTCAACCTTGAGTGCCCATGAGAGGTAGGCCTCGGCATCTTCTTCTCCCTTGAACTTTGGCATGGTGAACTTGAGTCTTCCAAACATGTTCTCTTCATCCTCCAAGTTTCTTCGACGAGGAGGGGCACCTTCATCTCTTGCGGCTTGAGGAGGAATAGGAGGTCTTCTACGGCCAACCATAGCATTGGGTTGGCGTTGGAGGTGCACACTTGCTTCACTTGGTTCAAGGTGAGGATGTGGTTGAAGATCTTGACGAGGTGGTTGACGACGCTCAATGTTGGGTCTCTCATCTTGATCATGGTGTGGGTCTCCTCTTCCACGTTGGTCATGGCGAGGATGATTGCGGAGATCACGCCTCGGTTGGTCTTGATGTCCATGGCCTTGAGCATCACCATGTGGCTCCATGTTGTGGAAGAAGTTGTCATGAGGGTGGCCGTCACGCCCATGGTGGGCATGGCCATCCGGTTGAGGACGATCTTGTGGAGGACGTTCTTGTGGACGAGCATGGCGATGGATTTCTCCTCGCCTAGAGTTGGAGCGAGAGTCTTCATGACGAGCATGTGAGCGATGAGGTCGATGATGGTCTTCATGCCTTGAGGAGGTGTTATCACCAGATTTTGGCTAATCAGGAGGTGGGCCGCGGTCAAGATGGGCTTGAAGATATATATACAGAAGGAATACATGAATCGGCCTTTTGTACCAAGTTGGGCTTAATTGCCCGTGTATCTGTAACATATTAGATCGTGTTTTAGTTTAGAGATAGAATCTTACTCGTGCACGGTTTGGTGCACGCCCACATTAGAAAGTCCCCTGGACTATAAATATGTACCTAGGGTTTATGGAATAAACAACAACTCACGTTCAACCCCAAACAAACCAATCTCGGCGCATCGCCAACTCCTTCGTCTCGAGGGTTTCTATCGGGTAGCGACATGCTGCCTAGATCGCATCTTGCGATCTAGGCAGCACAAGCCCCACGTTGTTCATGCGTTGCTCGTACTTGAAGCGCTTTTGATGGCGAGCAACGTAGTTATCATTAGATGTGTTAGGGTTAGCATTGTTCTTCGTTTAAGCATGCTTACGTAGTGCAACCCTTGCATATCTAGCCGCCCTCACACCTATCTCGGGTGTGGGGGCGGCACCCGCTTGATCATTATTTAGTAGATCTGATCCGTTACGATTGCTCCTTGTTCTACAAGGATTAGTTTAATATCCGCAATAGTTAGGCCTTACAAAGGGGGAGGATCCGGTGGCACGTAGGGTGGCGTTCGCAAGTCCTAAACAGGATGTTCCGAGGATCAACTTCATGTTGGTTTTTAGGCCTTGTTTAGGATCGGCTTACGAGCACCGTGCGTGGCCGCGAGGCCCAACTCCGGAGTAGGATGATCCGATTATGCGGTGAAAACCCTAAATCGTCGTAGATCTCATTAGCTCTATCTTGATCAAGCGAGGACCACCAAGTATTCGTGCACCCCGTACGAATCATGGGTGGATCGGCTCTTTGAGCCGATTCACAGGATAACCTGAGAGTCGATCGAGGCTCGTATTTAATGTTTACATGTATGCCCTGCAGGAAACTAAGCGAGGCATCCCCATCACCTTCCCGACCGGGTATAGGTCAGGTGGCACGCCCTTGCACTTCGCATCGCCGCGTGTGACCGGAAGAGCATTGCGGGCCGTCGCTCGGAGGGGTCTCGGCCAGCCGCAGCTCTAGGCTCTTCCCGGCTCTACGGTGTTGACAAGGCCGCTGCCCGCCGGTGGGTTTTGGCAGTCAACACATTCTGGCACGCCCGGTGGGACCAACGTCTACATCAACCACATCGCCATCTACATCTGAGATGGCGGGCGGCACGCCAATTACGTGCGACGAGATCAAAGCCATCCTCGAAGCCGAACTCATCGGCTCTTCCCACCGAACCAACTCCCATGGCGTCAGGGGGAGGGGTTCCACGCCCGAAGGCGCACTCGATGGGATAGATCTCTCCACCCCGTCAGAGGAGCGCACCAGGTCGCTGAAGCATGGGGATCTGCCCAAGGAGCTCAGAAGGGAACATGACGGGATCAAGGCAACCCTTGGAGCCGAACTCATCGGCTCCTCTGAGAAGACCCGGCCGCACGATATCAAGCTCGGTGGAGACCCACGTCCGGGGCCCGGTGTCGACACGGTGGATCTCAGCCACTCCATAGGTCAGCCCAAGTTTTCCTTTGGTGTCAATATGGCAGGATCTGCAAGCCGCCATGACGAAGAGAAAACAGAAAGCAGCCACTCCCGTGGCAAGGATGAAGAGGGAGCCGACCCGCACGACCAACCCCAAGATGAGGGCAGGCGGTACCTGGCAAGGGAGGGAATAAGAAGCATGCGGTATCACCGCCCACTCTCCAAGCACCCCCTCAACAAATACGAGCAACACCACGACCGACGTCGACGCTACGACGTAGATGATGAAAGGAATTTTCAGTCTGATGCCGAAGTCGGAAGGTACCGCCAACATGGTAGAAGCAACGGCGGGTACGATCGTCGTGCCGAAGGAAGGCCAAGGGGGCAGGGTGACATGGATAGGCACTGGGACTGCCCGTTCTTCAAACATTGCTGGGACTCAGGAATGAGCCGATTGCCAACAATCGAGGACTGCCCAGAATGCAAACAAAGGAAGAAGGATGCCGCTAACGTGTCTGTATTCAGCCGTCTAGGGCCTTTCCCGCCTCGGAACAAGCATGCTAAGTCCGCTCAGGTGGAAGATCTCGAGGAGCTAGAGGATGGTGGTGAAGGATACAAATATCATCAGCCCAGATGGTGCCCTGGTGGGCTCAGCCGTTCCCAGAAGCGAAGAGTTCAGCGTCTGCGTGGGTTGGAAGAAGCTGAAAGATTATACCTGCGCACGCTAAGGAAGGCACGGCCTGATCTGGCCGCCAAAATTCGGCGAACCCCGGACAAGGAAGGTCAGCCACAAAGAAGAAAGTGGCGCCCGAACAGAGAAAAGCCGATGATGAAACATCGGCCGGCACAAATATGGTGTTTATCCTCCCTTCGGAGTTCGGTGCTCCAGGATTAGATGAGACATCCGTGGCACAACTTGATCGCGGCCCACGGCCGGTTATCTTTGAGAAGCCACGGGAAAGGAGCTACGGGCATCCGAAGGCCCCGTACTTACGAGGATATATCGATGGGAGGCCTGTAAATAAGATGCTGGTGGACACCGGAGCGGCAGTTAACATCATGCCGTACTCTATGCTACGTCGGCTGGGACGCTCGAGTTCGGATCTAATCAAGACTAACGTGACGTTGAGCGACTTCAACGGCCAAGCGTCTGAGGCACAAGGAGTTCTAACGTGGATCCGACCGTAGGAAGAAAAACTATCCCTACGACGTTCTTCATTGTTGATAGCACGAGCAGTTATGCTCTGTGTTGCTCGGGAAGAGATTGGATCCACGCCAACCGCTGCATTCCCTCCACGATGCACCAATGCATAATACGGTGGGATGGTGACGAGGTAGAGGTCGTCCGGGCCGATGACTCGGCCGAAGTTTCAACGGCCGGCATGAACGCATGGGAAGCAGCAGGCCAAGAACCCCTCTCGAGCATCAACTTGGACGATCGCGAGCGCATCGATGTGACAAAGGGAAGGGTTAAGCTAGTTTTATCCACTGGCCTGACCATGTAGTTGAAGCCAAGCGATGTGCAACTTGGCGAGGCTGGTCCTTGTGGTCGGCCCCAAGGGTCTATGAAGGAACATTACAAAACCTTCACCGAGCAAACAACGTGGAGGCCGATTCCAGTAATCGGCCGTGAATATCCTCACCATCCATACTGCCTGGGTTCAACACATGATCCAACAGAGCCGATATCATCAATTCTCTTGACGGAATCGGCTCGGGGCGCCCAAGTGGATAAAACACGAGGATATGCAGTAGAAGTGTCCCATCCGGTGGCAATGGGTATTGGAGTATGGGGGCCGATACACAAATCGGCCGGAAATTCAAAATTTTTTAAGCATAGCCGATGTGCAAACATCGACTTAAGGATCAATGGAGCGTGAAATGGGTCTTCCTTTCAAGGACCCCTAATTCTCATTGGCAAGTCAGGGTAGGGATGAGCCTCCCTAAGACAGCGAGAGAAGCCGATGACGAAGTAATCGGCTGCGACGTTTTGACCAAGATGGTGACTTGTAGCTGTCACTTCTAGGGGGTGTTGCGTCCAGAATGGAGGGCACCAGAGATTCAAAGACACCCCCACTGGGAGGCGTCCCAGCCTGCCAGAAACGAAGAGCCGATAGTCGTTGGAATCGGCTGATGCTGCATTATAAGTTGGAAGCCGAGGGTGACCGATGTGGTCGGCTCACTGTTATTTTCGCCCGACTAAGGCCCGGGGGGCAGCTTGCCCCGAAGGATCCTTGGCTACGCAGGCTAATGTCGTTGGAATCGGCTAACTCTGCATCACAACTGGCCTGAGGAATGGTGCTGATGTCACGGAATTATCAGCTTCAATGTGCAGGACGATTCAGCGACAAGCCCAGGACTATGTTGAGGGCACCTACTCAACACCAGATTAGTAACCTGCTGAATCGGCTGTGTAAGACTGTCAGCGGATGAAAGGTGGTCCACTCTCGGACGTGGTCTTCATCATTGTCTCTATCCCGGCTGAGGCTCGGGGGGCAACTTGCCGCGAGAGGACCTTTGCTGTAAGAAGGCCGAGTTCGCTAAAATCGATTGGCTCGGCGTCTCAGTTTGTTTTGGAGCAATGGTTGCTGAAAGAGAACAGAGCAGGATTATACAGAGCAGGATTATAAAACGTTACTACAGAGGTAATGCCTGTCCTGCAGAAGTGGCAGCTTCGGCGTTTAAATTGATCCGGCAACGATCTTAGGGCGCTTCTAGAGACAAAAAAGATCTGGAAGGAAAGGATGTGGCAGAAGAATGTCTGAAGGCCTAGGGTTCGCACGCTTATGGCTGGGCCTGGTTTGACCAGGAGCTTGGGTCCGGATGAATCTATCACAAAATCTATCGTGAGAGACCGACGCGATGCCGTCGGCTTGTTGGGCATCGTCCAGATTGGCAATCGGCAGAATCAGAGTGAAGGACAATCGGCTAAATTATCATAAAGGGAATCGGCAAAATCGAGTTGGGGAATTTCTTCATTGAATAAGCCAGATTTCTTACATAGAAGAGCTGATTGCTCTCAAAAGGAAATACTAGGGGGATACATTGCCCCGTCTGCTACTGCTAGCCCTACGCTAAGACCCTATCTAGGGGCCGCTGCTGCCCTCGTCGTCGTCGTCATCGCCGCTGCCGGCGCTGCTCCCTACTGGCTCGTCATCACTGCTCCAGCGGCCGCCGGCAGGACCCTCATCGTCTTCATCCTCTTCGTCAGCGTCGTCGTCACTGTCGACGTCGCTAAGGTTCCCGGGCCAGAGGTGGCGGCGCTTGGCCGGCGGCTCGTCGGGGAGGCTATCGTCGCTGTCCTCCTCCTCTTCCTCCTCCTCCGTCTCCTCGGGGGTGGTGGGGTTTACCCAGGAGGAACGATCGCTATCGCTCTCCTCCTCCGATTCCCCGGCAGCAAGGAAGCGGAGGTCGCTCTCCCCGTCGGTCAAGGATTTGTCATCCTCGGACCGGACGAGGGAGTCATGGTCCTCTTTGTCCCACTTCGTTGGGGCGAGGATATCGTACGCCGCCTGCGTGCCCCACGAGGGCGTCGACTCCCGGATGGGAGAGGACACGTAGGAGAGATCCGATGAAGAAGAAGAGGAAGAGGAAGAAGACATGGTTGCAGAGGAGGGTTTTGTGGAGTGCTAATGCGGAAGGGGTGAAGGGGAGAACTGTTCGATGCGGTTAAATAAAAGGAGTTGGGGGTTTTAATTTTCGAGCAGTTCTCGAGGACATGGGGCCAAAACTGTCAAATCGTGCAGAGAAGTTGGGAAGGCAAGTCGTCATGATGAGGCATGCTGCGACAGTTCTGCTCTGCCACGACATGACCCTTCGGAGGAAAAAGCAGTGGTTTTGAAATTATCATTACCAAAACCAGGGGGGCATGTGTTATCACCAGATTTTGGCTAATCAGGAGGTGGGCCGCGGTCAAGATGGGCTTGAAGATATATATACAGAAGGAATACATGAATCGGCCTTTTGTACCAAGTTGGGCTTAATTGCCCGTGTATCTGTAACATATTAGATCGTGTTTTAGTTTAGAGATAGAATCTTACTCGTGCACGGTTTGGTGCACGCCCACATTAGAAAGTCCCCTGGACTATAAATATGTACCTAGGGTTTATGGAATAAACAACAACTCACGTTCAACCCCAAACAAACCAATCTCGGCGCATCGCCAACTCCTTCGTCTCGAGGGTTTCTATCGGGTAAGCGACATGCCGCCTAGATCGCATCTTGCGATCTAGGCAGCACAAGCCCCACGTTGTTCATGCGTTGCTCGTACTCGAAGCGCTTTTGATGGCGAGCAACGTAGTTATCATTAGATGTGTTAGGGTTAGCATTGTTCTTCGTTTAAGCATGCTTACATAGTGCAACCCTTGCATATCTAGCCGCCCTCACACCTATCTCGGGTGTGGGGCGGCACCCCGCTTGATCATTATTTAGTAGATCTGATCCGTTACGATTGCTCCTTGTTCTACAAGGATTAGTTTAATATCCGCAATAGTTAGGCCTTACAAAGGGGGAGGATCCAAGTGGCACGTAGGGTGGCGTTCGCAAGTCCTAAACAGGATGTTCCGAGGATCAACTTCATGTTGGTTTTTAGGCCTTGTTTAGGATCGGCTTACGAGCACCGTGCGTGGCCGCGAGGCCCAACCCGGAGTAGGATGATCCGATTATGCGGTGAAAACCCTAAATCGTCGTAGATCTCATTAGCTCTATCTTGATCAAGCAGGACCACCAAGTATTCGTGCACCCCGTACGAATCATGGGTGGATCGGCTCTTTGAGCCGATTCACGGGATAACCTCGAGAGCCGATCGAGGCTCGTATTTAACGTTTACATGTATGCCCTGCAGAAACTAAGCGAGGCATCCCCATCACCTTCCACGACCAGGTATAGGTCAGGTGGCACGCCCTTGCACTTCGCATCGCCGCGTGTGACCAGAAGAGCATTGCGGGCCGTCGCTCGGAGGGGTCTCAGCCAGCCGCAGCTCTAGGCTCTTCCCGGCTCTACGGTGTTGACAAGGCCGCTGCCCGCCGGTGGGTTTTGGCAGTCAACAGGAGGAGCTTGAGGACGAACGGTGACCATGAGAGTAGTAATCTTGTGACGAACTTGATGATGAAGAAGTAGAGCGGTGTCGGTGATGACGACCCAAGTTGGTGATGGCGCGCTCGAGGCTATCCATCCGCCGCTCCATGTTCGCATCATTGGCCGCCATTTGGCCATTCAAGTTGTCCGTAGCTTCGCGAAGGAGAGCCAAGTCTTGGTTCACAACGGAGAAGTTGTGTGCCACTTCATCGTATTGCTCATCGATGCGTGTCTCGAAGAGTGTGAGTTGCTCCTTGAACTCTTGTCGTTGCGTCCATAGGTTGTGTTGAGTAGCCAACCTCTCGGTGTTGCGGAGGACTTCTCCCTCCCTTGCATCATCTCCACTCCTATCCATGATGTAAAGACAAGAACTATGTTGTGTATGTTAGTGGAAGGAGACTACCTCGCACTCTTACCAAGGTAAGATAGTATTGAGGCAATCCACCAAGCCGAAAGCAAGATCAAGTGTATCGGGAACACACGCAAAACCACACGCAAAAGCTAGCAAATATGGTGTTAGGCGAGTGTTGTGGAAAGCCACAAGACAAAATCCAAGATCGAGTATGTTGTTAAAAGTGGGTAAGGTCCAAAAATCCAAATGTCAATGTGAAGATCACTATAAACACGGAAAAGTTGTGGAACACACACACGAGATAAGCGGGGTTAGTGCAACCAAAAGTGAGCGGAAAAGTGTGTGTACGGATGCTCGGTGTCACACTAACACAAGGAGAGGCAAAGCTTTGGTTGCAAAAGAAGAGACAACTAGATTCACACGCGGCCTCTCTTCTCGTATCTCTCTTTGCTTAAAAGCTTTTTCTCTTTTGTATATGGTGGCACTTGCACTCGTTTGTATCTTTGGTGGCACTTGGACACTTTTGTATGTATGTGCGTATGGATGTATGGATGTATGGATGTATGGTGCTACTCGCACTCTTTTTGTGTTTTGGGGCTTTTTCACGCACTATGTTAGCGTTAGCCTCGCTTTTGCTATCTTGCCACACGAGTGTTTGCTTGGATGCCTTACTCAACACGACACACACACCTCACAATGCGGGGCCACGTGCAATGTCTCGCAACACTAGACAAGCAATGCTCGATGGGATAGATCGCAAAAGGAAGAGGGGTTACAAGGTGAAAGCTCAAGTTATACCTGCGATGGTGGTGGTGGTGGTGGTGGTGGAGATCGCCGGACGTCGAGGTCGAAGGAGGGCGCGAAGATGCGCCCGGTCTGGGGCCCGGTTGAACCGGATCCTGGACCGGCCTGTCCGGTTGCCGCCCGGTCGACCGGGTTCTGGGCTGGCTCGTCCGGTCTGTGGCCCGGTTGACCGGGTCCGAAACCGGGTTTCGCGAGCTGGAACTTTCTCTCTCCTGTTCTTCCCCAAACCAAAACCAAATCGACCAAATCGAAGGGAAACGATGGAATTGGAGGCTCAAAGTTGGGGAAATAGTAGATCAAGCACAACAACACCAGATCCACGGACCAAAACCACTCAAAACGCAACCAAATCACAGATCGGTCAAGAGGCAATTTTGGGCTATTTTTGGGGATTTTTTGGAAAATTTTCTAGAAACAAAATCGGGTGGGTGGAGGGTCAAATCCGCGGTAACCAAGAGCTGCTGATACCATATGATGAGGTCTAAGACCCCGTGTGTGGCCCGATCTCGCGGATTGACTTCGAAACCGAGGGGAGAGATGGGAGAACGCGAGGAACACGAAGAACACGACGGGCACGAGGAACTCCGAGACTCACGCACGCACACCAACCCGATACACCCGATGCTTACCTCCGTGGCTCGATGGACCACGCCAATAGAATCTCCGAGGAAGAGGCACGGGCGGAATTCCCGAGAGAGATTGGGATTGGAGAGGAAGAGCTTGGTGAAAGAGAGAGAGTAACTAGTACTAGAATCTCCTTCAACAAGATCAAAGTCAACAACCAAGGTGCCTTGATTACAGAGGGATGATACCCAAGGGACACTAAGCTCAAAGGTAGGTTTGAGTTCAAAACAAGTCTAAAGAGCTAATGAGGGGTTCCAGCTACTTATATAGTCACACATGGCCAGCAAGGGCGAACAGGTACGCGAAGGGATAAGTTAAGGCAGTTTGGTGGGGCATTCCCGTCAGACCCGGTTTGTGTCCGGTCTGACCGGGCCTGTGATCGGGCTGTCCGGTCATGGGTCCGGTCCGACCGGGCCTATGGCCGGGCTGTCCGGTCATGGGTCCGGTCGACCGGGCGCAAACCGGAAATCTGCGAAGTTTCCGGTCCTGGGTCCGGTCGTCGCCCGGTACGAGGGAGCTGGCCCGGTTTGCGCCCGGTTGACCGGGCCTGTGACCGGGGCGTCCGGTTGTGGGTCCGGTCCGACCGGGTCCTGGACCGGCCAGCGTCCTTCTCTTCCTTGGAGCGCTTCGGGCGACGTCGGCTTCGGCTTCATGATCATCTCCATGTCCAGCTGCTTCTCTCCCTCCCTTGACCTTGGCGCCTCCTCCTCTCCGTGGTCTTGATGCGCCTTGTACCTAATGACACATAGCACGTCGGCATGAGGTAGCAATCCATCCAAAGGGGTACCAAAATCAAGGGTGGTGAGGAGCGAGTTCACCTCATCATGTAGAGCCTTGACTCGGGCTCGTGTCATCGGTCCACTTGGGGGACTTGTTGGTCTTGGTGTGGAGGTGACCGAAGACCACCCCGCATCATTTTGTGTGACATCTGAGGTATGAAAGCGGTCACCCGAGTATCATAGGCTACGAGACGGTTGCATCGTGTGGTTTGCTGCTCGTGTGCGGCATTGGTGCCGAGTAATGTAAGTCGAGGTGGCAGCCGCAGAACCATAGGTGTGTATTTGTTGCGTTGGTAAACTAGTGTCGTGTGGACGGTGTGGATCCCTCGGTTTGTGCGGTTTTTTGGTCCATTTTACCTTATAAAGTGTGCCAACTCTTTTATTCTATTCGAATTGTACGAATATTGTACACACTTCGAGAGATTACTCGAAAAGAAAAGTTATACGCTTGATATGATTTAAAGAATTTTTTTCAATATTTACAACATCTAATATGTATAGTATGAAAATATATTGTATAATGAATCTAATTAGATTAAATTAGTCTTCAAAATATTGATATAATTTCTATAAAGTCCGTCAAGTGTAAGGTAATACAATCTTAATTACTCCATCCAACCCTAAATACTTATCGCAATTCTATTGAATTTAGATATAGTTTAGCCTATATTTTTCTTAAATCTACGCCAAGTACTCAAGGCTAGGAGTATTATATATTAGAACGGAGTGATTAGTAAAATTCGTGGTATTATCACCGGTAAAAACATTATACGTGCTGGTGTAAACGTGTGCCTGCTGCATGCGTGTTGTAGTATATACTTTCTCCGTCTCACCAAAAATATTTTCAATGCGTTATACCAGTGCGGACAGCAAATCTCTAGGGACTGTAGTCGCTCCACCTCCGTCTGCCTGAGCCAGGTCAACTAAATAGCGTTTGGATACATCTAAATTTTAATAAAATTGAGATATTTTTGGTGGAATGATTTGGTTTATGGTAATACATGTGTGCACGCGAACGTGTGTTATTAATTGTGGTTCCGTTGGACCAACAGAAAGTGGTGGGCAATCGACGTCTGCCCAAAACCGCGGGTCTGCAACGGAGGCCAGCCCATCCCACACGCTCGCACACGCGTCGATCGCGCACAGGCCCCGGTAGGTACCTGCAACGAACGTGTACCGGGCGGTCCGGCGCACATACACGCTGATTTCTTCAGAGTTTTGTCTGGATCCCCTCCTGCATCTGCTCGCGGTAGCCATCCCGTGCCGCATGCAGCGCTCCAGGTCTTGGCTTCTGCGCTCTGAACTCGAGTCGCATGCGTCACATCCACAGGTTTATCACGCATGCCAGAAAAGCGTTTTTTTTAAATGTCTCCTTTTTATATACTCTAGATCTACTTCTAAGAGCATCTCCAGCGGGCGCGACGCATTTTGAAAGTGGTCACGAACGTCCGTTTGCATCGTCTCGCGGACATATTTTGTCCGCGCGTCCGTTTTGCGTCTGGGTGTGCTTCCACGGGGGCGATCCATTTTTTGAATTGCAACATAGTTAAAAACTTTCAAAGTAGTACATATAAATGCATAAAAACTATACAAAGTAGATCTATAGGCCTAGACTACTTGCTTCCTCACGGGCCGGTACCGTCATTGCGTCGCTCCGTCGCCTGCTTCTCCGCCGCCTCCCGCGCAGCCGCTATGGCTCGGTGCGCCGCCGCGTCCTGGCTCAG
Organism: Lolium rigidum; assembly: GCF_022539505.1. Taxonomy (NCBI): domain Eukaryota; kingdom Viridiplantae; phylum Streptophyta; class Magnoliopsida; order Poales; family Poaceae; genus Lolium; species Lolium rigidum. The sequence continues at coordinate 193,864,173 of NC_061511.1, read as the reverse complement.
TGCCTGCTCCAGCCTCGCGTTGGCGGCGTCGTCCTTGAGCGTCTCGAAAGACTCGACGATGACCCTCTGCTCCGCCGCCCTCTCCTCCGGCGTAGGCGCATCAGGGTCATCGGAGGACCAAGATATCTCCGAGTCGGAGTCCTCTGCTGCAGCGGCGGCCGCCAGCCTGCGCTGTTCCAGCCTCGGCGTCCAACGCCGCGTGGCCCGCCGGCTCCTCCTCGTGCTTCCTTCTCCGCTTCGACCCGGGGCCGCGGCGTCCCCGACCGGGTGGAGGAGGTCGGTGCTTGTCTTCGGAGTCGAACTCCTCGGAGGAGCTCGAGGCCGGAGGAGGTGGAGTGGGAGGTGAAGGTGGAGGTGGAGGCGCGACGGCCTGTCCGCGTCCGGCGCTGCTCATGGTGGATCTCGCCGGAGGCTGAGAGGAAGCGGCGCTACGGCAGCGGCGGCTAGGGTTTAGTGGGGAGGAGATGAGATGCTCGCGCCCCGTATATATAGGTCGGAGGCAGGGCGACGGCCGCGCCACGCGTGGCATCGCCATTACTACGTGCGCAGAGGTAGGCGACGGCCGCGCGCCACGCGAGGCATCGCCATTTACGCGGCCGCGATCGCCGAGCGACGCCTCGGTACCGATCGGCGGAGAAGACGCATCGACGCAGATCGCGCGGCGGGCTCGACGAACGTCCGCGATGCGAGCGGACACTTTCGGCGTCCGCGGAGACGCATCCCAGACGCATATTTGGGCCAGGTTTGCGTCTCCGCGGACGGCCCGGTCACTTTGCGTCGCCCCACTGGAGGTGGTGCCAGGCGCATTTCCGGTCACGGCGGACGAAAACGGTCGCTCAGCGACCGTTTGCGTCACACCGCTGGAGATGCCCTAAATCTTTATAACCTGTATTGTCCTTCTTGGTCACCTCACGGTTGGATGACTTAACTGAAATAAATGGCATGCTACTTTAGTCGGCGAGTTTATTTAAAATTTGTGCTAAAAATAACTAAATCATTTAAATTTAGCCATACCAAAAGGCGTGATTTACCTATTTTCTTACCTAGAAAGGTTCAAAAATGTTTTTCTAAAGTTTTGCAAACTAGCCAACCTAATCACGTGACCTAGCTATTTTGGGACCAAAATAGCCAAGTCATTTTAGTCTGGACAGCCCATGGAGGTGTCTTATATTTTCGTCAAGTCATCTAGTATAGCATGATCAAGAAGGGCCATAGAAGTTTTAAGTTTCCGAGGACGACATAAATAGTGTAAAGTTTGAAAAAGAACGGAAAACCAAAACTGATCCCGGGTGCATATGCTTTCGGTATGTACAAAACATTCAAAAACATAAAAAATTTAGAAGAAAAAAATTCGCATGTAGAATGACATGTTCTATATGTGCATGTAAAGTTTCCCATAAAACTGACAATTTTTCTACCCTATGTAAAAAAGATAAATAATACCTCGAGAAATAGACTATTTAAGTACCAAAAGTTTATCTTTTTTACACAGGGCACAAACCATATCGATTTTTGCTGAAACAACTTTATAAGCATGTAACATATCAAGATATACATGGGATATTTTATATGTATTTTTAACATTTTTAAATATGTTTAAAATGTATTTCAAATAAATGGTGTATATGCATATCCAGGTGTAGAAACACTCTGTCCAAAAGAAAACATTTAGGTGAAAGAAGTCGCGAAAAGACCCAAGACTTTGTCCCTGACCGGATGTTTTTTCCTTCAAAAGTTTGGCAGGTACTAGCCGCCCTTCGTCGTTTTTTCTTTTCAAAAGATCTAAACCTGGAGCTAAAAATAGTACTAGTATCTCCTTTGATCTTCCGGCAAAACTATTTCAAAATGTGACCCTCTAAATTTAGCACCAACGAGGATGGAGCCCAAGTTTGACCCTCCTGACAAACATTTGACACATATTAGTCCCGAATCGCATTCATGATTCATGTTCGTGAGAACTACATCGCGCCTCTGCTGTTCCAGCGCCGAAAACGACAATTTGCTACTCCGTATGTTGTTCTTTTCAAACTTAGCATATTTATCCTGTCACTATCACGTGTATATTCGTGTGGTTGTCGACGTGCTACACGGAGGCATGCGTGCCCTAGCCTGCCTACCAGTCTACCACAGACATGAATAAACGTGGTCCAGCCGCAAACTGTCCTTGTTTTTGCAGGACGACAGGATGATGCAAACGCGCGACCACGACGAGTCGAGACCCCATCGTTTTCCTCTGCTTGGCTGTGGCTGCTACCTCGACTGCCCGATCTGGCTGTAGATGAATCACAAGTCATTTTCAATTCGTAAACCTTGATTTCGTAAAAGAAGACATATAAATTTGGCTAAAAGTTAAACCATGCAAATTGGGATCAAAAGTACTCCCTCCGTTCGCTTATATAAGACATTTAAGCCTTTTTTTATTCACACACTTTTGTTTGTATCTAGTCTATTTTTTTTTGCATAGGTTCACTTCTCCTGTGGTGAACTATGAGATCAATAATAATGCATATGACAAGTCATACTATCTTGTTGATGACGTCTATACTTGTGAAGACAGTCCGCAAACCTAATACATAGAAAATCAAGAGGTTTCCTAGAAGCAAGAGACTTACAGAAATGATGTGGAGCGGGCATTTGGTGTCCTCCAAACTCGGTGGACTATTGTTCGACACCTAGCTAGAACATGGTCTTTGAAGACCATGCGTGAGGTGATAGATATGTTGTGTGATCACGTACAACATGATCGATCATGGAGACAGTGCGTCCCGATGGCCTCAATGACCACGAATAAGAATTTTTGAGTGACATGGTACAACCACAATCTGGGGCAGGAACATGGGAGGAGTGTCTGCATATAAGGTGGCACATTATTTTTGTCGTGTTTCATGCATACATCGATGGCAGAATAGTTAATCACAATTATTGATCAGAACTATTATTCCATTATAGTTACCAAATGGAGAATTCAGTTCATGAATATTGATTGTTTCCATTCAATTACATGAAATTACACTGAAACTAGTTACCCAATTCAATCGAGTCGGTGTAGATTCCACTAATAAAGTTGAGCAAAAAGTTAATCTCTTGAGCTCCACTCTATTCATTCAAGAGATCTATAACTAAGAAAACTAACTAAAAATCAAACTAAAAATTAGACCTAGATCTATTGAGCGCATCTCTACTCTGCGCAAGTTTTGTGTCACGTTTGATCTACATCATACCATCCAAACGCTAGATGATGACATCATCACCACCATGCGTATGTGTGCCATCTTGCGCACGCCTAGGATGACATCCTAGCCGCGGATCCAAGAGAGAATCATCAATAACTAATAAACATACACAAGAACAAGCATACATATCGGAAAGAATAAGATGAAACAAGATGTGTAGATTGGATGGAGAGCAAACCTGCAGATAAGGAGATGCTAGAACAATCATACGGATCCAGGTCTCTTGAGGATCCGGAGCTGCTTCGAGAGCGGCGCAAGATCCAGCGCGGCTTCGAGAGCCGCACAAGATCTGGGACGTAGAGTTGGCCTAATAATTATCCTGGAAGATGAGTGTTAAGAACTTGGATTGCTGGAGAGCTGGAGTGTGGCTAGACGGGGATAGGTTGTGGGAATTGAAAGTGGGCCCATGGTTCCGACCCAGACGAATGGAACATGGGTGCTCGCCATTTACGAATTCAAAAATGATTTAAAGTTTCAAAAATGTAGTAAAATTTTGCATGTACATATATGTGACACTTACTGTGTGAGTTTCACGAAAAATACAATTATGTGTGTGCATAAAAATGACAAAATGTCCAAATGAGAGTAGTGAACAGGAATTTGTACTATTCACGGAATAGGATTTGCATTTGTCATTTTAGTGTAGGTCACACAATGGTATTTTTCGAAAACACACGAGTAAGTATCAACATAATATTTACATGCAAAATTACTTCACATTTTTTGAAACTTTAAATAGATTGTTGAACTTTGTAAAGTGGAGCTTCATTCACCATTTTCGCCCATGGTTCCCTCTATATTAGATAGAGAGTACGAGTGGATGGTGGTAAGCTCATATATAGATTTGTTATTTAGGCCCTTTGAGCAAGTGTGGTCTAGCTATATGGGTTGTATTTGCTAAAAGGGCCCATAATAGGTAGTCAGCCACAGATGGGCCTAAAATAGGTGTGTATGGCTGCTATAATTGGTGCCTTCATTTGAATATGAAACTCCCCCTCAAATATTTTTTTTTGAATATGAAACTGTAAAATATAAATTATTTTTGGACATGAAACATTATTATTTTAGATACAACTAAGACTATTAGTTATATCTAGCTATCAACATGCGTGAAACAAACAACAATATTGCAAATATCTCGAACCTACAGCCTCAAAGTTGTGGGTCACACCAGTCGCTGAGACGAGGTTGACTTAGTTTGGATTGGGCCTAGACCTAGATTGGCAAGCTACAATAACCCTAAAACGGAAATTTTGTAATAGTCAAAAACAGAAATTCCGTTTCCGCTTCTGTTCCATCGGAAAATACCGTTTTATTTCCATTGCGTTTTTATTCCGCGAAATTCGGTTTCCATTCTCTATATCCATTTTCTTTCCATAGTTCCATGAAAAAGCAGAAATCTTTCCGCTCCATTTTCAATCACTACACGCCACCCAGGTTTCGTGTCTGAAAAAATTCCTGCCCCGTGTTGCTCCCAATCCAATAGTTGTTCTGATCAAACTCAGTATCATAGTCGAATTCTACCATGTTTCTAACTACTAGTAGTTCGTGGCTGCGCGCTGTTTCTAACTTATTATTATCACGACGATAACCGACAAACCGTATGAACAGTTCTAATAATTATACAGCTGACCAGTAAATACAGTATCAATCCACACCCATCAATTGATCATTCGATCGCTCCCTTCCTCTTCCAAACCCAACCCAACCTCTATATTATCGTACAAAATGTACACGCGAACACGGCCTTGACGTACGCGCTTCTGGTGATCACTTCGTCGCCCTGACGAGTCGAAATCCTTCCCCGTTCAAGGCCGTGCTCCCCTGATCGACCCTCCGATCGGCTGATGATACTCTCCAATGCGCGCACGCCGGTGGAGGTTGCTCGATCTCTACCTACAGCACGACGTCGCGCCGCTTCTTGGGGTTCGCCGCCTCCGGGTTCCCTTTCCTCATCATCGCCGCGAACTCCGTATAGTTGATCCTCCCGTCCTGCACCCAAGAACAGGTAGATCGATTGATCTCAGCCATTTCCAGTGCCCCAACAATGTCGCACCGTTAGCAGCAGAGAAGTGTGCGAATTAGCTTACGTTGTCGGCGTCGACCTCTTGTATGATGTCCTTCATCTCCCGGCCGTCGAGCAGGCCTTTCTCCTTCAGGGCCTGCTCCAGCTCCTCCGTCGTGATGTACCTACACGCAAGCATCGGGTGATCAGTCGATTTTCAGGTCAAGGTATGAATTGAAACACTCGAGCCCTGAATTCTGAGCATCCTCCTAGGATTGTACGTAGTGCTGTCTGCAAAACTGCAACAGCATTCCGTCAGAAAAATGGCAAATCAGCATACCCGCTGTTGTCCTTGTCGAAGTACTGGAAGGCGGTGTAGAGGTGCTCCTCCCTGTCCATCCTGTTCATGTGCATCGTCGCCGTGATGAACTCGTCGTAGTCGATCGTCCCGTTGCCGTCGGCGTCGGCCTGCGAGCAAGCAATGCGCGCGTTGGGTAATCTAGAGCAAAAGCCACCAGACTGAAATGTTTCGCTTTGCTTACGGCATCCATGAGCTGCTGGACTTCGGTTTCGGTGAGCTTGGTCCCCTTCTTGGCCAGCCCTTTCCGCAGCTCGTCGACGGTGATCGTGCCGCTGTTGTCGGAGTCCATGCCCTTGAACATCTCCTTGAGACCCCTGATCTCCTCCTCCGACAAGCACCCGGCGATCACCTGCCATGGATTTGTGCAGGAGAACAAATTATAAGAGTCCCGGTTTCAGAATTCAGACTATGACTAGTTTTGACTGAAACAGAAGAAAGTACCCTTAGCGCCGCCTTCTTGAACTGGTTCATTGCTCTGAACTGCTTGAGCCTGCCAAGCACAGCGTTATCGAGCAGCGTGTCAGGAGCCTCACCGTCCTCTTTGATCCACGGATGGTCTGAACAGCACAGGAAAAAGCCATTTTGTTCACGATAAATTACATGTACCGATGCAACTGCAGAGCAAGCTGAAATTCAGAAGTGACACGCTCTTACTGAGGACGTCGTACGCAGAGATCCTCCTCTTGGGGTCGGAGGTGAGCATCTTCCTGACGAGGTCCTTGGCGCCGCTGGAGATGCGCGGCCACGGGTCGCTGGTGAAGTCCACCTGGCCTCTCAGGATGGAGTTGAAGATGCCGTGCTCCGACTCTGTACACAGCAAATCCTTCTTATTCAGTTCACGCAACGCAAAAGTTCAAAAATCGAGCGACGAAAGGAGGCTTGCCTGCCCAGAATGGCGGGACACCGCAAAGCAGGATGTAGAACATGACGCCGACGCTCCATATGTCGGCCTCGGGCCCGTAGTTCCGCTTGAGCACCTCCGGCGCGATGTAGTATGCGCTGCCGACGATGTCCCTGAACACCTCCCCTTCCTTGAAGAAGACGGAGAGGCCGAAGTCGGTGGCCTTGAGCGGCGCGTTCTCGTCCTTGCTGAGCAGCAGGAAGTTCTCGGGCTTGAGGTCCCGGTGGATGACGCCCATGGAGTGGCAGGTGTGGATGATCTCCATGATGGTGCGCAGCAGCGACGCGGCGGCGCGCTCCGTGTAGTGGCCCTTGGCGATGATCCGGTCGAATAGCTCGCCGCCGGCGCAGAGCTCCATGACGAGGTGCACGTTGTGCTTGTCCTCGTAGGCGCCCTTGAGCTCCACCACGCCGGGCTGCCCCGCGAGGTGGTACATGATCTGCACCTCCCGGCGCACGTCCTCCACGTCCTCCTTGGTGGACAGCTTCCGCTTGCTGATGGTCTTGCAGGCGAACTTGTGGCCCGTCGCCTTGTGGGTGCAGAGGGAGGTGACGCCGAACTGGCCGCGCCCGAGCTCCTTGCCCACGCTGTAGATGCTCTTGACGTCCTCCATGGGGCGGCCGAGCACGGGGCCGATCGGGGCCGGCGGCTTGTTGTGCTGCGGCGCGGAGGAGGGCGACACCGAGGAAGGCCCCGCGCTGCTGCCGCCGCCGGGGCGGGACGAGCCTCCGGAGTCCGCCGCGGGGTCTCCCGACTTCCGGGACCCCGGGCAGCAGTTGCCCATTGCCGGCGCCGAGGGGGGTGGTCGCCGGCGAGCGGGACGTGCGCTTGTATGGGGCGAGCTTGATTGGGGATGATTTCCAGCTGGGAGGCATTGGGGGGGTGGCCGCTAAAAGGAAGGCCGGGAGGGAATGGCGGGAATGTAACGGCTTCGTGGTTTGGCTTCGGTTTCCGACTTTTTGCTCAGGAGGGTAAAATAACAGACGCTTGCCGTGGGTGCCTATATAGAGCTGGCCATCCAGCGATGGCAGCTTGCAGGAGATGGTAGCTTCTCTGCCAACTTTCGTTTCCTTCAATTTTTCTAGGGCAAAACTTTACTTACAAAAATTAGAGTATCATTTTCCTAGCTTTCTTCACCATTTTCTGAAAGAACATTTTTCATCACATTTAGGTTGCACTTGGTATTTTTAGAGAAAACGTAAAAGGACCGACCGAGTGTTTCCTTTCATTCTAAATCTATACCCTATACCTAATGTAAGAAAATCACGCGAAGCCCGCCATGGTGGGATTGATTTCCATTATGAAGCATAACGGAAAATGCAACAAAAAAAGCATCCCGGTGCAAGGAAGAGAGAAAAGGCCTACTGCTAGCGTTGGGGATCCGTACTAGGACAAGTTCTCGAGCCAAAGTAAGAGCTATGGGTTTCAAAAACAAAAGCAGTAAAACAGTTCCCGAACTAAACACACCGGGAAACCGCAAATGTAGTACAAGCCATCTCTAGGAGCATATCAACATAGTGCCACGAAAAACTATACACTTTAGCGTTCTCCGCAACTCAAGCTCCAAGCATCGTTAGTATTTCGATCATCATCCGCAAGATCCGAGATGGAGGCTCTCCAGTACTCAGAAGACCCAGACTGGACAAGGAGGGACTTGCTTCACGTGCCGCTATGGCCAAAATAACCAAACTGTTAGCACCCCTTCTTAGAGCATGTTGATCTGCAGAGTTATTTAAACCTACCCAATATTTCATCAACAAATCAGAATATCGAATTAGATGAATAGGAGATTTGATTAGCTTTACATCAAAACAGACTTTGTTGCACAATTTCCAAATTGGTGTTATCACCAGGATTTGACCGAGTCAGAGGTGGGCCGCGATCAAGATGGACGTGAAGAATATATATAGAAGGAATACGTGGATCGGCCTTTTATATCAAGTTGGGCTTAATTGCCCGTGTATCTGTAACATATTAGATCGCATCTTAGTTTAGAAGTTAGAATCTTATTCGTGCACGGTTTGGTGCACGTCCACATTAGAAAGTCCCCTGGACTATAAATATGTATCTAGGGTTTATGGAATAAACAACAACCAACGTTCAACCACAAACAAATCTCGGCGCATCGCCAACTCCTTCGTCTCGAGGGTTTCTACCGGTAAGCATCATGCTGCCTAGATCGCATCTTGCGATCTAGGCAGCACAAGCCTGCCTACGTTGTTCATGCGTTGCTCGTATCGAAGCCTTTTTGATGGCGAGCAACGTAGTTATCTTAGACATGTTAGGGTTAGCATTGTTCTTCATGTTACATGCTTTCGTAGTGCAACCCTTGCATGTCTAGCCGCCCTTACACCTATCTTAGGTGTAGGGGCGGCACCCCGCTTGATCATAGTTTAGTAGATCTGGTCCGTTACGATTGCATCCTTGTTCTACAAGGATTAGTTTAATATCTGCAATAGTTAGGCCTTACAAGGGGTCGGAGGATCCAGCGGCGTGTAGGGTGGCGTTTGCTAGTCCTAGAACGGATGTTCCGGGATCAACCTCGTGTTGGTTTTTAGGCCCTGTCTAGGATCGGCTTACGGTCACCGTGCGCGAGCGCGAGGCCCAATCCTGAGTAGGATGATCCGATTATGCGGTGAAAACCCTAAATCGTCGTAGATCTAATTAGCTTTACCTTGATCAAGCAGGACCACCATATATTCGGACACCCCGTCTGAATCATGGGTGGATTGGCTCTTTGAGCCGATTCACAGGATAACCTGAGAGCCGATCGAGGCTCGTATTTAACGTTTACGTGTGTGCCCTGCAGGAAACTAAGCGAGGCATCATCCACACCTTCCCGACCGGGTATAGGTCGGGTGGCACGCCCTTGTGATAAACATCGGTGCGTGCGACCGAGGAGGCTTTGCGGGCCGTCGCTCAGAGGGACTGGGGCCAGCCGCAGCCCTAGTTGTTCCCGGCTCTACCGTGTTGCCCATCTCTGCCCGCCAGGGGGTTTCTGACGTCAACACATTCTGGCACGCCCGGTGGGACCGTCTTCGACATCCACGACATCGCCATCTACATCCGGGATGGCGGAAGACACTCCGGTCACGTACGCGGATCTGCCTGATGAGCTCAAGAAGAAGCATGACGAGATCAAGGCAACCCTCGAAGCCGAACTCATCGGCTCCTTCCACCGAACCCGCTCCCATGGCGTCAGGTGGAAGGGTTTCACACCTGAAGGCGCGCTCGATGGAGTGGACCTGTCCGCTCCGTCGAAGAACGCACCAGTGTCGCCGCGGCAGGAGATCAACTACATGGTGGCTCATTCGCCGCACCGCCACTCGAGAGCCTCGGTGAACACCTTGGAGCGTGTCGCTCTGCGCGTCGTCCAGGAAATCATGAGCCACCGGTATTCTCCATCGGGACCAGCTCTGGGGACTTTCAAGGGAGAGATGCCGCTCCAACCCCAGCCGTTCGCATGGGCAGCACCGTATGCCGAACTCATCGGCATACGTCGTCTACAAGGTTGGTGGTGATCCTAGTGACTACCAATTCCTACCTGAGCCGCCTAAGGAGATCCCGCACGGATACACGTGCGCATACGTACCGGACCGCAACGCCCGGGCACTCTCGAACCAGGCTGCAATATCGGCGGCCTCTCGGGACGGCAGGAGGAACGTCGGGAGCCGATCCTCGAGAAGCAATCGTGGCTGGCTAAGTACGCCACCCCGACGAACCTCCAAAGCCCAGCTCCCTGCAGCTGGCTTAGAACCGGAAAAGCAAGCATGGCTGGTTAAGTATGCCACCCCGGCGAATCTTCGGGTTCGACACCTTCAGCCATCACAGCTGGATCAGATCCGTGCAATTCTGAAAGATCAGTTCGGCATGATGCCGAAAAGGAAGGCGTTCGGCTACACCAAGCCGTACCCCAACAGCTACGAACTGATCCCGCTGCCACCCAAATATCGGCTCCTGGACTTCACAAAGTTTAGTGGATCAGATGGGTCCAGCTCCATCGAGCATGTGAGCCGATATTTGGCACAGCTGGGCACGATCTCAGCGTCAGATGAGTTGCGCGTGAGGTTCTTCTCACAGTCCCTCACAGGATCGGCTTTCGGGTGGTACACATCGCTGCCACCGAACTCCATCCAAACTTGGAAGCAGCTTGGAAGAGCAGTTCCATGAGCAGTATCATTCAGAAGCTTCCGAGTCTAGCATTGCCGATCTAGCACAACTACGTCGAAGCGTGGAGAAACCGTGACGTAATACATCCAGCGCTTCAGGAATCTTAGGAACCGATGCTATTCGGTTCGTATAACCGAAAAGGAAGCAGATCGAGTTGGCGGTAGCAGGCCTTGCAACACAGCTCAAGGACATGGCCTCCCAAGCAGATTATCCTCGCCGGCGCACGTGGTTCGAAACTTTCAGCATATGAACAGCGCCACCCGGACCTCGTACCAAGACAAGTTCAAGCGTGCAGTAGCCTCCGGTCGATGCAGAGGAAGACGAAGTTCCTGCGGGAGACCAAGAAGTAGCAGTGGCTGAGTGGACTCGGGAGGAACCCCGTGTCCCGCAAATGGGTAAAGCCACCGGGCCCGCCTGTGGGATTTGATTTTGACGTGACCAAGACCGAGCAAATTTTCGACCTCCTACTCAAGGAAAAGCAGTTGAAGATACCCGAAGGTCTCAAATTCCCCACGGCGCAAGAGCTGAATGGAAAGCCATACCGCAAATGGCATAACTCGCTCTCCCATACCACCAACGACCGCGGGTGTGGCGTCAACACATCCAAGCGGCGATAGAGAACGGGCGTCTAATTTTCAACCAGTACGCCATGAAGGTCGATACCCAGCCCTTCCCCGCCGTGAACATGGTGGAATATGCTTGCCATGGAGGGTGCCAGCCGGGTTTCCTGTGCAATATCAACATGGTAGATCTTGGACACCACGCTGGCAAAGATGGAGATGAGGGCAGCTGCTCTCATGACGAAGATACAGAAGAAGCCGCTCCACGCGATCGGCTCCGCCAAGACGGCAAGCGCTACGTTACAGAGGGAGAAGTGAAGAACATAAGATATCAGCGACCTCTCTCTGATCACCTCCTCAACAAGTATGTGAGTCGAGTACGACCAACACCGACGGTCCAGCCGACGATGATGAAAGAGATCGTCCGGCTAGAGAAGCCGAAGACATCGTCGGCATAATCGCGATGAGGAGGAGCACGAGCGTTGTGCCAAGGGAAAGGCAAAGGAGCGAGACGACGAGGACAGAGCACCGGGATTGTCCTTTCTTCGTGCACCGCCGGGATTCAGGAATGAGCCGATTACCAACAATCGGCAATTGCCCGGAATGCAACCGGAAGAAGAAGGAGGCAGCCAACGTGTCCGTGTTCGAGCGCTTAGGACCTCTCCCGCCACAGAGCAAACGAGCTGAGTCCCTCGGTTGGAAGATCTCGAAGATTCGAAGACGAGGGAGAAGAAGAAGACAGTACCACCGGCCAAGGTGGTGCCCCGACGGACTCAGCCGTTCCCGTAAACGCAGGGTTCAACGATTGCGCGGCCCGGAAGAAGCCGAGAGGTTATACTTGCATACATTGAGGAAAGCAAGGCCCGATCTCGGCTGCAAAGGTTCAGCGAACCCTGGATGAAGAGGGTCGTCCACGGAAAATGGAGTGGCGCCCCAAGCAAAGGAAAGCCGATGATGAAACATCGGCTGGCACAAACATGGTGCTCGTTCTTCCGACGAAGCTCATTGCTCCACGGTTACACGATACATCCAAGGTGGACGACAGCAAGTGCACCAACGTGATAAAGTCAGAGATTGGGCTGGTTCCGTCTCACCGCCTCGAACGAGTAGCAAGAACATGTCAATGAGCAAACGTGGCGAGGCCGATCCTTGTGATCGGCCCCAAAAAATTTATGAAGGGACATCACAAAACCTTCACCGAGCAAGCAACGTGGAGGCCGATTCCAAGCAATCGGCCAAAATTATCCTCACCCACCATTCTCGCTCGGGTTCAACATGTTATCCAACAGAGCCGATACCATCAATTCTCTTGACAGAATCGGCTCGGGGGGGCACCCAGGTGGATAGAACACGAGGATATGCAATGGAAGCGTCTCATCCTTTGGTGATGGGTAATGGAGTATGGGGGCCGATGCACAGGTCGGCCGTAAAAAATTCTGAAAATTCGAAAATTTTCAAGCACAGTCGATGCAGCAGGCATCGACTTAAGGATATAAAAGCCGATGCATGGCCATCGACTCAAGAGGAATAACTGTTACGATCAGAGGGTCAATGGAGCACTAATGGAAGAACTCCTCAATGGAGTAGTGTAAGAGCTCGGATCCTCTCTTCAAGGGCAAAGGCCAAGAGCAGCCTGGACGTACAGATCAGGTCAAGGTTGGATTGCATTAGATCCACCAAAGGAAGGGAGCCGATCTGGCCGGCAAGAACTGAAGAAACTCGGGGGGCAGCTCACCTTGAAGGCTCTCTGCTTTGAGAAGCCTATTTATGTTCAGATCGGCTGGCTCTGCGTAAGAGGTTCCTCGTACATGATCAAGCCCGTGTCCATACGGCTACTTGGCGTATCCTTGTCTCCGTCTTGCCTTGGCTGAGACTCGGGGCAACAGGCCCGGTGGATGCTCTTTTGAGGAACCGATCGGGGTACCATCGGCTGATCTTCGTTGCAACCTTCTTCACAAAATGATGAGCGCCGCTAAAAAGGATCTCCGAAACCGGTGGGAGGAATTTAAGGGCTCTCTTGGAAATCCCACAAGTATCCACCGGAGAGAGAATCATCGGTGAAGAATGTAAGGGTAAATATCAAGGGACCGATGCGTTGCTATCGGCTCGTTATGCATTGGCAAAAGAGGACGAATCGGCAAGACCAAGTATGAGGAGAAATCGGCTAAGATAAGCTAAAGGAATCGGCAAATCAGATTGGGAAAAGTTCTTCATTGATAGATTTCTTACATAAGAAGCTGATAGCCCTCAAAAGGAAGTACTAGGGGATACATGGCCCCATCTACTGCTAATGGTCCTATGCTAGATGTCCTATCTACGGCCGTCGCTGCCCTCATCATCGCCGTCATCGCCGGTGTCGGCGCTGCTCCCGGCCGGCTCGTCGTCCACCGCTCCAGCCGGCCGCCGGCAGGACCTTCATTGTCCTCATCTTCCTCGTCGTCGTCGTTGTTGTCGCTGTCGAAGTCACTCAGATTCCCCGGCCAGGGGCAATGGCGCTTGGTCGGTGGTTCGTCGGGGGAGCTTTCGTCGTCGTCGTCCTCCTCTTCCTCCTCCTTCACCTCCTCGGAGGTGGTGAAGTCGTCCCAGGAGAAGCGATCGTCATCGCTCTCCTCCTCCGATTCCCCGTCGGCGAGGAAGCGGAGGTCGCTCTCCCCGTCCGTCGAGGATTTGTCGTCCTCCGACCGGAGGGAGAAGTCATGGCTAGACTCCTCCCCGGCCTCGATGGCGCGGCGGATGTTGGCCGCATGGATCTCCGCCGGGTTTGGCTCCGGCGTCGGCGCGCGAGACGAAGAGGACTGGGTGGAAAGAGCCGATGAAGCGGAGGAGGAAGAAGACATGGTGGCGCAGGACGGCTTTTTGGAATGCTAATGCGAAGAAGATGCAGGATTGAACTGTGCGGAACGGTTAAATAAAAGGGGATATAGTGGGAATTCAATGCCACAGCAGTTTCCGAGGAAGTGGTGCTTGAAAGAAAGAGAAAAGACTGCCAAGTCACGCGGAGAAGTTGAGAAGGCAAGTCATCATGATAACGGATACTGCGACGGTTCTGCCACGACATGACCCGATGAAAGAAAGGCATAATGATTTTGGAAATGTCATTTCCAAAACCAGGGGGGCATGTGTTATCACCAGGATTTGACCGAGTCAGAGGTGGGCCGCGATCAAGATGGACGTGAAGAATATATATAGAAGGAATACGTGGATCGGCCTTTTATATCAAGTTGGGCTTAATTGCCCGTGTATCTGTAACATATTAGATCGCATCTTAGTTTAGAAGTTAGAATCTTATTCGTGCACGGTTTGGTGCACGCCCACATTAGAAAGTCCCCTGGACTATAAATATGTATCTAGGGTTTATGGAATAAACAACAACCAACATTCAACCACAAACAAATCTCGGCGCATCGCCAACTCCTTCGTCTCGAGGGTTTCTACCGGTAAGCATCATGCTGCCTAGATCGCATCTTGCGATCTAGGCAGCACAAGCCTGCCTACGTTGTTCATGCGTTGCTCGTATCGAAGCCTTTTGATGGCGAGCAACGTAGTTATCTTAGACATGTTAGGGTTAGCATTGTTCTTCATGTTACATGCTTTCGTAGTGCAACCCTTGCATGTCTAGCCGCCTTACACCTATCTTAGGTGTAGGGGCGGCACCCGCTTGATCATAGTTTAGTAGATCTGGTCCGTTACGATTGCATCCTTGTTCTACAAGGATTAGTTTAATATCTCGCAATAGTTAGGCCTTACAAGGGGTCTGGAGGATCCAGCGGCGTGTAGGGTGGCGTTTGCTAGTCCTAGAACGGATGTTCCGGGGATCAACCTCGTGTTGGTTTTTAGGCCTCGTCTAGGATCGGCTTACGGTCACCGTGCGCGAGCGCGAGGCCCAATCCTGAGTAGGATGATCCGATTATGCGGTGAAAACCCTAAATCGTCGTAGATCTAATTAGCTTTACCTTGATCAAGCAGGACCACCATATATTCAGACACCCCGTCTGAATCATGGGTGGATTGGCTCTTTGAGCCGATTCACAGATAACCCGAGAGCCGATCGAGGCTCGTATTTAACGTTTACGTGTGTGCCCCGCAGGAAACTAAGCGAGGCATCATCCACACCTTCCTGACCAGGTATAGGTCAGGTGGCACGCCCTTGTGATAAACATCGGTGCGTGCGACTAGGAGGCTTTGCGGGCCGTCGCTCAGAGGGACTGGGGCCAGCCGCAGCCCTAGTTGTTCCCGGCTCTACCGTGTTGCCCGTCTCTGCCCGCCAGGGGGTTTCTGACGTCAACAATTGGTCAGTGGATAGCAGCTTTCCCAACAATCTGGTCATCTGGATGTTGCGGCTGACATGGAGAAACTGGGGAGCCACTAGAAAATTGGGAGAAGAAAGCAATCCTATTTGTTGGACCAATAGTCTTGGCAACACAGCTCGAGATGTATTTAAGAGCAGAACATGTAAATAAAAGATGGTGAATCGTCTCCTCTTCATTGCAGATTTGACACTTTGTGTTTCCCACCCATTTCCGTTTTATCATATTGTCTTTTGCAGCTATAGCATAGTGCCATATCAACCAGAGCTGGACCTTGATTTTTAGGGGAATTTTTGCTTTCCGCAAATGTTTGTAGACAGATTTAACACTAAACATGCCATCTTTGAACCATTTCCACATAGGAGTGTCTGGTTGGGAACAGAGGGTAATGAAGCACATAATTCTATGTAGCCCCCTCATGTCATCTAGCAACTCAATTGGTATAACCTCCTTCTGAAAGTAAACCTCCAACCATTCCTTGCAATAGCAACAGTTAGGTGTTGCTCATTACATATCTCAAAGAGATTTATAAATTTTTCTTTCAAGGGTGTGAAACCACACGAGGTATAACCCTAGAAGTGTGTTCTAGCTCCATCACCAATTAGCATTTTCTCCCATTGAGGTAGACGTTCTTGACATGCAACATGTGAGACCACAAACCAGAGAGTCTTTTTTGTCTATGACTGGTAGAGCAGGAGCGGGAATTGCACATCAAACTAATATTTTATTTGGTTAGATTTTCTATCCCTAACCCACCTTTATTTATGGGTCTGCAAACATGTCTTCAGCTGACTAAGTGATATCTCTTTTAGGGTTAGGGTTAGGGTTAGGGTTTCCCTTTGTTGCCAACCCACAGAAGACCCCTGATTGGTTTTTCTAGCCCTTCAATGTTTGTTTTGTGTGACAACCTGAGGGACTGATACGTCTCCAACGTATCGATAATTTCTTGTGTTCCATGCCACATTATTGATGTTATCTACATGTTTTATGCACACTTTATGTCATATTCGTGCATTTTCTGGAACTAACCTATTAACAAGATGCCGAAGTGCCGATTGCTGTTTTCTGCTGTTTTTGGTTTCAGAAATCCTAGTAAAGAAATATTCTCGGAATTGGACGAAATAAAAGCCCGGAGGCCTATTTTCTCACGAAGCTTCCGGAAGTCCGAAGGAGAGACGAAGAGGGGCCACAGGGGCGCCAAACCCTAGGGCGGCGCGGCCCCCTTGGCCGCGCCGGCCCGTGGTGTGGGCCCCCTGTGCCGCCTCTTGACCTGCCCTTCCGCCTACAAATAGCCTCCGTGACGAAACCCCCAGTACCGAGAGCCACGATACGGAAAACATTACTGAGACGCCGTCGCCGCCGATCCCATCTCGGGGGATCCCGGAGATCGCCTCCGGCACCCTGCCGGAGAGGGGAATCATCTCCCGGAGGACTCTACACCGCCATGGTCACCTCCGGAGTGATGAGTGAGTAGTCTACCCCTGGACTATGGGTCCATAGCAGTAGCTAGATGGTTGTCTTCTCCCCATTGTGCTATCATTGTCGGATCTTGTGAGCTGCCTATCATGATCAAGATCATCTATATGTAATTCTATATGTTGCGTTTGTTGGGATCCGATGAATAGAGAATACTTGTTATGTTGATTATCAAAGTTATGCTTATGTGTTGTTTATGATCTTGCATGCTCTCCGTTATTAGTAGATGCTCTGGCCAAGTAGATGCTTTTAACTCCAAGAGGGAGTACTTATGCTCGATAGTGGGTTCATGCCCGCATTGACACCGGGACAAGTGACAGAAAGTTCTAAGGTTGTGTTGTGTCTGTTGCCACTAGGGATAAAACATTGATGCTATGTCTAAGGATGTAGTTGTTGATTACATTACGCACCATACTTAATGCAATTGTCCGTTGCTTTGCAACTTAATACTGGAGGGGGTTCGGATGATAACCTCGAAGGTGGACTTTTTAGGCATAGATGCAGTTGGATGGCGGTCTATGTACTTTGTCGTAATGCCCAATTAAATCTCACTATACTCATCATGATATGTATGTGCATGGTCATGCTCTCTTTATTTGTCAATTGCCCAACTGTAATTTGTTCACCCAACATGCTGTTCGTCTTATGGGAGAGACACCTCTAGTGAACTGTGGACCCCGGTCCAATTCTCTTTACTGAAATACAATCTACTGCAATACTTGTTCTACCGTTTTCTCTGCAAACAATCATATTCCACACAATACGGTTAATCCTTTGTTACAGCAAGCCGGTGAGATTGACAACCTCACTGTTTCGTTGGGGCAAAGTAGCTTGGTTGTGTTGTGCAGGTTCCACGTTGGCGCCGGAATCTCCGGTGTTGCGCCGCACTACATCTCGCCGCCATCAACCTTCAACGTGCTTCTTGGCTCCTCCTGGTTCGATAAACCTTGGTTTCTTTCTGAGGGAAAACTTGCTGCTGTGCTCATCATACCTTCCTCTTGGGGTTGCCCAACGAACGTGTGAAATACACGCCATCAAGCATATTTTCTGGCGCCGTTGCCGGGGAGATCAAGACACGCTGCAAGGGGAGTCTCCACTTCTCAATCTCTTTACTTTGTTTTTGTCTTGCTTTATTTTATTTACTACTTTGTTTGCTGCACTATATCAAAATACAAAAAAAATTAGTTGCTAGTTTTACTTTATTTGCTATCTTGTTTGCTATATCGAAAACACAAAAAAATTAGTTTACTTGCATTTACTTTATCTAGTTTGCTTTATTTACTATTGCTAAAAATGGCCAACGCTGAAAATACTAAGTTGTGTGACTTCACAACCACAAATAATAATGATTTCTTATGCACACCTATTGCTCCACCTGCTACTACAGCAGAATTCTTTGAAATTAAACCTGCTTTACTGAATCTTGTTATGAACCATCAATTTTCTGGTGTTAGTTCCGATGATGCTGCTGCCCATCTCAATAATTTTGTTGAACTATGTGAAATGCAAAAATATAAAGATGTAGATGGTGATATTATTAAACTAAAATTGTTCCCTTTCTCATTAAGAGGAAGAGCTAAAGATTGGTTGCTATCTCTGCCTAAGAATAGTATTGATTCATGGACTAAATGCAAGGATGCTTTTATTGGTAGATATTATCCCCCTGCTAAAATTATATCTTTGAGGAGTAGCATAATGAATTTTAAACAATTAGATACTGAACATGTTGCTCAAGCTTGGGAAAGAATGAAATCTCTGGTTAAAAATTGCCCAACCCATGGACTGACTACTTGGATGATCATCCAAACCTTCTATGCAGGACTAAATTTTTCTTCGCGGAATTTATTGGATTCAGCTGCTGGAGGTACCTTTATGTCCATCACATTGGGGGCGGCTACAAAACTTCTTGATGATATGATGATAAATTACTCTGAATGGCACACGGAAAGAGCTCCACAAGGTAAGAAGGTAAATTCTGTCGAAGAAACCTCTTCCCTGAGTGATAAGATTGATGCTATTATGTCTATGCTTGCGAATGATAGGACTAATGTTGATCCTAATAATGTTCCGTTAGCTTCATTGGTTGCACAAGAAGAACATGTTGATGTAAACTTCATTAAAAATAATAATTTCAACAACAATGCTTACCGGAACAATTCTAGTAATAACTATAGGCCATATCCTTATAATAATGGTAACGGTTATGCTAATTCTTATGGGAATTCTTACAACAATAATAGGAATTCACCCCCTGGACTTGAAGCCATGCTTAAAGAATTTATTAGTACACAAACTGCCTTTAACAAATCTGTTGAGGAAAAGCTCAATAAAATTGATATTCTTGTTTCTAGAGTTGATAGTCTTGCCTCTGATGTTGATCTTTTGAAATCGAAAGTTATGCCTAAAAGGGACATTGAAAATAAAATTGTTACTACAGCAAATGCCATTCAAGTTAGAATTAATGAGAATATAAGACTAATGGCTGAACTGCGTGCTAGGTGGGATAGAGAGGAAAATGAAAAACTAGCTAAAGAGAAGAATATAGCTAAAGTTTGGACTATTACCACCACTAGTAATGCTAATGCTACACATGTTGCTGCACCTCCTACTCATACTAATAAAAGAATTGGTGTTAGCAATGTTTCCACTTCTAATGCAAAGCGCGAAAAGCTGCTCGAAACTGCTAAAGCTGCTTGAAACTGCTTGCGATAAAGCTGCTGAAATTTTTTCCAACATTGGGGATGATGATCCCATTGCTTTAGATTATAATGGTTTGAATTTTGATGATTGCCACATCTCTGAAGTTATAAAGTTCTTGCAAAAACTTGCTAAAAGTCCTAATGCTAGTGCTATAAATTTGGCTTTCACGCATCATATTACAAATGCTCTCATAAAAGCTAGAGAAGAGAAACTAGAGCGCGAAGCCTCTATTCCTAAAAAGCTAGAAGATGGTTGGGAGCCCATCATTAAGATGAAGGTTAAAGATTTTGATTGTAATGCTTTATGTGATCTTGGTGCAAGTATTTCTGTTATACCGAAGAAAATTTATAATATGCTTGACTTGCCACCGCTGAAAAATTGTTATTTGGATGTTAATCTTGCTGATCATTCTACAAAGAAACCTTTGGGTAAAGTTGATAATGTTCGCATTACCGTTAACAATAATCTTGTTCCCGTTGATTTTGTTGTCTTGGATATTGAATGCAATGCATCTTGTCCAATTATATTGGGAAGACCTTTTCTTGAACTTGTTGGTGCTATTATTGATATGAGGGAAGGAAATATAAAGTATCAATTTCCTCTCAAGAAAGGTATGGAACACTTCCCTAGAAAGAGAATGAAGGTACCTTATGATTCTATCATTAGAACAAATTATGATGTTGATGCTTCATCTCTCGATGTTACTTGATACACACTTTCTGCGCCTAGCTGAAAGGCGTTAAAGAAAAGCGCTTATGGGAGACAACCCATGTTTTTACCTACAGTACTTTGTTTTTATTTTGTGTCTTGGAAGTTGTTTACTACTGTAGCAACCTCTCCTTATCTTAGTTTTGAGTTTTGTTGTGCCAAGTTAAGCCGTTGATAGAAAAGTAAGTACTAGATTTGGATTACTGCGCAGTTCCAGATTTCTTTGCTGTCACGAATCTGAGCCCACTGCCCTGCAGGAAGCTCAGAAAATTATGCCAATTTACGTGCATGATCCTCAGATATGTACGCAACTTTCATTCAATTTGAGCATTTTCATTTGAGCAAGTCTGGTGCCATTTTAAAATTCGTCAATACGAACTGTTCTGTTTTGACAGATTCTGCCTTTTATTTCGCATTGCCTCTTTCGCTATGTTGGATGAATTTCTTTGATCCACTAATGTCCAGTAGCATTATGCAATGTCCAGAAGTGTTAAGAATGATTGTGTCACCTCTGAATATGTCAATTTATATTGTGCACTAACCCTCTAATGAGTTGTTTCGAGTTTGGTGTGGAGGAAGTTTTCAAGGATCAAGAGAGGAGTATGATGCAACATGATCAAGGAGAGTGAAAAGCTCTAAGCTTGGGGATGCACCCGGTGGTTCACCCCTGCATATATCAAGAAGACTCAAGCGTCTAAGCTTGGGGATGCCCAAGGCATCCCCTTCTTCATCAACAAATTATCAGGTTCCTCCCCTGAAACTACATTTTTATTCGGCCACATCTTATGTGCTTTTTCTTGGAGCGTCGTTTTGTTTTAGTTTTTGTTTTGTTTGAATAAAATGGATCCTAGCATTCACTTTATGGGAGAGATACACACTCCGCTGTAGCATATGGACAAATATGTCCTTGGTTTCTACTCATAGTATTCATGGCGAAGTTTCTCCTTCGTTAAATTGTTATATGGTTGGAATTGGAAAATGATACATGTAGTAATTGCTATAAATGTTTTGGGTAATGTGATACTTGGCAATTGTTGTGCTCATGTTTAAGCTCTTGCATCATATGCTTTGCACCCATTAATGAAGAAATACATAGAGCATGCTAAAATTTGGTTTGCATATTTGGTTTCTCTAAGGTCTAGATAATTTCTAGTTTTGAGTTTGAACAACAAGGAAGACGGTATAGAGTATTATAATGCTTTCAATATGTCTTTTATGTGAGTTTTGCTGTACTAGTTCATCCTTGTGTTTGCCTCAAATAACCTTGCTAGCCTAAACCTTGTATCGAGAGGGAATACTTCTCATGCATCCAAAATACTTGAGCCAACCACTATGCCATTTGTG
The DNA here is from genome assembly GCF_022539505.1 of Lolium rigidum. Lineage (NCBI taxonomy): Eukaryota > Viridiplantae > Streptophyta > Magnoliopsida > Poales > Poaceae > Lolium > Lolium rigidum. The sequence continues at coordinate 193,842,408 of NC_061511.1, read as the reverse complement.
TCCACCATACCTACCTACTACATGGTATTTTCCAGCCATTCCAAAGTAAATTGCTTGAGTGCTACCTTTAAAATTCCATCATTCACCTTTGCAATATATAGCTCATGGGACAAATAGCTTAAAAACTATTGTGGTATTGAATATGTAATTATGCACTTTATCTCTTATCAAGTTGCTTGTTGTGCGATAACCATGTTTACTGGGGAACGCCATCAACTCGTTGTTGAATTTCATGTGAGTTGCTATGCATGTTCGTCTTGTCTGAAGTAAGGGCGATCTACACTGAGTTGAATGGTTTGAGCATGCATATTGTGAGAGAAGAACATTGGGCCGCTAACTAAAGCCATGTTCCATGGTGGAAGTTTCAGTTTTGGACAAACATCCTCAAATCTCTAATGAGAAAAGAATTAATTGTTGTTGAATGCTTAAAGCATTAAAAGAGGAGTCCATTATCTGTTGTCTATGTTGTCCCGGTATGGATGTCTAAGTTGAGAATAATCAAAAGCGAGAAATCCAAATGCGAGCTTTCTCCTTAGACCTTTGTACAGGCGGCATAGAGGTACCCCTTTGTGATACTTGGTTAAAGCATATGTATTGCGGTGATAATCCAGGTAGTCCAAGCTAATTAGGACAAGGTGCGAGCACTATTAGTACACTATGCATGAGGCTTGCAACTTATAAGATATAATTTACATGATGCATATGCTCTATTACTACCGTTGACAAAATTGTTTCATGTTTTCAAAATCAAAGCTCTAGCACAAATATAGCAATCGATGCTTTTCCTCTATGAGGACCATTCTTTTACTTTCAATGTTGAGTCGGTTCACCTATTTCTCTCCACCTCAAGAAGCAAACACTTGTGTGAACTGTGCATTGATTCTTACATACTTGCTTATTGCACTTATTATATTACTCTATGTTGACAATATCCATGAGATATACATGTTACAAGTTGAAAGCAACCGCTGAAACTTAATCTTCTTTTGTGTTGCTTCAATACCTTTACTTTGAATTATTGCTTTATGAGTTAACTCTTATGCAAGACTTATTGATGCTTGTCTTGAAATGCTATTCATGAAAAGTCTTTGCTTTATGATTCACTTGTTTACTCATGTCATACACATTGTTTTGATCGCTGCATTCACTACATATGCTTTACAAATAGTATGATCAAGTTTATGATGGCATGTCACTCCAGAAATTATCTTTGTTATCGTTTTACCCGCTCGGGACGAGCGGAACTAAGCTTGGGGATGCTGATACGTCTCCAACGTATCGATAATTTCTTGTGTTCCATGCCACATTATTGATGTTATCTACATGTTTTATGCACACTTTATGTCATATTCGTGCATTTTCCGGAACTAACCTATTAACAAGATGCCGAAGTGCCGATTCTTTGTTTCTGCTGTTTTTGGTTTCAGAAATCCTAGTAAAGAAATATTCTCGGAATTGGACGAAATAAAAGCCCGGAGGCCTATTTTCTCACGAAGCTTCCGAAGTCCGAAGGAGAGACGAAGAGGGGCCACGGGGCGCCAAACCCTAGGGCGGCGCGGCCCCCCTTGGCCGCGCCGGCCCGTGGTGTGGGCCCCCTGTGCCGCCTCTTGACCTGCCCTTCCGCCTACAAATAGCCTCCGTGACGAAACCCCCGGTACCGAGAGCCACGATACGGAAAACATTACTGAGACGCCGTCGCCGCCGATCCCATCTCGGGGGATCCTGGAGATCGCCTCCGGCACCCTGCCGGAGAGGGGAATCATCTCCCGGAGGACTCTACACCGCCATGGTCACCTCCGGAGTGATGAGTGAGTAGTCTACCCCTGGACTATGGGTCCATAGCAGTAGCTAGATGGTTGTCTTCTCCCCATTGTGCTATCATTGTCGGATCTTGTGAGCTGCCTATCATGATCAAGATCATCTATATGTAATTCTATATGTTGCGTTTGTTGGGATCCGATGAATAGAGAATACTTGTTATGTTGATTATCAAAGTTATGCTTATGTGTTGTTTATGATCTTGCATGCTCTCCGTTATTAGTAGATGCTCGGCCAAGTAGATGCTTTTAACTCCAAGAGGGAGTACTTATGCTCGATAGTGGGTTCATGCCCGCATTGACACCGGGACGATGATGAGAAAGTTCTAAGGTTGTGTTGTCTTGTTGCCACTAGGGATAAAACATTGATGCTATGTCTAAGGATGTAGTTGTTGATTACATTACGCACCATACTTAATGCAATTGTCCGTTGCTTTGCAACTTAATACTGGAGGGGTTCGGATGATAACTCTGAAGGTGGACTTTTTAGGCATAGATGCGGTTGGATGGCGGTCTATGTACTTTGTCGTAATGCCCAATTAAATCTCACTATACTCATCATGATATGTATGTGCATGGTCATGCTCTCTTTATTTGTCAATTGCCCAAGCTGTAATTTGTTCACCCAACATGCTTGTTCGTCTTATGGGAGAGACACCTCTAGTGAACTGTGGACCCCGGTCCAATTCTCTTTACTTGAAATACAATCTCCTGCAATACTTGTTCTACTTGTTTTCTCCGCAAACAATCATATTCCACACAATACGGTTAATCCTTTGTTACGGCAAGCCGGTGAGATTGACAACCTCAGCTGTTTCGTTGGGGCAAAGTAGCTTGGTTGTGTTGTGCGGGTTCCACGTTGGCGCCGGAATCTCCGGTGTTGCGCCGCACTACATCTCGCCGCCATCAACCTTCAACGTGCTTCTTGGCTCCTCCTGGTTCGATAAACCTTGGTTTCTTTCTGAGGGAAAACTTGCTGCTGTGCTCATCATACCTTCCTCTTGGGGTTGCCCAACGAACGTGTGAAATACACGCCATCAGGGACATGTGATAAACAACACTATTTGATAGACATGCATCAATTTTTGTCACCCTACCACCAAATAGACATCGTGTTGCCCATCTATCCTTCCATTCCATTCTTCATTTTTTATTTTACAAACTTCATCTCAGCCATAGTTGTTCTTCTGACACACACTGGAGTCCCTAGGTATATAATAAACCAGTTGCCAGTTTGACATGTCATCATAGATCAGTAGTTTGTTGTCACCAGGTTGAATCAAAAGCACCTCACTCTTCTCAAAATTGATTTTCAGGCTAGACATGGATTCAAACACATATATGAGTAATTTCAAGTTTCTATCACTATCCAGATCATCCTGGGATAAAAAAAGGATTGTATCATATGCATACTGTAGAATGGAAATCCCTCCATCTACCAAGTTTTTCTGCTAGGCCTATGATCAAGCCACTGTGTTGTGCATTCTATACCATTTTATACAAGTAATTAACTGCCAAATTGAATAAGGAAGGGGCAAAGGGGTCACTATGCCTCACTCCTTTGATGCTGCCAAAATAGGGCGCCACACTGTAATTGATTTTAACACTCAGTGTGCGATCAGAGATAGCATTTTTTGATCCATGCAAGACAGCCATCACTAAAGCCTTTATGTCTGTAACAATCATATCAAAATTCTCATTTTACTTTGTCATGGACTTTTTGAAGTAAAATTTCAAGATCACACCTTGTTGTTTCTTATGTTTGGTCTGCTTGAGAATTTCCGGAGCAACATCACTCCGTTAGCTATGAATCTCCCCTCAATGAATGCATTTTGATAGTAGTCAATGAGCTTGTGCATTACTGGTTTAGTCCTAACAGTCAGAGCTTTTGTAATAATTTTGAAGAACACTTGAAGCAAGCAGATAAGCCTGAACTTCTGAATCATATAGGCATCCTCACTTTTTTGGAATTAAGGTAATAATCCCATAATTAATCCTAATTAGAGTAATTTTATGTTGATGAAAATCAGAGGTGATTCTCATCATATCTTGTTTGATAATATCCCAACAATTCTGAAAGAATTCAAATGGGAACCCATCTGGCCCAACAACTTTGTTTTTTCCATCTGAAAAATCACATATCTCCTCTTCGGTGAAATCTCTGTCAAGCTCCAATCTATCCAAATTATCTAGTTGTTCCATCTTTGACCACCCACCATCTCTTAAATCTTATAGAAGAGGAAGTTTAAGGGCCAAATAAATGCTTATAGAACGAGGTATCCTGAGCTAACAGCTAAGGTGTCCCTTGAATCAAGGTGGGCCCATCTTTCAAGGAAACAATAGTCTTTTTCCTCCTATGGGCCATTGGCCATTCTTTGGTAGTACTCAGTGTTATTGTCATCCTTCAGAATCCAAGTATACATGGAGCTTTGTTGCCATAAATCATCTACATTCTCACAGATTTGCAGAAATTCTCTTGGATTTTGTTTTTTCCTTAAAATATGTACATGAGACAACATGGAAGTTTCCTCCAAATCTTGTATCTTAGAAAACTCTTTTGATAGATCTTTTGTACATTTCTTTTCCTTTCCTCTCACTTTTTATCAATTTGAGTTGCAGTACTTCCAGACTGTCTTTTGACACCATAGGTTGAGCCCAAATTTTGGAAACTCTACCAAGAAATGTTTCTTCCTTCAGTCATCTCTTATCAAATATGAACTCCCTGGAAGCAAGCATTGTATCTTCCATGGTGTCCAAAATAATTGGATCATGGTCCGAAATATCACTTATTGATTAGTTTATGAATTGTAGCCAAAGGGAACATGAATTCCCATTCCTTATTGAGCAAGAACCTATCTAGTTTCTCAAGAGTGGGGTCAGCCTGATTATTTGACCAAGTGAACTGACCACTAGCCACCTCCAGCTCTCTCAACTCATAAGTATTGATAATAGAATTGAACAAGTCATTCCATCTGATGAGTCTCAAGGCTTGGTTCTTATCAGCATGCCTCTTAACAAGTTGAAACCACCTTCCAAGATTAAAGACAAATCTTGTTCACTACACACTTTTCCTAGATCAAGAAGGAATTGCTCTTTATCATCCTCTTGAGCTACCCTATAAACAATAACAATACACCACTTCTTATGAATGTTGATATCAAAACTGGCCACCTTTATATATAATCTACTGACACTGGTATAAAAAAATGTTGAATCTAGAAACCTTGAAACCACCTAGGTGATATGTGCATTTTACATCATCAATATTGTTACATATATTTTTAGTTTTTATTGATATTTTCCATCATATGCCATTATTTATGTATTTTAGTTGATTTCCGGGACTTTCCTATAAAGTCCCCTTCATTGGTATTTAACTTCTAGGAGGCAGAAAACCTCCTTTTTTGTACTTTCTTGTTTGAGGGACCTTTTGGACACCTAAAAATCAACGGAAAATACATGATCTGTTTTCACCCGAAGAAGCACTGTGGGCCAAAGAAGCACACGAGGGGGCCACGAGGTCCAAAAGAGACTAGGCTTGAAACCACCTAGGCTGGTTGGACGCACCGCAACTCAAGGGACACTGAAGCGTGGGGGAGCATCCATACCTTGCCATGTAGGGACGACCAAGCGCCGCATCACGATCACCGAGAGGAGCTCAAAACCCTAGGATCTTAGATCTCTTTCAGGATAGGTCAAGGGTGATGTTAGCATGGAGTTGATTAGCATCGGTCTTCCTTTTGTCTCGACATCATCTTCCCCTCCCATGACTTTACTTGTTGGCAATGAGGCCGATCAGCCTTGCATATATTTTTTGGTAGGTTTGTGGATGCCCAAAGTAAGCCCAGGTAGTGACAAGGGAGAGTGCTAGACTTTCCAATGAAAACAAACAGAAGATCACCCAGATCAAAAAATTTGCATATGTGGTAGGTGACACTTTTGTGCATATTTACTCGCGGGCTGGCACTGAACACTTCAAGAATTGCCTAGGTGAATTTGATATCTTCTTTCACAGGGTTGACAAAACATGGCGGCATTATACACACAAAGGCTAGTGAGAATGGAGGCATATCTCTGACCAAGCTGCAATAATAAAACATGCTTTGTCAATATTTCAAAAAACCTTATGGAGGGGTTCCATTGTTAGGATGAATAACAGAGGAATAAGTGCATCGCCCTGCTCTAGCCCTCTTTTGTGCCAGAATCGTCGTATGGGATGTCGCTGAGTAATACTCTGGAGGATGCACTTGCAAGAACAATGCATACAAGATCACACCATTACTTGAAAAATCCATATCCCCTCATATATAACATATAAAAGAGAGGCCCACCTAACGGAGCCAAAAGCTTTGGCGATGTCCAACTTGAGAAACAACAAAGGGCATTTTTCTTGTATTGGATTCCATGATCACACTTTAGATTATTCAACTTCGGGGCTAGCATATTTGCAAGGAATTGTCATGCAATCGTTGCCATGACATGCATCAGATTGATGTGCCTATTGTCCTAGGCTAATTTAGCCCCTGTTTCTTGGCATCAACACCAGTATTGCTGTGTTCGAGAGGTTCCATTTGTTTGCATGAAACTCGTGTAACTATCCCAACGCAACACTCATATCATCCTTGATGCATTCCCAACAACGCTTGAAAACATTTGAAAAAAATCAAGGGTGAAACCGTCAATCCAGGTGCCTTCTCTCCGTGCATATCTGTAAGTGTAGTCCTAATTTCTTCAGCGGAGAAAGGTGCCTCAAGATGTGATAGATTAAGGGCTAGGAGCACCAAGGCAGCCTGATACGTCCAAAACGTATCTACTTTCCCGAACACTTTTGCTATTGTTTTGCCTCTAATTTGTGTATTTTGGATACAACTAACACGGACTAACGATGTTTTCAGCAGAACTGCTCTGGTGTCTCGTTTTTGTGCAGAAATCCAACTTTCGGGAAAATCCTCGGAATTTATGCCAAATGTCTTATTTTTCCAGAAGATTGACGGAGCCAGAAGGGCAAGCAGGTGGAGGCCCGAGGCCCCCACACACTAGGCCGGCGCGGCCCAGGAGGGGGGCGCGCCGCCCTACTGTGTGGCCCCCTCGGCCGGCCTCCGACGCCCTCCTCTGGACTACTTAACGCCTTCGACCTAAAAACGCACGGGGGGTTAGAAGAAATCGCGAGAAGACATCCAGTACGCCGCCACCGTCGCGAAACTCCGTCTCGGGACCAGAAACTCCGTTCTGGCACTCCGCCGGGACGGGGAATTGGAGGAGATCATCGCCATCATCACCGCCGACGCCTCTCCATCGACCAGCCATGTTTCCCCCATCCATGTGTGAGTAATTCCCCCGCTGTAGGCTGAAGGGGATGGTAGGGATTGGATGAGATTGGTCATGTAATAGCATAAGATTGTTAGGGCATAGTGCCTAGTGTCCGTAATTGGTACTTTTATGATATTGTTGCAACTTGTTATGCTTAATGCTTGTCACTAGGGCCCGAGTGCCATGATCTCAGATCTGAACATGTTATCAATTCATGATGATATTCATTGCTTTATGATCTTACCTGCAAGTTGTATACACGTATTGTTGTCCGGAACCCGAGGCTCCAAAGTGATAGAAATTGGGACAACCGAAGGGAAAGGCGGTGATATGAGGATCACATGTGTTCACGGAGTGTTAATGCTTTGCTCCGGTGCTCTATTAAAAGGAGTACCTTAATTTCCAGTAGATTCCCTAGAGGCCCGGCTGCCACCGGCTGGTAGGACAAAATATGTTGTGCAAGTTTCTCATTGCGAGCACGTACGACTAAATATGGAACACATGCCTATTGATTGATTAGTACTTGGATACCGTTTTATTATTATCTGCAAATGCCCTGCCTTGATTGTTACATGAGTTTCTCTCATCCATGCAACGCCCGTTCATCCATCCCCTGTGCCTACGATATTTTAATCCTGCTGTTTACTATAATCACTACCGCTGTCTTTGTTACTCTGTTGCTATTATTTCACTACTGCTATCGCTATAAAACTGTTACTACCGATAAACTCTTGCGAGCAAGTCTCGTTTCCAGGTGCAACTGAATTGACAACTCCACTGTTAAGGCTTACAAGTATTCTTTGTCTCCCCTTGTGTCGAATCAATAAATTGGGTTTTACTTCCCGCGAAGACTGTTGCGATCCCCTATACTTATGGGTCATCAAGACTATTTTCTGGCGCCGTTGCCGGGGAGCATAGCTTTATTTGCAAGTTCACTTGGATTGATATTGTTCGCTGCAAATTCTCCATCATGGGTAAACCTCGCGATACTAAAGTCGCCAACATCCACTACAAGAAAAGGTACAACTCTGAGTACCTCTGCTGCTCTTGATTCACCATCTGTGATAGATAAACTTGTTTCACCACCACAAGCTTCACATGCTGGTACTTCTGCTAGATCTGAAAATTCCTCTCATAATTTTGATGATGCTTTCTGCTGTGCTTGATAATGATGGTTCATTGGGATCTTTTCTAGATGCTACAATTGCTAGGTCTAGACAAATTGAAAGTACTGAAACTCCTAATGAAAATGCTGCTACACCTGTTAATTCACCTGAGTCTCTTGAATACTCTAGTGATGATCTTTATGAAGATTATGTAGAACTTGATGATGATTTTATTGATAAATGCAATGCTACTACTGATGCAAGAAAAATTAAAAAGTTGCTTGCGCAACATACTGTTAGATATAAACTGTCTCCTGATCCTAAATTTGCCACATCTCCTATAAACATTAAGGATAAGGATTATGATTTTTATCTTGATTTGTCTCATATATCTATTGTTGAGAAAACACCTTTTTATGGTACTGAAAAAGAAAGTGCTGTAGAACACATGATTGAGCTGTCTACTCTGAGTAGCTTGTTTTCTGATGATGTTAAGAAGCGTACTTATTTCGTTGCTAAAATTTTCCCTTTCTCATTAAAGGATGATGCTAAAACTTGGTATAATAGTTTGCCACCTGATTCTATTAATAGTCCAAAAGAATTGCTTGATGTTTTCTTCCGGAAATACTTTCCTGCTAGTGTTCAACATATTGCTTTTGAAGAGAATTTATAATTTTGATCAGGAAGATGGAGAGAAATTGCCTGAGGCTTGGGCTAGATTTTGCTCTCTTATTAGAGCTCGGCCTGAACATGATTTGGAAAAGCATGATTTACTTGATATATTTTATAGTGGACCAACCATTGAGTCTAGGGCATACCTGGATAGTTGTGCTGGTTGTGTTTTTAGGAAAAGAACTCCAGACGACGTTGAAGAATTATTGGCTAGAATAGGCCGGAATCATGATGATTGGTCTACACCTAAACCAACCCCGACACCAATATTGAAGAAGAGGGGTATGATTAAATTAAATGATGAAGATATGAGGGAAGCCAAGAAATCTCTTAAAGAGAAGGGTATTAAATCCGAAGATGTGAAGAATTTACCTCCCATAGAAGATTTATGCAAGATAACTCCCCCTTCATCCATGATTGAGGTACACTCCCTTGAACGCTTTACTAGGGAAGATATTCCGTATTCAAAACCTCCTGCTCAATGCTTAGACGAGTTTGATAATTATATTGTTAAGCAAAATAATTTCAATATGAGAGTAGAGAATCATTTAATGGAAAATTCTCGAGCTATTGGTGAATTGCATGGCATTGTGGAGAGAACCTCCAATGATGTTAAGATGCTTGTTAAATATTTTCATATGGTTCAAACTCAAATTGATCAACTCACTAAAGTGCAAAATGACTTGTTCAAAGATAATTCTAAAGAAAAACATGCTTATGAAGTAACAACTAGAGGCGGTGTTTCTACCCAGGATCCTTTATATCCTGAAGGGCATCCCAAAAGAGTTGAACAAGATTCTCAACGAACTGAAACTAGTGCTCCGTCTAAGAAAAAGAAAAAGAAACATAAAACTGTTGTAGAATCCTCTCGAGCTCGTTAATGATCCTAATAGTATTTCTATGTCCGATGCTGAAACTGAAAGTGGTAATGAACATGATAAAGATAATGATAAGAATGATGCTTCTGATAAAGAAGAGGTTGAAGAAGAACCAGAAAAGCATGCTAAAAATAAAAAGTATACTAAAGAAGATTTTATTGCTAAGAAACATTGTAATGAAAGGGAACCTTGGGTTCAAAAGCAAATGCCTTTTCCTCGCTAAGAAACTAAAATCAAAGGAAGAAGAACACTATAATAAATTATGTGATTGGATGAAACCTTTATTCCCGCAAATACCTTTGATCGATGCTATTAAATTGCCTCCTTATTCAAAGTATATGAAAGATATTGTCTCTAATAAAAGGAAAATTCCTAATGAGGAGATTTCCACTATGCTTGCTAATTACTCTTTCAATGGTAAAGTTCCAAAGAAGCTTGGCGACCCAGGTATACCGACTATTCCTTGTTCTATTAAGAATAATTATGTTAGAACTGCTCTATGTGATTTGGGAGCGGGTGTTAGTGTTATGCCTTTCTCTCTTTATAAGAGACTTTATTTAGATAAGTTGATACCGACTGATATATCTTTGCAAATGGCTGATAAATCTACTGCTATTCCTGTTGGTATATGTGAGGATGTTCTTGTTCAAGTTACTGATAACTGCTTGATATTAACTGATTTTGTTGTGTTGGAAATGCCTGAAGATGATAATATGTCTACTTGGGAGACCTTTTCTTAACACCGCAGGGGCTGTTATTGATTGCAATAAAGGAAAAGTTACTTTCAATGTCGATGACAAGGAGCATACCGTTTATTTTCCCAAGAGGATTGAGAAAGCATGTGGAGTTAATACAATTTCTAATGTGAGAACTATCAAAGTGGGAACTATTGATTGTCCAATATATGAGCCTAAAAAAGAATATCAAACTCTTGTGATTGGATCCATATCAATACAATTCAAGGTAACATGATTGATTTGAGGTTTATTTCTTCTTATGCTATGTAAAATTTATTTGGTGGCAAGACTTGATCAACCTTGTTAACAAATTCATTTTATATGCATAGAGGAAATAAACAACATCTCTTTCTTCCTCCACTTGTTTTACTTGCTGTAGCATTTTTGCTTTGCAAAGTTCTTTAGTTAATTAGAGATTTCAAAAATCTTTTTCCGCCCAGTAATAATAATTTTGACACCAAGAAATGTGCATTTTTCAAAGTTTTCAAAAATTCACAAAAATTATACCGTTGGTCCTATTTTTCGAAGAAGCACCTGGGAGCACCTGGGGATGACCAGTGGGGCACCCAAGGGTGGCACCCCATAGGCCGGCGTGGCCAGCAAGGGGGGCGCGCCACCCTGTTGTGTGGGCCCCTCCTTGCCCCACCACTTCATCTCTTTCTCCCATTCTCTTCTCTCTCCCGAAAAAACTCGCACCAGCTTTCTCTCACTCGCGTTTCTTCTCAAGAGCTCAAGATTTCTCGATCTCTTTGCTCAGCCCAGATTTCTGTCTGAAATTTGGCACATTTGCTCTCCGGTATGCGACTCCTTCGATTATCCATGTAGAATTTTGTTTGGTTGAGTATATCTTGAATATTTTGCTGCTGTAGGTAACATGTTTAGTGAGCTTGCATGCTTGTTCTAAGTTGTAGAAACTAGTTTTGATGCATGATTAGTACTCTAGCAAGTTCCTATAGTAGTTTCCCTCAACTATATGTCACCAAATCAAATTTTATAATGGTTGTTGAAAAATTTCAGAAAAGGAAGATGGATAATTGTAACTTTGGAGAAGTGTTTGAAAGAGAGACGACAAGCACGGGGAGGCCTTCTAGGACCGCCACCCGATTCAGGCAATCCTATAATGAGGACCTCATCGCACCGAGCTTCGAACCCGAAGAGGACAATGGAGTCCCTAACGCTTCATCTTTCCCATGTTATAACTTTTTAAGTAATGCAGGGTTGTTGGATGATTTCTTAACCCTCGTCGGTAAGGCGGGTTTAACCACCTACATGGGAGATGAGAGGGAGCAATACTATATGCTCACTAAAATCTTTGTGGAGAGCTTTAAGTTCAACAACAAGCACTATCACCCGACAGTTGCATTCAAGATCTATGGTAATCCTATTACTATGAAGTTGGAGGATTTTTGTACTGCATTAGATATTGCCCCTGTAGGTACAGCAAAGAAGATCGAGGACAACCCCAAGGCTTTGCTGGAGCTCTATCGAGAAATCACCAATGATGATTGCCGCACCATTCAGCGTGGCAAGATAAGAAACATTCAACTCCCCGCCAATAAGTATTTTGCTTATTACATTGCTACTAGCATTCTTGGAAGGGAGAACACTAGTAATATTTATAGCTATCATCTTGCTTTCTTAATTGCTGCACTCACTGGAGACACACCTTATCATCTTGGTGCTCTTGTTGCTCGCCGTTTGTCTAACAAGGGGCCTATATTTGGAGGAATTATTGCATCGCGCATTTTAGCATATCTAGATCTTCCTCTTGACCCTACTGATGTGAAATTAACTCCTATAAGGCTTGATATTGCTGCTATGAAGAGTCATCAATTTGTTACATCTGACTCTAGTTTAGATAATATGGTCTATAGAATGTTGTTTGTTGATGGGATGAGAGGGAAATCCTTTTGCCGCAGCCAGATTTGTTCAGTGTTGACAGGAAACCATGGTCGCGCTCTAAGGAGGAGGTGGATGAGCAGCTTAAGATACATGGCTTCCACCAGCAGCATGACTCCGAGGACGCCGAGCCCTCCTACGACTACACCGTCACGTATCCGGGTGCTTCCTCCAGCACATACCCGGATCCATCTTCGTCGTACCACGGAGGTGCTACTTCATGGGCACCATGGGATTGATCTCCACTTAGGCCAAAAGCCTAAGCATGGGGGGAGGTATACCGGCATCACTCATTCTTTGCATATTATAGTTGCTGGATACTTGTATATACTTGTTTAGTTACTTGAAGTGGTTTTCTAATAAGAGGAAGATGATATTTGGGGAAGTGCTGATTGAAAAGAGATTCTGGACTGATACCAAAAAAATTCTCAAAAACAGTCAGAACGTTATTTTGCGAAGCCAATTTTTGTGCATGTTACCCAGGTTATTATCTAACTTTCATTAGTTGAACACTTTTCGAGCTGAGCAGCGGAAGAATTTCTTAAAAACCGATTACTATACTGCTGTCAAGTTTGACGAATTCCTGCTGCTTTGTGTTTGTGTGACTCTTTTAGTTTTCATTCTTTCGTTTTTGCTTTGTTTCTTTCCTAAAACACAAAAAGACCAAAAATATTTCTGTTGTTTCTCTTCACCACTTGTTTATTTTGGTTTCTTGCTTTTATTTTGCTTTGCTTGCTATTGTTGGTTTGCTATAAGAAAATCCAAAAAGATTTTGCTTTGTTTGCTTGTTTCCTTTTGTTCTTGTTTCTAATTCAAAAACACCAAAAATATTTGTTGTTCTTCTTTGGTTTTGTAAAGTTCATTATGAGTTCAGTGGTCTTCGGTGGCGGGAGCTTGGTTTTCAGTCCATATTATTCAAGCTACACAAGTGAAAAGGCAATAATAACGATCTACGACAATTCGACTCGTGGTGAGAGGTCTGGTATGAACTCTATTTGTTTTAATTTTTGTACATATACTCATCCATGTGAGCATGCTTAGTTGGTTCATATGAGGTATATGTCATTTAAGAAAGTCTAGTAGTTCATGATCTCTCATGATTAGCTCCAATTTATTAATATGAGTAGCATATCATAAATATTGCTTGCATTGTTTTATTCATGTATAGGTATGATATTGTGGTATCCTCCTCTGAATAATTCACTTGAATCAACTTGGCACATGCTCACGCATGCATATGACTGAACAAGAAGTCAATTAAGCCTCGATGATTTACTTTACCTCAGAGTTCTTGTATCACTTTTATGCCTCCGTTAATTTATTTTGTCGCAAGCATGATTATGACGAGCTATCGCTCTCTTGATTGTCGCTTCCCGGTCTATTGCTAGCCTTCACTTGTACCGAGCGGGAACGCTGCTCGTGCTTCCAAACCCCCGAAACCAAGTTATTCCGGAGTGTCCACCATAAATACCTATGCATGGCATTTCAAACCATTCCAAGTAAATTCTCATGTGCTACCTTTAAACCTTCAAAATACTTCTAATTTGTGTTGATGTTTTATAGCTCATGAGGAAATATGTGGTGTTTATATTTCAATCTTGTCATTTACTCCTGATAGACTTTCATAATGGACTAGTGATGACCCACAAGTATAGGGGATCGCAACAGTCTTCGAGGGAAGTATTACCCAATTTATTGATTCGACACAAGGGGAGACAAAGAATACTTGAAAGCCTTAACAGCGGAGTTGTCAATTCAGTCTGCACTGGAAACAGACTTGCTCGCAAGAGTTTATCGATAGTAACAGCTTTATAGTAGCAGCAGTAGTAAAATAACAACGAGCAGAGTAACAAAGACAAGCAGTAGTGATTATAGTAAACAAGCAGGATTAAAATACCGTAGGCACGGGGACGGATGACGGGCGTTGCATGGATGAGAGAAACTCATGTAACAATCATAGCGGTGGCATTTGCGAGATAATAATAAAACGGTATCCAAGTACTAATCAATCAATAGGCATGTGTTCCAATTATAGTCGTGCGTGCTCGCAATGAGAAACTTGCACAACATCTTTTGTCCTACCAGCCGGTGGAAGCCGGGCCTCAAGGGAAACTACTGGATATTAAGGTACTCCTTTTAATAGAGTACCGGAGCAAAGCATTAACACTCCGTGAACACATGTGATCCTCACGTCACTGCCATTCCCTCCGGTTGTCCCGATTTCTGTCACTTCGGGGCCATTGGTTCCGGACAGCGACATGTGTATACAACTTGCGGTGTAAGATCATAAACAACGAATATCTTCATGAATCAATAACATGTTCAGATCTGAGATCATGGCACTCGGGCCCTAGTGACAAGCATTAAGCATAACAAGTTGCAACAATATCATAAAAGTACCATCTACGGACACTAGGCACTATGCCCTAACAATCTTATGCTATTACATGACCAATCTCATCCAATCCCTACCATCCCCTTCGGCCTACAGCGGGGAATTACTCACACATGGATGGGGGAAACATGGCTGGTTGATGGAGAGGCGTTGGCGGTGATGGCGGTGATGATCTCCTCCAATTCCCCGTCCCGGCGGAGTGCCGTAACGGAGACTTCTGGCTCCCGCGACGGAGTTTCGCGATGTGGCGGCGTTCTGGAGGGTTTCTGGCGACTTCGACTTCTCCCCGTGCGTTTTTAGGTCGAGGCAAATAAGTAGTCCGAAGGAGGGCGTCGGAGGCCAGCCGAGGGGGCCACACCACATGGCCGTGCGGGCCCCCCCTGGGCCGCGCCGCCCTATGGTGTGGGGCCCTCGGGCCTCCACCTTACTTGTCCTTCTGGCTCCGTCAGTATTCTGGGAAAATAGGCCCTTTCGTCAAAATCCCGAGGTTTTTCCCGAAAGTTGGATTTCTGCACAAAAACGAGACACCAGAACAGTTCTGCTGAAAACAGCGTTAGTCCGTGTTAGTTGCATCCAAAATACACAAATTAGAGGAAAAACAATAGCAAAAGTGTTCGGGAAAGTAGATACGTTTTGGACGTATCAACGGGGTTCCCAGCCCCAATTAATCAACTTTCATTAATAATTCTCTTCACATGTTTTGCCCTGATTTATCAGTAAGCAACTTAAATTGCAAATAGACACTCCTCCATGGTATGAGATTGTTGGAAGGCACCCGAGGATTCGGTTAGCCATGGCTTGTGTAAGCAAAGGTTGGGGGGAGTGTCATCCATAATAAAACTAAAGTACGTGTGTAAACAAAAGAGAAGAGGGATGATTTACCTTGCTGGTAGAGATAACGCCCTTCATGGGAGCCGCTCTTGAAAGTCTGGTTGACGAGGTAGTTAGAGTACCCACTATCATTCGTTGACAACAACAAACACCTCTCAAAATAATTTTACTCTGTTTTACAAATGAAAAGCTCTAGCACATGTTAATCCCTGCTTCCCTCTGCGAAGGGTCAATCTTTTACTTTTACATTGAGTCTCCATCCTTTCTTTGAGCACTTTCCTGAGAGCACAATTGTCATTCTTAGTATAATACGCTTGTCCCAAAATGTGATAACTGTGGTATAACTTTGATGCTTTTATCTTTGATAACCTCTACTTCCAGTCTTTCCATGAACTTCAAAGGTGCCCGAGCATTTATGTTTTTTTTTTGAAAGAGAACTGTGAGGCAAAGCCTCACAACAATTTATTTATTGAAATCAAAACCCAACAAAGTTACATATGTACAGTAAAAACAAGAAAACAGAAAAAGAAACTAAGGTAAAGAGTCAATCCAAGCCTGAAGTTGAGCAACATCCTTTTTCTTGACCCTATGCTTATGCAGATACAAACCATTAATGGATTCCCTCTTCCATGATCTAAAGGATGGCCTTTGCTGCTGAAAAATCATGCCATTCCTTTGATTCCAAATGTACCAGGTTGCTAAAATGACCACCTCAGTGAAAAAAGGTTTTCCAAACTCTTTCCTTGCATGTATAAATTTATCCTCAATGGTTACCCCCATGGACCAATCAATCAGCAAATAAGCCCACACCCTCATTCCGAACACACAATCAAAAAATAGATGAATTTCTGTCCTCATACGTGTGTGAATGGCAAAGAACACAATGGTGATCTGATGTGACATTCCAGTGCCTCCTTTTCAACATGTCTTTTGTATTGAGCCTATCACTCATTAACAGCCAGGCAAACACCTTAAGTTTCTGTATACACTTACTGTTCCAAATCCAATGATACACCTTATCACAGGTGACATCACTAAAGACATGACGATAAAAGTGTTGAGCAGTATAATTGCCGTCCTTCCAAATAGTTCTCCATTCATCTTTCCCATTAGGCTGTAAGACAACATCCTGAATCAAGTTCTGCAACTCTAACAATTCCATGGCTGCCTGACTGGACGGAGGTCTTTCAAACATATCATGAATATCAGGGGTTAATAATGCCTCCTTGACAGAAAGAGTCTGATTTAAAGAGTAAGAATAAAGCCTGGGAAACTTCTCTTGAGGACAAATACCATTCCACTTATCTGCCCAGAATAAAGCTATGCTCCCATCCTTGATAATGACTGATGTGACAGATCTATAAAGGTCAGACAATTTCATCACATCCCTCCACCAAAAAGACCCACAAAGCTTAGATGCATGAGGCACTCCTTCTGGATAATAATTCCAAACCAACTGCACCCATGGCAAGTCAGCACGATTAAAAAACTTATGCAAGTGCTTCAACAAGAGTGCTTCATTTTGCAACTTAAAGTCCAAAACCCCCAAGCCTCCACTCTGTTTAGGTTTGCAAATCATATTCCAGGAGGCCAAAGACTGATTAGTGGTACACTCCCCCTTTTTCTTTCTCCACAAACACTGCCTAATAATCCTGTTAAGGCTGCTTGATAATGCCAACAGGTATGCTCAAGGTACATAGGAAAAAAATAGGCATCGATCTTAGGCAAGACCGTATCAATTGAAGCCTCCCCCATAAGCTAGCAAAGAAGAGCTTGCTGTCAACCTCCTCTCCATTCGATCAACCATAGGTAACAAATCCTGCATGGATGGCCTGGTAGTCCCCAAAGGCAACCCCAAATAAGTGAAAGGCATGACCCCAACCTCGCAACCAAATTCCCGAGCATTTATGTTTTGCTGTACAAATACGGGCAAGCGAGATACCACTTTATCATATCCTTCTATGAACATTGCAATCCTGCTGATAGACATGATTCATGATGCTCATTATTAATTTGTTGGTACCTTTTCCATGATTGACATAGCTTTTAGATGATTTTATTTGCATGTATCTTATTATGAATTGCTTAAGCACTTGCCATATCATGAGAATATTTACATCATATGAACAAATGTGTTCGTGAAAGTTCTTTTATCGCACTCGGTTGTTAACTCGAATTGCTTGAGGACAAGCAATAAGCTAAGCTTGGGGGAGTTGATACGTCCAAAACGTATCTACTTTCCCGAACACTTTTGCTATTGTTTTGCCTCTAATTTGTGTATTTTGGATGCAACTAACATAGACTAACGCTGTTTTCGAGCAGAACCTGCTCCGGTGTCTCGTTTTTGTGCAGAAATCCAACTTTCGAGGAAAATCCTTGGAATTTATGCCAAAGGTCTTATTTTTCCGGAAGATTGACGGAGCCGGAAGGGCAAGCCGGTGGAGGCCCGAGGCCCCCACACACTAGGCCGGCGCGGCCCGGGGAGGGCGCGCCGCCCTCTCGTGTGGCCCCCTCGGCCGGCCTCCGACGCCCTCCTCCGGACTACTTAACGCCTTCGACCTAAAAACGCACGGGGGTTAGAAGAAATCGCGAGAAGACATCCGAGTACGCCGCCACCGTCGCGAAACTCCGTCTCGGGACCAGAAACTCCGTTCTGGCACTCCGCCGGGACGGGGAATTGGAGGAGATCATCGCCATCATCACCGCCGACGCCTCTCCATCGACCAGCCATGTTTCCCCCATCCATGTGTGAGTAATTCCCCCGCTGTAGGCTGAAGGGGATGGTAGGGATTGGTCATGTAATAGCATAAGATTGTTAGGGCATAGTGCCTAGTGTCCGTAATTGGTACTTTTATGATATTGTTGCAACTTGTTATGCTTAATGCTTGTCACTAGGGCCCGAGTGCCATGATCTCAGATCTGAACATGTTATCAATTCATGATGATATTCATTGCTTTATGATCTTACCCGCAAGTTGTATACACATATTGTTGTCCGGAACCCAAGGCCCCAAAGTGACGAAATTGGGACAACCGAAGGGGAAGGCGGTGATATGAGGATCACATGTGTTCACGGAGTGTTAATGCTTTGCTCCGGTGCTCTATTAAAAGGAGTACCTTCATTTCCAGTAGATTCCCTAGAGGCCCGGCTGCCACTGGCTGGTAGGACAAAAGATGTTGTGCAAGTTTCTCATTGCGAGCACGTACGACTAAATATGGAACACATGCCTATTGATTGATTAGTACTTGGATACCGTTTTATTATTATCTGCAAATGCCCTGCCTTGATTGTTACATGAGTTTCTCTCATCCATGCAACGCCCGTTCATCCATCCCTATGCCTACATTATTTTAATCCTGCTGTTTACTATAATCACTACTCGTTGTCTTTGTTACTCTGCTGCTATTATTTCACTACTGCTACTGCTATAAAACTGTTACTACTGATAAACTCTTGCGAGCAAGTCTGTTTCCAAGTGCAGCTGAATTGACAACTCCGCTGTTAAGGCTTACAAGTATTCTTTGTATCACCTTGTGTCGAATCAATAAATTGGGTTTTACTTCCCGCGAAGACTGTTGCGATCCCCTATACTTGTGGGTCATCACAGCCCAATTGGAGCCCACACTTCTCTGCTCTGGAGTGGCGATGAGGTTCTGAAAGTGGTTGCAGAGAATTTGTGCCTTTTATTTGTGTTCATTAACCTATATGTGATACCCAATTAATTTTGGTACATGGTTTTTTCCCTACTTCCATGGGCCTTAAGATGGATTTTTCGGGAGTTGGGCATCTCCCTCTTTGTTCCAAATCTTCTTAGACCGTTCCTTCAAACGAATTCTATCAATTGCCGCAAGGCCAAGAAGGTGAGCTTTCGGAAATTTTCTTAGCAGTAGCCCATCTTTGGATAGCTCTCTATTTCACGATTAGCACCATCGGGCTGCATGGATTTTTAATATTTATTTAAAACATGTCAAATAATTAAAATTCTTTTATCAACATTGAAATTTGCTAAATGCATAACTCAAGTTCCATAAATCCTAATACAACAAATATGTCTATTTGTACCAGAAAAACACAAGGAGCCAAGCCTAGCTGGAAGATCACTTCATGTGCAATATCAGCTTTTTGCCATGGCTTCCATCGTTCTTTCTTTGGCCCATTACTGTAGAGCTCTTGCCGTCCTATCCAAGCTGATTGAAATCCTTAATATTCGAATTCAATAAAGTAGATTATTACAAGTATAAAAAAGAATACAAAGAGAGACGATCAGTAGTGTCAAGCAACGAGCAGCTCGCAAGCACCGTCCCCTGGTTGGGTAAAACTCAATGTGGATGGTTCGTACATGCATGAGGAGTAACTAGGAGGAGCGGGTATGGTGCTGAGAAACAACACGGCTGGAGAAATCATCTTTTCCTCCTGTTGTCACCTAAGTACCTGTACTTCTGCCATGGAAGCTGAGCATCCAGCTCTAATGAATGGTATAGCCCTGGCAAAGCAGTGGTCTAACCTGCCGGTTGATGGCGTGTAATTCACACGTTCGTTGGGAACCCCAAGAGGAAGGTATGATGCGCACAGCAGCAAGTTTTCCCTCAGAAAGAAACCAAGGTTTATCGAACCAGGAGGAGCCAAGAAGCACGTTGAAGGTTGATGGCGGCGGGATGTAGTGCGGCGCAACACCAGAGATTCCGGCGCCAACGTGGAACCTGCACAACACAACCAAAATACTTTGCCCCAACGAAACAGTGAGGTTGTCAATCTCATCGGCTTGCTGTAACAAAGGGTTAACCGTATTGTGTGGAAGATGATTGTTTGCAGAGAAAACAGTAAAACAAGTATTGCAGCAGATTTGTATTTCGGTATTAAAAGAATGGACCGGGGTCCACGAGTTCACTAGAGGTGTCTCTCCCATAAGATAAAAACATGTTGGGTGAACAAATTACGATCGGGCAATTGACAAATAGAGAGGGCATAACAATGCACATACATGTCATGATAAGTATAGTGAGATTTAATTGGGCATTACGACAAAGTACATAGACCGCCATCCAACCGCATCTATGCCTAAAAAGTCCACCTTCGAGGTTATCATCCGAACCCCTTCCAGTATTAAGTTGCAAAGCAACGAGACAATTGCATTAAGTATGGTGCGTAATGTAATCAACAACTACATCCTCGGACATAGCATCAATGTTTTATCCCTAGTGGCAACGAGCACAACACAACCTTAGGGGTTTCGTCACTCCCCCGAGTGTCAATGCGGGCATGAACCCACTATCGAGCATAAATACTCCCTCTTGGAGTTACTAGCATCAACTTGGCCAGAGCCTCTACTAATAACGGAGAGCATGCAAGATCATAAACAACACATAGGTAATAACTTGATAATTAACATAACATGGTATTCTCTATCCATCGGATCCCGACAAACACAACATATAGCATTACGGATAGATGATCTTGATCATGTTAGGCAGCTCACAAGATCCAACAATGAAGCACAATGAGGAGAAGACAACCATCTAGCTACTGCTATGGACCCATAGTCCAGGGGTGAACTACTCACTCATCACTCCGGAGGCGACCATGGCGGTGTAGAGTCCTCCGGGAGATGAATCCCCTCTCCGGCAGGGTGCCGGAGGAGATCTCCAGAATCCCCCGAGATGGGATTGGCGGCGGCGGTGTCTCTGGAAGGTTTTCCGTATCGTGGTTCTTCCTCTCAGGGGTTTCGCGACGGAGGCTTTAAGTAGGCGGAAGGGCAACGTGGGGGGGCACACGAGGGCCCCACACCACAGGTCGGTGCGGCCAAGACCTGGGCCGCGCCGCCCTATGGTGGCGGCCCCTCGTGGCCCCACTTCGACTCCTCTTCGGTCTTCTAGAAGCTTCGTGGCAAAATAGGACCCTGGGTTTTGATTTCGTCCAATTCCGAGAATATTTCGTTACTAGGATTTCTGAAACCAAAAACAGCGAAAAACAAAGAATCGGCTCTTCGGCATCTTGTTAATAGGTTAGTTCCAGAAAATGCACGAATATGACATAAAGTGTGCATAAAACATGTAGGTATCATCAATAATATGGCATGGAACATAAGAAATTATCGATACGTCGGAGACGTATCACCGGTCATAGTCGAAACAGACGCGTTCGAGGTGGTCAGATTGGTGTCTTCTGGAGAGGGTGATAGATCATCTCTGTCTGTTTGCCCTAGTGGGAGAAATCAAACATCTGATCATGGAGTCTGTAGAGGTGAAGGTTGTGCATATTAAGCGGGGTCAGAATATAGTTAGCCACTCTTATTCACTCTCTTTCCATGGCTTAGCCAATGAGAGACATCGAAAAAAACGCGTATTCACTCTCTTATTCAAGATGAAGGGTTGATTGAAGGCCATGAGCAACTCAAATCTTACATTACTAATTATTATAAAGGTCTGTTTGGTCCTCCGAAGGAAAACACCTTCTCTCTTAATGAGGACTTAACAGACGATATGCCCCAAGTTTCTATGGAAGAAAATAGTCTACTAACCGTACCTTATACTGAGGAAGAGGTTCAGAAGGCAATTTTCCAAATGGAATGCAACAAAGCACCGGGTCCTGATGGTTTTCCAGCAGAGTTTTATCAAACTTTCTGGGATACGATTAAATCGGACCTTCTAGATTTGTTCAGTGACCTACACATTGGACAACTAGAATTATTTCGTCTAAATTTTGGTGAAGTGATGCGTGTAGTTGACACGTCCGTTGGGAACCCCAAGAGGAAGGTGTGATGCGCACAGTAGCAAGTTTCCCTCAGTAAGAAACCAAGGTATAATCGAACCAGTAGGAGTCAAGAAGCACGTTGAAGGTTGATGGCGGAGGAGTGTAGTGCGGCGCAACACCGGGGATTCCGGCGCCAACGTAGAACCCGCACAACACAATCACGGAACTTTGCCCCAACGTAACGAGTGAGGTTGTCAATCTCACCGGCTTGTCGTAAACAAAGGATTAGATGTATAGTGTGGATGATGATGGTTGTTTGCGAAGAACAGTAAAGAACAATTGCAGCAGATTGTATTTCAGATGTAAAGAATAGGACCGGGGTCCACAGTTCACTAGCGATGTCTCTCCCATAAGATAGCAGATGTTGGGTGAACAAATTACAGTTGGACAATTGACAAATAAAGAAGGCATAACAATGCACATACATATATCATGATGAGTACTATGAGATTTAATCGGGGCATTACGACAAAGTACATAGACCGCTATCCAGACATGCATCTATGCCTAAAAAGTCCACTTTCGGGTTATCATCCGAACCCCTCCAGTATTAAGTTGTAAACAACGAGATAATTGCATTAAGTATGGTGCGTAATGTAATAAACACAAATATCCTTAGACAAAGCATCGATGTTTTATCCCTAGTGGCAACAACACATCCACAACCTTAGAACTTTCGTCACATCGTCCCGGATTTAATGGAGGCATGAACCCACTATCGAGCATAAATACCCCCTCTTGGAGTCACAAGTATCAACTTGGCCGAGCCTCTACTAGCAACGGAGAGCATGCAAGAACATAAATAACATATACGATAGATTGATAATCAACTTGACATAGTATTCAATATTCATCGGATCCCAACAAACACAACATGTAGGATTACAAATAGATGATCTTGATCATGATAGGCAGCTCACAAGATCTAACATGATAGCACAATGAGGAGAAGACGACCATCTAGCTACTGCTATGGACCCATAGTCCAGGGGTGAATGATGACCCACAAGTATAGGGGGTGTATCGCAGTATCTTCGATAAGTAAGAATGTCGATCCCAACGAGGAGCAGAAGGTGTTGACAAGCAGTTTCGATGAAGGATTCATCGTAAATGCTCACAGACAAGTATTCAGGGGGTTTTGATGTAACAGATGAATAAAGTACGAGTAAGTAAAGTGCGAGAGTAACAATTGCAGCGAGTGGCCCAATCCTTTTTAGCACAAAGGACAAGCCGGTTTGTTTAGTTATAATGACCAAACGTTCTCGAGGACACACGGGATTTTAGTCTAGTGCTTTCGCTACATACGGCTAATTAATCTTCATTGTTTTGATAAGTGTTGTGTGGGTGAACCTATGCTAATGTACCGCCCTTCCTAGGACTAATACATACTTGTGATTATACCCCTTGCAAGCATCCGCAACTACAAGAAAGTAATTAAGATAAATCTAACCACAACCTTAAACTCTGAGATCCTGCGATCCCTCCTGCATCGATATACCAACGGGGGCTCAGGTTTCTGTCACTCCGGCAACCCCGCAATTGGCAAACGAGTACAAGATGCATTCCTCTAGGCCCATAAAGGTGAAGTGTCATGTAGTCGACGTTCACACGACACCACTAGAAGAATAACACCACAACTTAAATATCATAACATTGAATATTACTCAACCATACTTCACTACTAACATTTAGCCTTCACCCATGTCCTCAAGAACTAAACGAACTACTCACGAGACATCATATGGAACATGATCAGAGGTGATATGATAATGAATAACAATCTGAACATAAACCTTGGTTCAACGGTTTCACTCAATAGCATCAATAACAAGTAGAAATCAACACCGGGAGAGTTTCCCCTATCAAACAATCAAGATCAACCCAAATTGCTACAGCGGTGACGAGGTGCAGCGGTGGAGAGGGCGGTGATGATGATGAAGATGATGGTGATGGTGATGGAGATGATGTCCAGCTCAATGACGGTGACGATGGCGTCGATTTCCCCCTCCGGGAGGGAATTTCCCGGCGAGATCTCAGCCTGCCCGGAGAGCTCTTTTCTCTCTGGTGTTCTCCGCCCCGCGAGGCGGGCTGTGACTCTTCGCGACGTACCCCCTCGGCTTAGGTTTTCGGGATGAAGGAGTACGCGAAGAAAAGGAGGCGAGAGGGGCTGTGGGCCCCCTCCTCACAGGGCGGCGCGGCCAGGCCTTGGGCCGCGCCGGCCTATGGGGTGGGCCCACCTCGGGTCCCCTCTTCTCCCCCTTATGGCTCCCTTCGTCATCTGGAAAAATAGGATTTTTCGTGTAATTCCCGTCAATTGTTGATCTTCCGAAATATTGCATTCTGACGGTGCTTTTTCCAGCGAGAATCCCGGCTCCGGTGCGCGATCCTCCAATAATCATGAAACATGCAAAATAGATGAAATAACATAAGTATTATCTCCAAATATGAAATATATCAATGAATAACGAGCAAATTATGATATAAAATAGTGATGCAAATTGGACGTATCAACTCCCCCAAGCTTAGACCTCGCTTGTCCCCAAGCGAAACCGAACTCGGTAAACAGGACCACATGTTTATGGAGTGAAGAGTCGATAAATCAAATACGGACAAGAAGCATCATATTCATTCACACAAGACATTCTAGTAAACAACTTCCTCATATAACTCAACTTGAAACAAGTATAAGGTAATCACAAATAAAGGTGCATAAGAAATCATAATTGGTGATGGCAAACTTTGTTCTTGGTCAGAGAACAGTTAACAGATTATACTTATCTATTGAGCAGCGCTCTCATGTTAAAGTTTATGTGGCTCATCTTGCATACTCAATCATAATTATCATTGATAACTTTCAAAGCTTCATTCATTCAGATAAAACTTGTACTAAACAAGGAAGAATAAAAGACATGATGAAGCAAATCACAATATAATAGTTTGATCACAACAACTAAAATGCTTTCTTGAGATGGAGGGAAATAGGTGTACTGACTCAACATAAAGTAAAAGACAGGCCCTTCGCGAGAGGAAGCAGGGATTAAATCATGTGCTAGAGCTTTTTCAGTTTTGAAATCATATAAAGAGAATAAAAGTAAAGTTTTGAGAGGTGTTTGTTGTTGTCAACGAATGGTATCGGGTACTCTAACCCCCTTGCCAAACAGACCTCCAAAGAGCGGCTCCCATAAAGGACGTTATCTCTACCAGCAAGGTAGATCATCCCTCTTCTCTTTTGTTTACACATGTACTTTAGTTTATTTAAGGATGACACTCCCCCAACCTTTGCTTACACAAGCCATGGCTAACCGAATCCTCGGGTGCCTTCCAACAATCTCATACCATGGAGGAGTGTCTATTGCAAAATTAAGTTGCTTACTTGATGAATCGAGCAAAACATGTGAAGAGAATTATTAATGAAAGTTGATTAATTGGGTTTGGGAACCCCGTTGCCGGCTCTTATTGCAAAATTATAGGATAAGTGGATGAAGCCACTAGTCCATTAATGGAAGCTGCCTAACAAGACTGAAAGATAAAACGCCACATACTTCCTCATGAGCTATAAAACATTGACACAAATAAGAAGTAATAAGTTTTGAATTGTTTAAAGGTAGCACATGAAGTATTTACTTGGAATGGCAAGAAATACCATGCAGTAGGTAGATATGGTGGACACAAATGGCGTAGGTTTGGGTTCAGGTTTGGATGCACGAGAAGCATTCCCTCTCAGTACAGGTCTTTGGCTAGCAAGGTTGATTAGCAAGCATAAGAGTTGAGGGAAACAAACGAATATACATGTGGTAGAAACAATCATGCATCTTTCTTGCAAGCACAAACAATTTTAACTTCAGAATAATAAGCTATGAGCTAACAAGAAAGGAAGACAATGAAACAACTATATGTATTTCTCTTTTCTACTTAAACCTCAAGGTGTTGTTGCTATTGACCAATGCTAAGTTTGCCAAAACCAAATAGATTTACTCAATGCTCCCAAAGTGGTACCAATACTAAAATCAAGATCAATTATATAATAGAAATTGCAAACTAAAATAAGGTGTGCAATATGTAAATGATAAGACTTCTCATTAATATTTCATATCGATAACTCACACCAAGGGATACATAGACAACCAACTAAAGAGAGATACTTCCATACTGCAACCCATCTTATATGATAACTTCCCTACTCATGATATGACACTATTTGATAGTAAAAAGTAAAAAGGTGGTGATGATGTGATACCGCGGCACTCCCCCAAGCTTGGAACAAACCAAGGGGATGCCAATACCGATGATGAATTAATCCCTTGGCGATGGTGGTGATGAATTACCCCCGCGCTTCTTACAGATCTCCTTCAGCTTCAGCTTCTCAGCTTGGCAATTCTGCACTAAGACTCGAAGAGATTCATTGTTATCTGAAACTGGCGGTGGCGACCTTGTGATGGGCTTCGAGTAATATTCCAGCATTCTACGGAGTCGGTAATTCTCCTCCCTGAGTATCTCCACTTCTCTTCTTAGAGCCCGGTATTGACCACAAAACTCATCGGTAGTCCGTAGAGCTTCTTCCGGCACGAGGGAAAGAGTCGAGGCCAAGAGCAGGTGGTAAGGGTCCACGCAAGTTATGAGAGAAAGAACGTCGAGTGTCAACGAGATCCCACCAAGACTTGCTTACTCCCAACGAGCTTGTTGCTCTTGTTTTGACGACACCCTTTTCACTTCTTCCTTCGAAGGCCCTTTGCCCTTGTTGTCGGAGGCCATGGTGCTCTAGATCAAAGACGGATCTCGGCGAAACGGCTCAAAACAAAACACGTCGAGAAAACGATATACGGACCTCCAGGGGTCCGGGAGATTATATGGCAACAATTTTCACAACAAACGGAAAGTACCAGGTCGAACCAGAGTCGGAGAGGGGCTACGAGGCGGTGTCCTCATAGGGCGGCGCGGCCAGGCTGGGGCCCGCGCCGGCCTATGGGGGCACCTCCTCGTGCGCCTCCTCCACTCCGTTTCGATCTCGTAATTTTTCATATTTTCCAAAAACAGCAAAAACATTGTTCGGAAAGTAAATCGCGAACTCTTTATTGCCTGTACTGTTACCTATTCAAAGTCGAGTTCTGGCGGACTGTCAAATTGACCTTTGATGAAAGCCTCTGATGTTTCCACTCGAATAACATCAACATCAACATTATAAGAATCACCTGAGATATAATGCTTGAGTCTTTGTCCATTCACCACTTGCGTGGCATTGCCTTGGAGAGAACTAATTTTAATTGCTCCTGATCGATACACCTCCTCAACAACATATGGTCCTTCCCATTTCGAGAGTAATTTCCCTGCAAAGAATCTGAGACGAGACCGATACAACAGGACTTTATCCCCAATATTAAACTCTCTTTTGATAATCCTTCTATCATGCCATTTCTTAACTTTCTCTTTAAAGAGTTTAGCATTGTCATAAGCTTCACTTCTCCATTCATCTAAAGAACTTAATTACAACAACCTCTTATTACCGGCTAGTTTAGGATCTTTATTTAATTCTCTAACAGCCCAATAAGCTTTGTGCTCTAGTTCTAAAGGTAAATGACAAGCTTTTCCATAAACCATTTTATAAGGTGACATTCCCATGGGGTTTTTATAAGCGAGTTCTATAAGCCCATAGTGCTTCCTTCAATTTACTAGCCCAATTCTTTCTAGTTTTATTAACGAGTCTTTTGCAAGATAGATTTAATTTCTCTATTTGATAGTTCTACTTGCCCACTAGTTTGAGGATGATAAGCGAGAAGCAATTCTATGATTATTACCATATTTAGCAAGAGTTTTTCTAAAACCACCATGAATAAAATGAGAACCTCCATCTGTCATAATATATCTAGGCACTCCAAATCTAGGAAAAATAATGTCTAAAAGCATTCTTAAAGAGGTCTCACCATCAGCACTTTTTGTAGGTATGGCTTCCACCCATTTAGTAACATAATCAACGGCAACAAGTATATGAGTGTTACCTTCGAAGAGGGAAAAGGTCCCATGAAGTCAAATCCCCAACAATCAAACGGTTCAATAACAAGAGTATAATTCATAGGCATTTCATTGCGTCCGGAGATATTACCAACCCTTTGACATTCATCACAAGATAAAATAAACTTCCTTGCATCTTTGAAGAGAGTTGGCCAATAAAAACCTGATTGTAGAACCTTTTGCGCGGTTCTATCTCCGGCGTGATGTCCTCCATAAGCACTACCATGGCATTTACTCAATATCTCTTGTTGTTCATATTCGGGAACACACCTTCGCAGAATACCATCCACTCCTTCTTTATATAAGTGTGGGTCATCCCAAAAATAATGCCTCAAGTCATAAAAGAATTTCCTCCTTTGCTGAGCTGAAAAGGTTGGAGGCAAGTACTTGGAAACAATAAAGTTAGCATAATCGAGCATACCAAGAATCTGTCTCGCGAGCTCACCTTTATTACAGCCAATTGTTCATTTGGAAAACTATCATTAACGGGAACAGGATCATAAGCAATATTTTCCAATCTAGACAAATTATCAGCAACAGGATTATCAGCACCTTTCCTATCTACAATATGTAAATCAAATTCTTGCAAAAGAAGTACCCATCTAATAAGCCTTGGCTTAGCATCTTTCTTTGTCATAAGGTATCTAATTGCGGCATGATCGGTATGAATCGTAACTTTTGAATCAACAATATAAGATCTAAATTTATCACAAGCAAAAACTACAGACTAACAATTCTTTTTCGGTAGTAGCATAATTTCTTTGAGCGAGCATCAAGAGTTTTACTAGCATAATGAATAACATTCAGTTTTTTATCTACTCACTTGTCCAAGAACGGCGCCTACGACAAAATCGCTAGCATCACACATAATTTCAAATGGTAAGTTCCAATCGGGAGGTTCAACTATAGGGGCGGTTGTTAAGGCTTTCTTTAGAGTTTCAAAAGCTTCCTTACAATCATCATCAAAAACAAAAGGTACATCTTTTTGAAGAAGATTAGTAAGAGGCTTTGAAATCTTAGAGAAGTCTTTAATAAACCTCCTATAAAACCCAACATGACCAAGAACGATACGAATACCTTTAACATCCCTAGGATAGGGCATCTTCTCAATGGCTTCAACTTTAGCTCTATCAACTTCAATACCTCTCTCGGAAATTTTATGTCCCAATACAATTCCTTCATTAACCATAAAGTGGCATTTCTCCCAATTAAGAACAAGGTTAGTTTCTTCACATCTCTGCAAAACTTTATCAAGGTTTCGCAAGCAACTATCAAAAGAATTCCCATAGACAGAGAAAAATCATCCATGAATACCTCTACAATACTCTCACAAAAGCCATGAAAAATAGCGAGACATGCATCTTTGAAAAGTAGCGGGAGCATTACATAAACCAAAAGGCATACGCCTATAAGCATAAGTTCCATAGGGACAAGTGAAAGTGGTTTTCTCTTGATCTTTAGTTTTAACAGTAATTTGTGAAAACCCAGAATAACCATCAAGAAAGCAAAAATGAGTATTTTTAGATAACCTTTCTAACATTTGATCAATAAAAGGCAAAGGGTAATGATCTTTCTTAGTAACCTTATTAACTTTTCGATAATCAATGCACATTCTATACCCTACAACTACTCTTTGAGGTATGAGCTCATCATTATCATTAGGCACAACAGATCATTCCTCCTTTCTTAGGAACACAATGCACAGGACTAACCCATCTACTATCGGCAATAGGATATATAATACCAGCTTCAAGGAGTCTTAATACCTCATTTCTTACCACATCCTTCATCTTAGGAATTAGACGACGCTGAGGTTCAACAACGGGTTTCGCATCATCTTCCATATTAATGGCGTGTTGGCAAATAGAGGGAGAAATCCCCTTCAAGTCATCAAGAGTGTAGCCAATAGCACTTCGGTGTTTCTTCGATATTTCCAATAACCTTTCTTCTTCAAACTCCGAAAGCTTAGAACTAATAATAACAGGATATATTTTCTTATCATCAATATGAGCATATTTAAGATTATCGGGCAATGGTTTTAAATCAAAGACAGGATCTTCCTTTGGTGGTGGTGTTGTACCCAAATCTTCCACTAGGTAAATCATGCTTAAGAATAGGTTGACGAAGGAAAATTTCATCAAGCTCATCTCTTTCTTCCCTAAAAACTTCACTCTCACTATTCTCCAAATGTTGCTTGCAAAGGATTACTAGGAGCAAGAGCAATATATGCACCATTGTTCAACTTTAAAATCACTATTAGGCGAATCAATTTTATAAGGGGTTTTGGTAAATTTAGAGAAGTTAAACTCATAAGATTCACCGACAAATTTAGTCAAATTTTTCTCTTTCTTGCAATCTATAATAGCTCCACAAGTATTTAGAAAAGGTCTACCAAAAATGATAGGACAATATTTACTTGCAGCGAGAACCAAGTACCAAAAAGTCGGCGGGATATTTAATCTTACCACATAAAACTTCCACATCTCGAATAATACCAATTGGAGAGATAGTTTCTCTATTAGCCAGCCGAATAACCACATCAATATCTTCAAGTTCACAAGAACCAATTTCGTGCATAATCTCCGTGTAAAGCTCATAAGGAATAGCACTAATACTTGCACCAATATCACATAAACCATAATAACAATGATCACCAATTCTAACGAGATAGCATAGGAACACTAGCTTTCCTAGACTTATTAGGATGCGAAACAATATTAGAAGCATCTTCACGAGAAAATAATATGACCATCTTCTACATTTTCGGTCACAAGATCTTTAACAATTGCAACGAGCGAGGTTCAACTTTTATTTGTTCTTCGGGTTCTATAGGTTTCTTTTCACTTTGATGAACCGCACTATTTATAACGAGTACTCCTTCATTTTAGCGAGGGAAAGGAGTTTTTTCAATATAAGCTTCGGGAATAACATGATCAACGGTTTCAACTACAACACATTTATTTATAGATGAATCAATTTTATCTTTATACGGTTCATGATACTTATCAAAGTTCTTCTTAGGCAATTCATAATGAGAAGCAAAAGCCTTATAAAGATTTGCAGCAACTTGAGAATCAAGACCATAAGTAGCACTCATATTACGAAATTTATCGGTATCCATAAAAGCTTCAATGCATTTATAATCATAATTTATACCGATTCTCTATCCTTGTCGTTCTCCCATCCTTCGGTATTTTCTTGGATCCGATTAAGAAGGTCCCTTTTAAACTCTTCCTTGTTGCGTGTAAATGATCCGGAACAAGAAGTATCCGGCAAGGTCTTGTCTTGAAAAGAAAGTCTTGCATAGAAATTATCAATAATAATATTACCGGGAAGCTCATGAATGGGGCATTTGAGCATTAAAGACTTCAATCTCCCCCACGCTTGGGCAATACTTTCTCCTTCATGAGGCCAAAAATTATATATGCGATTCCGATCTTTGTGAATCTCACTTGGAGGATAGAACTTAGAATAAAACCGGGGCACAATATCATTCCATTCAAGAGAATCCCCATTATCCGATAATTTATACCAATGCGCCGCTTTACCGGACGACGATACGAGAGAATAGTTTCTTCCTCACTTCATCCATAGCAATACCTGCACACTTGAATAAACCGCATAATTCATGTAAGAACGGTAAATGATCTCCGGGGTGGACAGTTCCATCCCACGTATAACGAGTTACCCACTACACGTTCAATAATCTTCATAGGTATTTTGTATGGCATTTCTTCCTTACTGGCGCCTCATCCACTACCTTTGCGGTAGTAGTAGATTTCCCAAATAAACACTCAAGAGAAGATCTCTCCATAATGAGTTATAGCAACGAGGCAGAAATAAAATCAGCACAAACGGTAGAAATTTCCCTTACCAATTCCACTTACCAATAGCGCTTCACTCCACGGCAACGGCGCCAGAAAATAGTCTTGATGACCCACAAGTATAGGGGGTGTATCGCAGTATCTTCGATAAGTAAGAATGTCGATCCCAACGAGGAGCAGAAGGTGTTGACAAGCGGTTTCGATGAAGGATTCACTTGTAAATGCTCACGAGACAAGTATTCGGGGGTTTTGATGTAACGGATGAATAAAGTACGAGTAAGTAAAGTGCGAGAGTAACAATTGCAGCGAGTGGCCCAATCCTTTTTAGCACAAAGGACAAGCCGGTTTGTTTAGTTATAATGACCAAACGTTCTCGAGGACACACTGGGATTTTAGTCTAGTGCTTTCGCTACATACGGCTAATTAATCTTCATTGTTTTGATAAGTGTTGTGTGGGTGAACCTATGCTAATGTACCGCCCTTCCTAGGACTAATACATACTTGTGATTATACCCCTTGCACGCATCCGCAACTACAAGAAAGTAATTAAGATAAATCTAACCACAGCCTTAAACTCCGAGATCCTGCGATCCCTCCTGCATCGATATACCAACGGGGGCTCAGGTTTCTGTCACTCCGGCAACCCCGCAATTGGCAAACGAGTACAAGATGCATTCCCCTAGGCCCATAATGGTGAAGTGTCGTGTAGTCGACGTTCACACGACACCACTAGAAGAATAACACCACAACTTAAATATCATAACATTGAATATTACTCAACCATACTTCACTACTAACATTTAGACTTCACCCATGTCCTCAAGAACTAAACGAACTACTCACGAGACATCATATGGAACATGATCAGAGGTGATATGATAATGAATAACAATCTGAACATAAACCTTGGTTCAACGGTTTCACTCAATAGCATCAATAACAAGTAGAAATCAACACCGAAGAGTTTCCCCTATCAAACAATCAAGATCAAACCCAAATTGCTACAGCGGTGACGAGGTGCAGCGGTGGAGACGGCGGTGATGATGATGAAGATGATGGTGATGGTGATGGAGATGATGTCCAGCTCAATGACGGTGACGATGGCGTCGATTTCCCCCTCCGGGAGGGAATTTCCCCGGCGAGATCTCAGCCTGCCGGAGAGCTCTTTTCTCTGCGGTGTTCTCCGCCCCGCGAGGCGGGGCTGTGACTCTTCGCGACGTACCCCCTCGGCTTAGGTTTTCGGGACGAAGGAGTACGCGAAGAAAAGGAGGCGAGAGGGGGCTGTGGGCCCCCTCCTCACGGGGCGGCGCGGCCGGGCCTTGGGCCGCGCCGGCCTATGGGGTGGGCCCACCTCGGGTCCCCTCTTCTCCCCCTTACGGCTCCCTTCGTCATGCGGAAAAATAGGATTTTTCGTGTAATTCCCGTCAATTGTTGATCTTCCGAAATATTGCATTCGACGGTGCTTTTTCCGGCGAGAATCCTGGCTCCGGTGCGCGATCCTCCAATAATCATGAAACATGCAAAATAGATGAAATAACATAAGTATTATCTCCAAATATGAAATATATCAATGAATAACGACAAATTATGATATAAAATAGTGATGCAAATTGGACGTATCGGTGAACTACTCACACATCGATCCGGAGGCGATCATGGCGATGAAGAGACCTCCGGGAGATGATTCCCCTCTCGGCGAGGGTGCGGAGAGCGATCTCCTGAATCCCCCGAGATGGGATTGGCGGCGGCGGCGTCTCTGGAAGGTTTTCCGTATCGTGGCTCTCGGTACTGGGGGTTTCGCGACGGAGGCTTTAAGTAGGCGGAAGGGCAGGTCAGGAGGCGTCACTAGGGGCCCACACAACAGGGCCGCGCGGCCAAGGGCCAGGCCGCGCCGTCCTGGTGTGTCACCACCTCGTGGCCCCACTTCGTCTCTCCCTCGGACTTCTGGAAGCTTCGTGCAAAAATAGGACCCTGGGCGTTGATTTCGTCCAATTCCGAGAATATTTCCTTACTAGGATTTACGAAACCAAAAACGGCAAAAAACGACAAGCGGCTCTTCGGCATCTCGTCAATAGGTTAGTGCCGGAAAATGCATAATAATGACATATAATGTGTATAAAACATGTGAGTATCATCATAAAAGTAGCATGGAACATAAGAAATTATAGATACGTTTGGGACGTATCAAGCATCCCCAAGCTTAGTTCCTACTCGCCCTCGAGTAGGTAAACGATAACAAAGATAATTTCTGAAGTGACATGCTATCATAATCTTGATCATACTATTGTAAAGCATATGAGATGAATGCAGCGATTCGAAGCAATGATGAAGATAATGAGTAAACAAATGAATCATATAACAAAGACTTTTCATGAATAATACTTTCAAGACAAGTATCAATAAGACTTGCATAAGAGTTACTCATAAAGCAATAAATTGAAAGTAAATGCATTGAAGCAACACAAAGGAGATATAAGTTTCAGCGGTTGCTTTCAACTTCAACATATATATCTCATGGATAATTGTCAACACAAAGCAATATAACAAGTGCAATAGGTAAACATGTAAGAATCAATGCACACAGTTGATACAAGTGTTTGCTTCTAAGATAGAAAGAATAGGCAAAGCTGACTCAACAATAAAGTAGAAGATAGGCCCTTCGCGAGAGGAAGCATTGATTACTATATTTGTGCTAGAGCTTTTCATTTTGAAAACAAGAAACAATTTTGTCAACGGTAGTAATAAAGCATATGTGTTATGTATAAGACATCTTATAAGTTGCAAGCCTCATGCATAGTATACTAATAGTGCTCGCACCTTGTCCTAATTAGCTTGGATTAACACCGATTATCATTGCATAGCATATGTTTCAACCAAGTGTCACAAAGGGGTACCTCTATGCCGCTTTGTACAAAGGTCTAAGGAGAAAGCTCGCATTGGATTTCTCGCTTTTGATTATTCTCAACTTAGACATCCATACCGGGACAACATAGACAACGAGATAATGGACTCCTCTTTAATGCATAAGCATTCAACAACAGATTAATATTCTCATAAGAGATTGAGGATTAATTGTCCAAACTGAAACTTCCACCATGAATCATGGCTTTAGTTAGCGACCCAATGTTCTTCTCTAACGGTATGCATACTCAAACCATTTGATTGTGAGAACCGCCCTTACTTCGAGACAAGACGAACATGCATAGCAACTCACATGATATTCAACAAAGGTAAAAGAGTTGATGGCGTCCCCGAAAACATGGTTACCGCTCAACAAGCAACTTATTAAGAAATAAGACACATAAGTACATATTCTTCACCACGATAGTTTTTAAGCTATTTGTCCCATGAGCTATATATTGCAAAGGCAAAGAATATAATTTTAAAGGTAGCACTCAAGTAATTTACTTTGGAATGGCGGAGAAATACCATGTAGTAGGTAGGTATGGTGGACACAAATGGCATGGTTATTGGCTCAAGGATTTGGATGCACGAGAAGAATTCCTCTCAATACAAGGCTAGGCTAGCAAGGTTGTTTGAAGCAAACTCAAGTATAAAAGGTGCAGCAAAGCTCACATATGAACATATTGTAACTATTATAAGACTTTACATTGTCTCCTTGTTGTTCAAACACCTCAACCGAGAAAATATCTAGACTCTAGAGATCAATCATGCAAACCAAATTTTAACAAGCTCTATGTAGTTATTCATTAATGGGTACAAGGTACATGATGCAAGAGCTTAAACAAGATCTATATGAGCACAACAATTGCCAAGTATCACATTATTCAAGACATTAAACCATTTACCACATGCGGCATTTTCCGTTTCCAACCATATAACAATGAATGAAGTAGTTCAACTTTCGCAATGAACATTAAAGATAAAGCTAAGAACATATGTGTTCATACGAAACGACGGAGCGTGTCTCTCTCCCAAACAAAGAATGCTAGGATCCGATTTATTCAAACAAAAACAAAAACAAAAACAAACGAGACGCTCCAAGTAAAGCACATAAGATGTGACGGAATAAAAATATAGTTTCACTAGAGGAACCTGATAAGTTGTCGATGAAGAAGGGATGCCTTGGGCATCCCCAAGCTTAGACGCTTGAGTCTTCTTAAAATATGCAGGGATGAACCACGGGGGCATCCCCAAGCTTTGACTTTTCACTCTTCTTGATCATATTGTATCATCCTCCTCTCTTGACCCTTGAAAACTTCCTCCACACCAAACTTCTTACCTTGTGGAGCTCTTTCTGTGTGCCATTCAGAGTAATTTGTCATCATATCATCAAGAAGCTTTGTTGCCGCCCCCAAAGTGATGGACATAAAGGTACCTCCAGTAGCTGAATCCAATAGGTTCCGCGAAGAAAAATTCAATCCTGCATAAAAGGTTTGGATGATCATCCAAGTAGTTAGTCCATGGGTTGGGCAATTCTTCACCAAAGATTTCATTCTCTCCCATGCTTGAGCAACATGTTCATTATCTAATTGCTTAAAATTCATTATGCTACTTCTCAAAGATATAATTTTAGCGGGAGGATAATATCTTCCAATAAAAGCATCCTTACATTTAGTCCATGAATCAATACTATTTCTAGGCAGAGATAGCAACCAATCTTCAGCTCTTCCTCTTAAAGAGAAAGGAAACAATTTTAATTTTATAATGTCACCATCTACATCCTTATACTTTTGCATTTCACGTAGTTCAACAAAATTATTAAGATGGGCAGCAGCATCATCAGAACTAACACCAGAAAATTGCTCTCTCATAACAAGATTCGATAAAGCGAGGTTTAATTTCAAAGAATTCTCTCTGTAGTAGCAGGTGGAGCAATAGGTGTGCATAGGAAATCATTATTATTTGTGCTAGTGAAGTCACACAACTTAGTATTCTCGACAGTACCCATTTCAGCAGTAGTAAATAAAACAAACTAAATAAAGTAAATGCAAGTAACTAATTTTTTTGTGTTTTTGATATAGAGAACAAGACAGTAAATAAAGTAAAACTAGCAACTATTTTTTTTGTGTTTTGATATAATGCAGCAAACAAAGCAGTAAATAAAATAAAGCAAGACAAAAACAAAGTAAAGAGATTGGATGTGGAAGACTCCCCTTGCAGCGTGTCTTGATCTCCCCGGCAACGGCGCCAGAAATTTGCTTGATGCGTGTAGTTGACACATCCGTTGGGAACCCCAAGAGGAAGGTGTGATGCGCACAGCAGCAAGTTTCCCTCGATAAGAAACCAAGGTTTAATCGAACCGGTAGGAGTCAAGAAGCACGTTGAAGGTTGATGGCGGAGGAGTGTAGTGCGGCGCAACACCGGGGATTCCGACGCCAACGTGGAACCTGCACAACACAATCACGAGAACTTTGCCCCAACATAACAGTAAGGTTGTCAATCTCACCGGCTTGCTGTAAACAAAGGATTAGATGTATAGTGTGGATGATGATGGTTGTTTGCGAAGAACAGTAAAGAACAATTGCAGCAGATTGTATTTCAGATGTAAAGAATAGGACCGGGGTCCAATGTTCACTAGCGGTGTCTCTCCCATAAGATAGCAGATGTTGGGTGAAACAGTTGGGCAATTGACAAATAAAGAAGGCATAACAATGCACATACATATATCATGATGAGTACTATGAGATTTAATCAGGGCATTACGACAAAGTACATAGACCGCTATCCAGCATGCATCTATGCCTAAAAAGTCCACTTTCTATTTATCATCCGAACCCCCTCCAGTATTAAGTTGTAAACAACAGACAATTGCATTAAGTATGGTGCGTAATGTAATCAACACAAATATCCTTAGACAAAGCATCGATGTTTTATCCCTAGTGGCAACGAGCACATCCACAACCTTAGAACTTTCACATCATTGTCACTGATTTAATGGAGGCATGAACCCACTATCGAGCATAAATACCCCCTCTTGGAGTCACAAGTATCAACTTGGCCGGAGCCTCTACTAGCAACGAGAGAGCATGCAAGAACATAAATAACATATATGATAGATTGATAATCAACTTGACATAGTATTCAATATTCATCGGATCCCAACAAACACAACATGTAGGATTACAAATAGATGATCTTGATCATGATAGGCAGCTCACAAGATCTAACATGATAGCACAATGAGGAGAAGACGACCATCTAGCTACTGCTATGGACCCATAGTCCGGGGGTGAACTACTCACACATCGATCCGGAGGCGATCATGGCGATGAAGAGACCTCCGGGAGATGATTCCCCTCTCCGGCGAGGTGCCGGAGGCGATCTCTGAATCCCCCGAGATGGGATTGGCGGCGGCGGCGTCTCCGGAAGGTTTTCCGTATCGTGGCTCTCGATGCTCGGGGGTTTCGCGACGGAGGCTTTAAGTAGGCGGAAGGGCAGGTCAGGAGGCGTCACGAGGGGCCCACACAACAGGGCCACGCGGCCAAGGGCCAGGCCGCGCCGCCCTGGTGTGTCACCACCTCGTGGCCCCACTTCGTCTCTCCCTCGGACTTCTGGAAGCTTCGTGCAAAAATAGGACCACGGGCGTTGATTTCGTCCAATTCCGAGAATATTTCCTTACTAGGATTTGTGAAACCAAAAACAGCGAGAAAACAGACAAGCGGCTCTTCGGCATCTCGTCAATAGGTTAGTGCCGGAAAATGCATAATAATGACATATAATGTGTATAAAATATGTGAGTATCATCATAAAAGTAGCATGGAACATAAGAAATTATAGATACGTTTGGGACGTATCATGAAGTAATCTTGTTACCGAAAGTTAATGAGGTAGAAAGGATTCAACAATATAGACCTATTTGCCTCTTAAATGTAAGTTTCAAGATTTTCACGAAAGTGGCCACCATTAGACTTAATACGGTTGCGGATCATGTTGTCCAGCCATCACAGATAGCCTTTATGCAAGGAAGGAACATCCTTGATGGAGTGGCGGTCTTGCATGAGACGGTACATGAGATGCATTCTAAGAAATTAAATGGGGTTATTTTAAAACTAAATTTTGAAAAGGCGTATGATAAAGTCAAGTGGTCTTTCCTACGGCGAGACACTCAGGATGAAAGGTTTTTCTCCAGAGTGGCGCGCTCTAATAAATGATTTTGTGTATGGAGGTAGTGTCGCAATCCTGGTTAATGATGACACCGGCCACTATTTCCAAACACGAAAAGGGTTACGCCAAGGGGATCCGTTATCACCGATGTTGTTTAACATTGTAGCGGATATGCTGGCTATACTCATAGAGCGGGCCAAGGCTGATGGCCGGATTGAATGAGTGATTCCACATCCGGTTGATGGTGGTTTATCTATACTTCGGTATGCCGACGATACAATTCCGTTTATGGATCATGATCTTGAAAAAGCTCAAAATCTGAAATTAATTTTGGCGGCTTTTGAGCAGTTGTCAGGATTGAAAATCAATTTCCATAAAAGCGAATTGTTCTGTTTCGGTGATGCCCAAAACGATACGGCTCTGTATACAGAGTTGTTTGGTTGCGGGCAAGGCCAAATTTCTATTCGTTATTTGGGTATTCCGATTCATTATCGGAGACTTACAATCGCGGAATGGAAATTAGTGGAAGAAAGATTACAAAAACACCTTAGTAGTTGGAAATGTAAATTGTTGTCCCTGGGAGAAAGATTGGTACTCATTAATTCGGTACTCACAAATATGGTACTGTATATGTTATCATTCTTCATCCTACCGAAAGGAATTCTGCATAAACTCGATTACTATCGATCCACATTCTTTTGGCAAGGGGACAGCGAGAAAAAAAAATATCGACTGGTTAAGTGGAGTATAGTTTGTAGTCCCAAAGATCAAGGAGGACTTGGAGTTCATGACCTGGAGGTCAAAAATTCAGCTCTACTGGGTAAATGGCTGTCTAAGCTACTTACTGAGGATGGGACTTGACAAACTATTCTTCGGAGAAAGTATATCGGTTCGAAGACATTATCCCAAGTGGTTTGGAAACCTGGAGATTCTCACTTCTGGGCTGGCGACAAAAAATGTTTTCTTTCGCCATGGTACTTTCTCAATCAGGAATGGAGCACAGATACGGTTCTGGGAAGATGCTTGGCTAGACAATGCACCCTTAAGTGAACAGTATCCTGCTCTGTATAGGATTGCTCGTCGACAAGGTGATACCATTGCTACTGTAATGGCTACCTCACCTCCGAATGTGACGTTCAGACGGGTTTTACTTGGACAAAGACTTGTGGCATGGAATACCCTAATTCAACGGCTCGGAGATATTCATTTATCGCCTGAACCAGACGAATTTAGATGGAACCTTCATGTAGATGGTACTTTTTTCGTAAAATCTTTCTACAATGCGATCCTCCTTTCTGATTTACCAGTTGATAGTAATAAGAAGATTTGGAAGATGAAGATACCATTAAAAATTAATTTTTTTGGATGGTATCTTCGTCGTGGGGTTATTCTCATCAAAGACAATCTTGTTAAGCGGAATTGGCATGGAAGTACACGATGTGTTTTTTGTCATCAG
The DNA here is from genome assembly GCF_022539505.1 of Lolium rigidum. Taxonomy (NCBI): domain Eukaryota; kingdom Viridiplantae; phylum Streptophyta; class Magnoliopsida; order Poales; family Poaceae; genus Lolium; species Lolium rigidum. The sequence goes on along the minus strand of NC_061511.1, from coordinate 193,801,658 downwards.
GACGAAACAATCAAACACTTATTCTTCCAGTGCCAGTTCGCGAGATCTATATGGTCAGTCATCCAAGTAGCGTCTACCCTGTATCCTCTGACTAGTGTCGCCAATGTCTTTGGCAATTGGCTTCATGGTATAGATTCAAGGTTTAAGTTGCTTCTTAGGGTGGGGGCGCTAGCAATTATCTGGGCGCTTTGGCTATGTAGAAACGACAAGATCTTTAATGACAAACTTTGCTCTTTGTTGCAGGTCATCTACAGATGTACAGGTATTCTCCGTTCATGGTTACCTCTTCAGCGAGTGGAGAACCGAGACCTATTTACGGAGGTCCGTACACGGTTGGAGGCTACGGCGAGGGATATTTTTTCCCTACATGGGTGGCAGCATAGTCTACGGATAGATGCCCCACCTACACCTTAGGCGTTATATGATTCATTGTTCCGATATGTATCTCGCCTAGTTTTTATTATTTATCCTTTTGGACTTGAGATAAAAAAACGGTTGTGTGCATCCTGATTATGCAGAGGCTGGATGTAATTACTTCTTAAAGTAATAAAACATCCTTTATCGAAAAAAGTTAGCCACTCTTTAGCTGCCTTTGGTGTAGGTCGATGCATTCTGCGGTCTGGTTAGGGTCAGGACCGGACAACATCCCGACTCTCCGTCGGCGAGATTGTAATCCCACTGTTTCGCAAAACAAGAAGAGAGATGATCAGTAGTGTCTAGTGGTCGATCCGAGCCGGCCGACCACGAGAAGTTCGCAACGCACCATGTCACAATTTTACTCTCACGAACGAAGCTGCTAGCGACTACCCAGTACCCACAGCCAGCAACGGAGAGGAGGGAGACCACGCGCGCGCGCACGACACATCCTAGCTGGATCTGATGGTGCCTCACTCGCTCCTCGCCGTCGTCGCGCTGCCTCGCTTCGCTGGTGCCGGCGGGCGGGCGTGGCGGCGTCCGTGCACCGGCCGCGCGGGGGCAGCCGGGCAAGAAGATGGAGCAATGCCACCGGCCGTTTCGTCGCCGCGCCGGCGCGGCAGGAGAGGTTCTTCCGGGAAAGGGAAGGGTGCAGCAGGGCAGCCGGCCCTGGCCGACGCCGCCGGCGCAGGAATAGAAGTCTCGTGCTCGTGGAGAGACCCGCGCTCGTGAGGATTTGGGCCGGGCCGAGAAAAGAGCCCGCAAGCCCACCTTGTGCCCAAAGCCCGGCACGGCGATGGTGTGTCAGGCTGGCACCTTGAAATACTTGGCGCCCGAAGGTAACCGCCTCAACTCTCAGCAAACATCGCTCGCCTCGCCTCGAGCGCCACCTCTCCCTCCACCTCGCAGCGGCCACGGCCTCTGCTCTTCGGCGGTCCAGCAGCGCCGGCAGCAACCGATGGACCAGTTCCCGGACGGGTACCCGGTGCGGCTGCGGAGCGCCGTGCACGGCACCTACCTACGCGCCGACAAGGACGGGGATGGCGTCTCCCTCGGCCGCCGTCGGAGATCCATGAAGGTGGCGTGGTTCGTGCACCGCTACTACGGGGACTACCAGCACGTGCTCCTCCACAGCGCCGCCTACGGCCGCTACCTCTACGCCACCGACGCCCCGGCGCCGCTCGGCTGCCTCGGCTTCCGCGTCGCGCAGCGGAGCTACGACGGGCTCGAGGATGAGGCCATCAGGTGGCAGCCCGTCAGGGTCGGGTCCCGGGGCGAGATCCTGCTCCGCCGCCACGTCGCCCAGGGCGGCCCGGACAGCTACGGCTACCTCCGCGGCAACGGGAGGTACCTCATCTGGAACGACAGCGTCGTCAGCGTCCACGACGTCGACAACATCAGCACCATGATGCGCTGGGTGGTGGAGCCCGTCCCCATCACCGACCGCATCCCCCGCCTTCCACGTCCGACTAGGGTGAGTTCGCCATGCCCGCCCGCTTCTGGATTCTTCTCGAGTTGCTTTCGGGATTTGGTGGTTCTAGAATGTCGTTAATCTTGATCGGAAATTTAACCGCGGGGATCGCAAATGGTGCTAAATTCATTCGCCTCGGAGCAATCCTTGGTTCTGTTGGGGCTTTGGGAGCAGTTCTTGGTTGGTTGCCACCTCTGTTTCTTGACTTCCTGCGCCTCCGTATTTCTTTCACCTCCTGAATATAACCATGCTTCTCTGCAACGCAGCTCCACCTCTCCGTCCTTCTGCACTCGCGGGTGGTGATGTTCACGGGGAACGGCGAAGGGTTGTACGCCAACGACATCTCGTTCACTTTCAGGGGAAGGTCCGTGCACCGCCTGAGGAACGAGCTGGTCAGCCGGCTGGGCATCCCAGGGAACGTCTCCAACGACCTCGTCATGTACGTCCGAGCGGGCAGATACGGGCGCAACACCCCACTCGGCGTCAACCTATCCCGCAGCAGAGAGACCCTCGTAATCACGCCGGAGCCAGGTGAGACACCCTGATATATCTACTGGAACTGGCAGATACTATTTGCTGCATGGCCATGCTCTTTTGGTGTTTGTATTACCGGAGTGCTAATCTGCATGTGCTTTTTATCTACAAAATCTCCCTGTGCTTGGAAACCTTATACTGAAACCGTTACAGTTCGGATCAGATTATTCTAAATGGTAGTGTCAAGAAACTATTGTAGTCACTAGAACTCGGGAATCGTAGTCTGAGAACAATGTACTGAAACTGTCACTGAGTTCCTTCAGTTAGGACTTTTGGGAATAGTAATGAACTGTTGTAGTCTTGTAGATATGAGTAGTAAAGGTAGCTGAACCTAAACAATAGGTATTTACATTGTGCCTTTTGGATTTATCAGTCTGTGTATGCTAGAAAGTTGCCTAAAGCTAGTTGGTTGCTGGGGAAAATCATTTCACCAGTCACTTGAAATTAATGGGTCTGAAACAACTGTCCCAGGTTCATATGATTCAGTTCTTCAATTTAGTAACATTTGCTGCTACTGAAAAACATTGGAACTTGAAAACCCAAATCAGCTCACTCACCTCAGTCCAGCTTCACAAAGAAGATACTGATTTATACTACTGTAATTGTTTTGGCCTACTGTAATTGTTTTCAATGAATGTGAGCAAAATTCAATGCAGCACTACATGAAAGCTAGTTTCTGCACATTAAATTATTTACAGGTTTTTATACATCAGCTGTTTTCTTGATCTTGCTGTTGACTTGTTTTAACAATATGGGATCATTGATCTGTTGCAACAGTTGCAGTTCATGTGGCATGCTGCCTAACTCTTTCGCTAATTTCTGCTAAATACTGCTTCACTATTTCTCCTAATTCAGCAAACGGTGGGCTGCGATACCCGGATTTCGATGCAGAGTAGAGAAAGAACAGAGCAGGTCTCCTTGCCTTACAGTTCACCTCTTCAGAAGTGTCGCTGCCTCGGACACTGCGACATGAGAAATCTTAATTTTTTTTGCATAGAGATATAGGTTGAGAAAAACTCTGTGGCTCTTGTGTTTCTGGCGAAACTTATCTGTTCTAGTGACATTGCTTTGACCTAACGGTTCTAAAAGTTCAGAACCTGTTTGAATAATAAAGCAGTGACATTGGTCTGTAATGGCCGCGTTCTTATTCTGGCAAAAACTTCATTTCTGTTAGCTGCATTTATCTTGGATGTAGCATTTGAGTTTACCTGTGCTGTATGAAGTTTCACTCCAACCAAAGGCATCACCCTTTCTTTCTATTCTTCTTTGTTGGTTATTTGTGACAACAGCAACCTAGACTTACCATTTTGTGTTGGCCCAGTTAATTCTCTGATCACTAGGGTGCAAAATTCTGAAGTCGAAAAGGTTATCTGAAATTCGAATAATAATTCTACCATGAAGGTTGTTCTCAGTTTATGCATCCTTCTCCATTCTAGTTTCAGTACACTGAACACTGCAGTTTTCTTTTGAATTCTGGACATGCAGTTAACTCTGCTAGTTATATTGTTGCAAATCTTTGTTATGAAAATCGTGGCGCAGAGGTGGGAGGCGACTCAAAAATTGTGCATATTATCCTTGCAACTTAGTTCTCGCCACAACAACATGTATTGCACGATCTCGTGCAAGCCTAGGTTTGTGTGGATGCCACTAGCCCAATTATTCGACATGAGTTCATCCATAGTTATCAGAATCATGATTCAACTATGCGATTTTACAACTTTACAACTCAAATTGTGTTGATCAATTCTAAGATTATATTAAGTAGGATTTATATGGTTTTATGATTTTGATAGTTCCGATTCTACGGTTTACGATCCTATCATAGAGGGGAGGTTCCGATATGATTAGGAATCACAATTCTGTCAACCAAGGTCAGTCAGCAAAAGTTTAGAGCTTACACAGTTTTTTGGGTATGCATCAAGGTTTAAATAGCGTGCTAAATGAAAGTAGCGGCAGCCTCGTTCAAACGTATGGACGCTATATCATGGTAATAGCGTGCTATATTTCAAATAGTTTTTTGAAAAAAAAAACCAAATGTAACCTAAAAATAAAGGATTTCGCTAAAAAAGTTGGATATATAGTCCAAAAATGACGGAATCATACATACATAACCACATACAAAAAATAGATCTCCAATTTTTTAGAAGGTTAACATGAGCATTCCACAAGGCAACAACATAGTATAAATTATTTACTAAGAATCATCAGCATTAGCGATATTATCTTTTGATTCAGAAGAGGAACCAACAGATTGTAGTTCATCACCACAAAAAAGTGAAAAGAACTTAGCTTGAAAAATAGCACGCTACCGCTCTGAAGTTTTAGCGCAATATAGCATGCTATTTCGTAAATAACGCGAGAGCGAGCAAAATTATTAAAATTTAACGTAGACCCTCCAAATATGCTATAGCGTGCTATTAACGAAGAAATATCGCGCTATTTAAAACCTATGCATGCCAGGGTTATATATGATTACAAGTTTTTTTTGTTTTGCATAACTTATGTATTACTTCCTGTATGATATAATGTGAAGTATAAATTTGTTCTCTGCCATTTTCTACGTGTTAAAGATGATGGGTCGCGTGGGTTTGGTAAAGGTCAATATTCTGAAACAAATCCTTTTTTTTTTTTTTTTTTTTTTAGCTCAGCTAGAATGGGCCATCTGTTCGGGGCACAAAATTAGTTTAGTTTAGTCCCGTTTCAAAAAAACAAAATTAGTTTAGTGGGCTGGGCCGGGATTTCTAATAAGCCCTTATCGGGCTCGCCGTATTCCTACGCTAGGTATTCCTCTTCCCAACGCCAGCCATCCCTCTGAACTCCGGCCGCCACGTGCCACATCTCCGAGACCAAGCAGCTGCAAGCGGCGTTCATGGGGTGCCCGAGATCCTTATCTGCTTGCCAGGTAGGTCGCTTCTGCATATCACGGTACCCACAACCCGCCGCTCCTTGAACAGTGAGTGGAATTTTACAGTCGGATGTTTGGCATCATCCCTGCTGCGATGGCTTGTGGTTCCCATGAAAAATACTATCTTTCATTAGAAAATAATATGCGCTGTAGAAATTGCATCAAGTTTGATGCCTGGATGCATTTTTTCCAGATCAGTAAAATGATATGTCGCTGCGACATCGTATTGCTGCGAGTTTTACCTCTACAGGTGTGCCCGATGCTTCCCTGACGTTTGTGGAATAGACCTGAGTTAGTGCTATATACTAGGAGGAAGTGGAGTTTGTTGATCTTGAAAACAATGTCCGTAGACTTTTCTCTTTGAAACTGCTCACGGAATTCCCCTCCAGAGTCAAGACACGGTGCTTTCATGTCTTAGGAGCAAAGTGATATCATGGTTTTCCTTTTGTCACAGGTCATGGTCTCCCGTTAGCTAGTGTTGAACTGTCCATCACTTCAACATTGAACCCACCACCAACAATTGTGATTCCAACCAACTCCTTAAATCGTAGTGATTGGCACTATTTGGTAGCATCAATTGCACTATTGCATACAGAATTAGGAGGTTCTAATATAATTGACTCAGCTCAGGTACTTGATTTGAAGAAAGATTAAGCTTAATTAGGATGCACTCGATCCATGCTTATTCTTCTACACAAGTTTAAGGATTCCATCTATTTGATTTCATCTTGATCAAACTAATTCTTCTTGCAAAATCCATTTCGGTTGGATTCAAGTACTGTTCTTTTTCCTGGAGGTCCATCACTTCAGTACATGAGTGGCTAATTGAGGGAAAATAAACTGAGAAAATTTGTCTAGAAGACTAAGTTTGAACCGTCTTAAGTCCAGTTCTAGATTTATTTAAGATGGGATACCACCAAATTGATCTTACAGCTAAAAGTAAGAAAATTAACCTCTTGAACTGTTCCGTACATTCCCTTTCATTGTAGGCATCTATTATGACTAGGAAACACCAATGCGTGTTGGCCACCAATTTATCAGTCTTCCACACACACGCATGACAGCCACTAGTCTGCTAGTTCTGGTTTCCAAGCACTAAGACTAACACCACCAGAGCCTTGTCCCCACCGTGGCAACCTGTATAATCTTCTCCATTTTTTAATGTAAGGGAGGAATCTTTGTAGATCGGTTAATTAACGGATGAAAAAGATTTTACAGGGTGACAACACTTGTAGATGGTTTCCTGCTTTGCAAAGAACATTTGATTTCTTTCCTTCCAGATGTACTATGGTAATTTTTAGAGGAGCTCAACATTTTCCTCAACTGAGATGCATGTATTTCAATATGACCGATGACGGCAAAATAGCATTGATGTGGACGGAAGAATCAGCTTTACAATTTGATGAGGACTGACGAGGAAAGAACCTATTCCTCCTGAAGTCCTGATGAACTGTGAGATGAGTTACGACCGGCAATACCTTTCAAGATGGTTAGCATTTTACATGTTTAGACAATCTTTATAAAGTCAAGGTCAATCAATCAATTGCGGGATTTATTCACGACTCTTACATGTTGGGGTGTACCGTGTACCTAACATAGAAGAGCTCTATAAGTAAACCATGAAGAAGTAACAACATTGTATGTAGCAGGCTCTATAACTCACAGAATATCCAAGTTCTTAATACTTTCCATGGCTCCCATGGCCTTTCCGCTCATTCTCATAGTACTTGCACTGCTCTTGCCGCAACCAGCTATCTTGCTGGTTGCTCCTTCCCTCCTTCGCAATAATGGCACAGACCTTGGTGCGCTGCTAGCCTTCAAAGCCCAGCTCACCGATCCTCTCGGCATCCTTGGCAGGAACTGGACCACTAATACATCCTTCTGCCACTGGACCGGTGTCTCTTGCAGCCGGCGCCGACAGCGCGTCACCGCTCTTGCACTGCCAGACATGCCCCTCCAAGGGGTGATCTCACCTTATCTCGGTAACCTCTCTTTCCTCCTTGTCCTAAACCTCACTGGCACAAATCTCTCGGGCTCCATCCCATCTGATATTGGTAGATTGAGTCGTCTCGCCATTCTTGATCTTAGCTTTAACAGCTTGTCAGGCACCATCTGTCATACCATAGGAAACCTCACAAAGCTACAAGCCCTTGTTCTACGCGCAAACGAGCTCTCTGGGCAAATACCGGATGGTATTGGTTCCTTGCTCATGCTTCAGGTTCTTGACTTGAGACGTAACCAGCTCTCCGGTCCAGTACCTCCTAACATCTTCAACATGTCTAGGCTTGTGGATATGGTCCTAGGGATCAACAATCTAACAGGGCCTATACCTAGCAACGAAAGCTTTAGCCTGCCTATGCTGCGAGTAATATCTCTTTCTAGAAACAAATTCACTGGTCGAATTCCATCAGCCCTTGCGGCATGCCAGCACCTTGAGACACTTGACGTCGGGGGAAATCTATTTGTGGATGTCATGCCGACTTGGCTGGCTAAACTTCCACAGCTCACCCAACTTTCTATAGCAAAAAATGGCATCGCCGGTCCAATCATACCTGTGCTCGGCAATCTCACTAAGCTTAGTGTGCTTGAACTCTCATTCTCCAACCTAAGCGGACAGATTCCGGTGGAATTGGCAAAACTGAGACAACTCACCTACCTCCACCTTTCCTACAATCAGCTTACAGGTCCTTTTCCCACCTTTATTGGGAACATGTCTCAACTGTATTTCTTGGCACTAGAATCAAACATGTTGACTGGATCAGTACCATCAACACTTGGAAACATCAGGAACCTTTCACGCCTTGATATCCGAATGAATCACCTCCATGGGGATCTTGAATTCTTGGCCGGCCTTTGCAATTGCAGGCAGCTCCAAATCCTTGCCATATCAACCAATTCCTTCACTGGGGTCCTGCCCAACTATGTTGGAAATCTCTCTAAAAATCTGTTAGAATTTACAGGAATCAACAACAAGTTAACAGGCGGGCTTCCAGCTACACTGTCAAATCTAAGTGATCTCCGTGCAATAAGCTTCGCCAACAACCAACTAACAAAAGAAATCCCAGGGTCCATCATGATGTTGGAGAATCTCCAAGCACTTGATCTTTCTAGAAATAGCATGTCTGGCTCAATTCCGGCTCGAATTGGCATGCTAAGGAAAATTGTTATGTTGCTACTCAACGATAATAAATTCTCTGGCTGCATACCAGATGGCCTAGCTAACCTAACCATGTTAGAGTACATTTACATATCTTGTAACCTTCTCTCTTCCACCATACCATCAAGCTTGTTTTACCTTAATAACCTTGTTGGACTAAACTTGTCACATAACTCCCTAACCGGTGCATTGCCTTCTGATCTCGGCCACATGAAAGCTATTGACAAAATAGATTTGTCTTCCAACCTCTTAATTGGTAGCCTTCCAAGTTCATTTGGACAGCTCGCAATGTTAACATACTTAAATCTGTCACACAATTCATTCGAAAATTCCATCCCAGCCTCTTTCCGTAGCTTAACCAGTTTAGCAACTTTGGACCTATCATCTAACAAACTTTCGGGTACTATACCCAATTACTTTCCAAACTTCACCTACCTTATTAATCTAAATCTCTCCTTCAATAAGTTACAAGGCCAAATACCAACTGGAGGTGTTTTCTCAAATCTCACATTGCAATGTTTGATGGGGAATGTTGGGCTATGTGGTGCTCCCCGTCCAGGATTCTCACCATGTCTCGACAAGTCTCACCCAACTCATGGTCGACACATCCTCAAGTTTGTAGTCCCAGCTGTCACCATTGTGGTTGGTGCCTTCGCAGCTTGCTTATACCTAATGCTCAGAAAGAAAAACAAGAAGCAACCAGATGCTATGGCTTCTTCTGACATGGCTGATGTGATTAGCCACAGGTTAGTATCCTACCACGAGATTGTTCGTGCCACCGAAAATTTCAGCGAAAGTAACTTAGTTGGAGTTGGGACTTTCGCCAAAGTTTTCAAGGGCCAACTGGACAATGGATTAGTAATTGCTATAAAAGTGCTCAATATGCAAGTCGAGCAGGCCGTGAAGAGCTTTGATGCTGAATGTCAAGTGTTGCGGATGGCTAGGCATCGTAACTTGATAAGGATATTAAATACTTGTTCCAACATGGATTTCAGAGCACTGCTGCTTCAGTACATGCCCAATGGTAGCTTGGCGGCACGCTTGCACACTAAATATAGGGAACCATTAGGGTTCATCAAGAGATTGGATATTATGATCGGCGTGTCGGAGGCAATGGAGTATCTGCACCATCATCACTATCAAGTTGTTCTACACTGCGACCTGAAGCCTAGCAATGTGTTGTTTGATGAGGAGATGACGGTGCATGTTGCCGACTTTGGCATCGCAAAATTACTTCTAGGCAATGACAACTCTGTCGTTTCAGCGAGTATGCCAGGGACAATTGGCTATATGGCACCAGGTACTTGCACTAATCACTCTTAGTTGAGAACCTTGTCTGGTAAGATTGATAGGCAGTTTTCATTTCATTATTTACAAATGTGTTTTTGTTCAATTACTTCATGAACAGAGTATGCTTTGGTGGGAAAAGCATCACGGAAAAGTGATGTGTTCAGCTTTGGAATAATGCTGCTCGAAGTCTTTTGTGGAAAAAGACCCAGTGACCCCATGTTCACGGGAGAATTGAGCCTGAGGCAATGGGTTTCCCAAGCATTTCCTGTAACTCTTATTGATGTTGTGGACGACAGGCTACTGCAAGATGAAGAAATTAATCTTTGCTTTGATCACCAGACCGACATTTCTTTGGGGACTTCTCCAACTAGCATGACTAACAACCTTCTTGTGTCAATATTTGAGCTGGGTCTGATGTTTTTTAGAGAAAAAGGGGCATGCCCCCGGTTCCAATATATTGAAACCAAACATCTCAGTCTTACAGCATTTTTTCCAGCAGTTTAAAACCTTACACATCAAACTCCTCGCAGGGGAAACTTACTTATTACAACTCCAGACAACACACGAGAGAGCCAAACACATAGAACTAAACCACCAGAAGAACACAGGCAAAGTCACTGCCTCCCCATGACCTGAAAGCAAGCTCCATCTCCCACCAGGACCAGGTCGTTTGCATCCAGAGTTCTTGCCAAATCTTCCGCAGTTATTAGCATTGGGCCCAATCCTCTCGCATTGTTTCTGTCACAAACCTCTAGAGTAGTTCTTGCCTTCTTCTGTGGAATCACCCAGGATCCGGCCACAATATCATTGGTGGCAATCTGGCCACTCCTTCCAACCTGTTCATCAGGCCAATCAGCCCTTCTTTTTCCTCCTCTTTCAACAGAATTTTCCACTGAGCACAGTTGTTTAGCAAGCGTCTCCACAAAACCTGCATGCCAAACCATTGTACCCGATTGAAAACATGGTCATTTCTGGTAATCCAGATAGCCCTCAAAACAGCAGCAAAAATCATATTGCATTTTTTATATTTCTTTCTATTAGCCCACAAAGCAGCAACATCATGTACATTTGAGATATTCAAATTTAAACCCAGAGCACCTAAAACCTTTTCCCACATGTTAGCAAGCAACAACACAATCAAAAAACAAATGTTGACATGACTCAATTTCATTGCAAAACACACAAGTCAGATCATCAACATTCTGTCTTTTGACCAAATTATCTCTAGTGAGAAGCTTATTATGGGAAAGCAACCAAAGGAAGAAATGAATTTTTGGGGGCACTTTTATTTTCCAAACACAGTGAATGTCAATGGTTTGAATCCCACCAAAATTAACCACAGCATATAAGGACTTAACACTATAGACCCCATTTGTTGCCCATTTCCAAATCAAACAATCTTTAGAATCATTTAAACAGAGAGTTTGTGCAATTTGCTGAATCTCCAGCCATTGCAACATAAGCTTGTGGTCAAAACACCTTCTAAAAGTCATTTTCAGAGAAGTACCATCCCATAGATCAGCAATAGTCTTATTTTGCTCATTAAGCAGGAAATAAACTTCCCAGAATTGAATAGCTAGAGAGCAAGACCCAAACCAATGGTCTTCCCAGAACTTAATAGTTCTACCATTACCAACTTTCCACATATAACCCATCTTAGCAGCCTTGGCAGCCCAAAGCACCCCTTTCCAAAAGGGGAGGCCCCATGATCAGAACAAGAGAAAATATTAGGGTTATTCACCTCATATTTGCTATCTACTATCTGTTTCCAGATTTTGTTATCATCCAGGTGATATCTTTTAATCCAGGAAGCTAAGAGGCAAAGATTCATCTCTGATAAGTCAGGGATACCCAAACGTCCATACTCCTTTTTCCTAGTGACCAAACCCCAATTAGCTAGGTGGTACTTATGGTGCCCCTCATAATTATCCCACAGACAGTGAGCCATCTGAGAATTAATCAGAGTAATAGCCCATTTGGGGAATTTAATCACACTAAGCAGATAAATTGGAATACTGGCCAACACACTTCTAACCAGTTCTAGCTTAGCAAGCATGATTAAGAAGTTTGCCTCTCCAACCAGCAGCTTTCTTAATAATTTTATCCACAACAGGTTGAATATCTTCTTTTTCAGCTTACGATAATGCGAGGTACCCCTAAATACTGCAAGGGGAACTCACCCAACTTACAACTCAAAGTTTGAGCAAAAAGTTGTGCATCACCATCAAGTACATTAATAGGAACCAGATCACACTTATGAAAGTTGATTCTCATCCCAGACATATGTTCAAAACAGGCTAAAATCCACTTTAGATTAATGGCGATAAGACAAACTTTTTTCAAGGAAGAGTAGAGTATCATCGGCATATTGCATACCGATGATGCCCCCTCCCCATGCCTTGCATAAGGCCAGCAATCCTTCCACCGTAAGCAGCTTTATATAGAATTTTAGTAAAAACATCAGCCATAAAGTTGAAAAGAATGGGTGATATAGGATCACCTTGTCTAACACCCCTGCTAGTAAGGAAGAAATTGCTATTGCAATCATTAATCCTAACCCCAACAGAACCATTATGCAGCAGACCCTCAATAGTCCTCATCCACTTGGGGCTAAAGCCCCTCAACCTCATGACTCTAAGCAAAAAATCTCTATCAACCCTATCATAAGCCTTTTCATAGTCTAGTTTAAAAATAAAACCAGTATTTCCACTATGAACAGCATCATGAATAACTTCATGGGCAGAGACCACACTCTCAAGAATAAATCTTCCCTTAATAAAAGCAGTCTGATTAGGAGAAATGAGTTTCTCACTCACCACACCTAGTCTATTGGTAGCACATTTAGAGAAAATTTTGAAACTACAGTTAGTCAAAGCAATAGGTCGAAATTTCTGTATAGTTACAAGCATCAACTTCTTTAGGAATCAAAGTCAACAGGGAGAAATTTAGCCTAAAAAGGTCAAGATTTCCCTCATTCCAATCCTTAACCATATCCATGAAATCAGCTCTAATGAGCTCCCAGAAATGTTGATAAAATAAGAAAGAGAAACCATCTGGGCCAGGAGCACCTTCAAGCATAAGAGCCAAAAATAGCATCCTTTATCTCTTTCTCGCAAAAGGTGCATCAAGCATATCATTATGATTCTCGTGACACCATATCATCCGGGTCCCGTAAATCATCAACTATATCAACATCAAGACAAGGCTCTTTACAAAACAAAGTCTTATAGTACTTAACGACAATATCCAAGTATACCTTTGTTATCCTCCACCATACCTTCATCACCTTGCAACCGACGATTTGTTTCTTTCTTCTTCTTTGATTAGCTACGGAATGAAAGTAAGAAGTGTTACGATCACCTTCCAAGATATACCTTTCCCTGGATCTCTGTCTAGCTTTAATCTCCTCATTAGTCCAAATTTTAGTGAGCTCAACGAAATATCTTTCATCCTTTTCTTAGATACAGGAGAAAGACACTGAGTTTCAGCAATGATATCAAGCAGATCATATTCAGCAACTAATTTTTGTTTGTTCTTCCTTTGAGCAGATTCAATATTAGCAGCCCAACCTTTCAAACCTTTCCTAGTATTCCTAATTTTAAAGTTCCATCTGTCAATAGGTTTAATGAGATGACAAGGGGCTTGCCAAAATTTGGCAACCACCTGATCAAACCCCTCAATGTTAAGCCACCACTTCTCAAATCTAAATTGCTTAGTAACAGGAACTTTCAAAGCCCCAGTATCCACAACCAAAGGAGTATGATCACTCCCAATTCTAGCTTTTGAAGATAAGCTACTAGCAGGGAAGAGAGCATCCCAACAAGTAGTCACAAAAACTCTATCAAGCAAAGCCATAACCAGATTATCCTGATTATTTGCCCAAGAAAATTGCCTACTAGGATTTTTAATTTCCATCAAACTAAATTTATTAACCCAATCATTAAAGAGATTGGCCCGAGTGTTGGTTGATGTTTCCAGGTGTTTTTCTCACACTTTTCTCTAATGAGATTGAAATCACCCCCAACCAGGGTAGGACCATTCCAACAAGCCATAACATTATGCAACTCATTGATAAAGTCTAATTTGTGTTCCTCATAAGCGGACCCATACACAGCAATCACTCTCCAAATGGCATTATCTTTTTTAGATTTTATCTGAACAGTATACACGATAAGAAAGAATCTCCCATTTAATAACATCAAACAAATCAATATTAACACCAACAAGGATCCCTCCAGCAGTCTTCACAGCAGGCAACCAATTCCAGGTAAATTTCTCTCCTGGATCTAATTGCTTAAGCTGTATGCTAGAAAAATCCTCCTTCTTAGTTTCAGAAAAACAAATAATATCAGGGCATGTCTCTCTAATGAGGTCATGCACTCTAGTTAGCTTATCAGGTCTATTTAGACCTCTAGTATTCCATATTAGAGCTACTACCATGTTTAAAAATCAATTTTCTTCTACCCTTTTTCTTACTTTGGACTAATGTCCAAGGTTCATCTTCATCGTGTACATCACTAAAGTGATCCTCCCGATCGAAACAACCTCATTCTCATCAACAAAACCAACCCTCATCTCCTCCACGGATAAACTAATGTCATTTGGGAGGAAACTCTCAGGATTAGAGTTATGAAAATCTATAAGCCTTTTTGTTTCAACTTTTTTAATTTCATTAATAACAGAATCAACCTCTAGACTTTTATGACCTAGGCTAATGCCAGCATTCTTTGCAGTGTCATATAAAGAAACATTATCAAGAGCAGCAAAAGAATTTGAGAAGCCATGTATTTTATTACCTTTAGGAATCTCCAAATTTTTAGCCTTCAATAAATCTTGAGCTTTTTCTATGGCAGATTTACCATCTCTTGTAATCCTGGAGCTCATCCTTGTAGCTTGAACAGGGCCCCAGGTCTTCTTCTCCTTCCAAGCCATAGCAGCCGCCACAGGAGCAGGATTGTTGAGCACAAGACCATCTTCTTTCTGGATCCCAGCATCAGCTTCCTCCTCACTTTCCTCATCAAAATGCTGTAGCAGATTCTTCCCAATATTTTCCTCAGCTTCCCTTAAGACTAAAGCCTGACTGACTTGCACAACTGGTTCTTTCCCAAGGACTTTTTCCAACACAGACATCTCCAGCTTCTGATGAGCAGCAGATTCACTCCTCCCACCAAGAGGCATAGAAGACTCTGTGTCCATCTTATTGTTAGCTCCACTTTGTTTTTCCTTGTCCAATCTCTTGAAGTCATCTCCAAGTTCATCATCATCATTCACAGTGTCACCCTTATTGCCCGCACTCAGGATCTTCATCATCATCTTCATCCACATCAATAGCTTCTCCTTCACTCTCTACCACAAAGTTGACCAGGTAAAAACATTGCTCCATCTCAAACAACTTGTTGGTTGGGATCTTGGTCTTGTCTCTTACAAGCAACCTTGACCCCGACCTCTTCATAGAAACTTATGAATATGCCATGCCAATCAATATTCACAAGAACACCCAGAGATGTTGAGACTTGGCAAATAGTTTTCCAAGTCAACCATTTTGCGGGTATCCCATATATCTTGATCCAAATTTCCCGAAACTCCTCAAAAGGCTCAGCTTCCCCCTCCCAATTCTCAAAAAGATCACCACCCCATCTTTTTTAGATTGATGGAAGGGTATTCCACCAAATCTTTTATCCTTTTGCTAGGTGGAAATCTCACTAAGAACTTCTTTGGACCAATCTGTCTTATCTGCCAGAACCAATTTGCCTTCCACATATCAGTGAAACACTTCTCCAGGTCACCAGCAGATATTTCACCTTCCTTGACCACCACCACACCAACATTGTCCATATTTAGCCATTGCACAGCTTCTGGACCCTCCACTTCCACATGGAAGAAACCCAGTCCTGGATTTGCACTCCCCCAATATTGAGCAAGTAGGAAGGAGAGAGTACCACATAAGGCAATTGTCCATGTGATGCCCAGATCTTCGCTGCGGATGAAGCACCTCTTGATTCTAGTGCACAAGCCCACATAGTGTCCCAACTCTCCACAGTTATAGCATGTTACGGACTTGAATTTTGGATCCGGAATAGGCCCGGGACCACCCATCACGGATAGTTGCAGGTTATTACCTCCTTTATCTCCAGCCCTGTCTAGACCCATCGAGCAATGACGATTCTTCTGAATCTTCTTCTTGCTCTTCCCAGCACCAGAACTTTGTGATTGCTGCACAGGAACCATACTGGCACTACTCCCCTGACTGTTTGATTGTGGGAGGTTTTGAGGAATCCCTTGCGGAACCATCAACATAGGATTGAAACCAGGTTGAGGGATTTGCTGGCTGCCGAAGAACTGAGGCCACTGATTCATCGGCATGTTCCACATGTGTGGCTGAATCATCGGGAACATACCTTGTCCAGCCCCCAATTGTTGCATCATTTGTGGAGGAAATTCCGACTTGACCACCACAGGCTCATTGACAGCACCCGCAGAGGGAGCAGCCGATGATGTCGCCGCCGCTGCTGTGGCCGAACGCCCACCACCAGACCCACGACCAGCACCACCACCGAATCTGCCCGCACCGCGACCACCTCCTGCCATAGACACCACCTCAACAAAGGATCTCTTCCCCTCGGCAGCACCCCAGAGATCAGAGAACTTGATAACTGTTGCTCTAGGTAGATATCCACGGCCAGCCGGATAGCAGTCAGCAGGTGTGAAGGATCTATCCCGAACTAATTCTCTCCTGACCCAGACCAAGGTCGGAGCACTAGGCGTAACCCTAGATCCGACCAGGAGATTTTTGGCCGACACAGCCGGCGCAACCACAGATTTATAACTAGGTGAAGACGTACTTCCCAAAGACGCCAACCCTGAGGAAACCTGGACGGCCCGATTCCGCCTGGAAGGGTCCAAGCGACGACCACCGATCGCATCCACCAGCGAGTCACTGCGCAACGGGCCCCACCTCTGTTCAAACCATCCAAAATTCCCCACCCTCTCCGGCGAACAGTATCTCGTCGGAGAAGGATTTCCTCTCCTGATCCTCTCCCTACGACGCCGATCATCAGCCGAGCCTCTACAACCCGCAGCGATAGTAGGCCTCGAGACTCCTCCCTGCATCAGCACCGGGGACGACCTCGCCGGCGAGATCTGGAACGAGTTCATCACGGCTTCCATTTTTCCAGCTCCTCCAGTCCTTGCTCCGCCAATTGACGCCGCGGGTCTTCGGGATCCATCGCCTTGACCCTCGCCAGCGCCGCGGCCACCTGCTCCTCGAGCCCCTGCCCAGAGATCTGCGGCCTCCACCCCTTTTCCATCTGCTCCACCGCCCACTCCGAAGCGAGGCTGATTTGAAGGATTAGGAGCTTCCGCTCCAAAATCGCCACCCTTCGCCCCTCCACCCTCTGCGCTTCCTCTTCTGCCTTCTTCGCTGCCTCCTCCCGCTTCCTTCTCTCCTCTCCCCACCGCATCTCCTCGGCGAACGACGGGAAACCCGCAGTCCACTTTGAGCTGGACATCTTCCTTCGCCGAGCGTGCCGGAGAGTACCAGCACCGACGAGCGCACAGGGTAGAGATGGGGGAGGCGGAAGAGCTGAAGGTGGTGGCGAAGGTGGTGGTGGCGGCGGCGGTGATGGTGGAGGTGGTGGTGGACGGGCTCGATCGCCGCGGAGTCGCCAGGTCGCCAGAGAGAGAGAGAGAGCGTTTTCCCCGTCCCAACATTTTTTTTCGATAAAGGGTGTTTCATTACCGCTGGGTCTGATGTGTTCGAGCGAATCGCCTGAGCAAAGGCTGGCAATGAACGACGTGGCCACAAAGCTGAAGAACATGAAAAATGGATTACTCTCCCTCTGCATAGGCAATGCAAAGTCCACAACATAGCCAGTTTTTTTTTTCGAAAAGGAAGAGCCCACAACATAGCGAGGTGAATCTATATCTATAATAAGTTTGAGTTTCCACTGTACATCGTATATTGTAGCAATAGGCATGTATTTCCATTACGTCTGCAACCTTAATATTGTTCAGATTATGTTTGTATGTCGAACATGTCATGTTGACTGTTACTCCCTCCGGTCCTTTTTAATTGACTCGAATTTAGTATAAAGTTGTACTAAATCCGAGTCAATTAAAAGAGACCGGAGGGAGTACTTGTTTATTCAGTTAATTTGATTATCGCATGATTTACGCTGTCTTTAGCAGAGTTGTAGCATGTATGATTCTCCGTGATGTACCAGGAAGAACTTTTAAGATGTAATACAGGGGTCATTCATCTGCGACGTCACCCCACAAAATTACGTCAATGAGTTGGAGATTTGTCTAGAAAGCTCTAAATAGGGCTGGTAAGATTCCTATGCTAGATATTCCTTGACTCCTATATATGTGAAATTATATGCCGTTTGCAGGTGGACCATAGTGGCCAATGTTTGTATGTGCTAGCCGATATTATTTTTGAGATCGTGGCTGAATTTTTGGTAGGATTGATTTTTTTTTTTTTGAAGATGTGGTAGGGTTGTTTTGGGCACCAACCAAACACAACGATGAGGCCAAAGGATGAACACGAACCTCACTATAACATGCATGGTACTTCTTTAGGGGCGATTACATAAGATGACGCCATCCCAAATTACCACAGACAAGTGTAATCCTATCCCAGATGTTTCACACTTGTGTCCTCCATCTTGAAAGCGTGCTGCACACTCCTCTCATGGCGGACAGAAACAGATCTAGACAAACGAGGGACCTGCCATGGGTGTCCCCTGTCCCCCCCCCCTCTCCCCACCCAAGGAGGGCGGTGTTGCGGTGTGGCTACCAGCTAGTGGAGGACTTCTCTCCATCTCCATAGGTCTGGGCGATGCACTGATAGACGTGAGACCATGTGTGGCGTATTGCGAGCACCTGCACAAAGACAAAGCAAGAAGGAGACGAACATGCAGTGCGGTTTGGATAGACCGAGTCCATTCACGCATGATGGGGAAAGCAACATTTGTGTCCCCCTCTCATTCCAGTGAACCAATCAGACAATTCCGGAGGTGGAGGATCCAAGCACGGGATCCTCCGGAGGATGGTTACGCTGTCTCGGAAAAGCTTTTCAAACACTTAGGGTCTTCCTGGAGTCCAAAATATGTCGTAGTACATATTTTAGTGGCATACATGGGCCGTGGTAGCTAGGAAATAAGTTCGGAGGTTCTTAATTCTTTCATGCACCTAATAGGAGCGCTTCAACAACTCCACCCACTATTGTTGTGCTCTAATCCCACTGCCAAGTTATATATATATATAGAAAAGGAATCCTCGGCTCACTCTTCACGGCTACATAATAGTAAGTCAGAGAAGAGACTTATATTTGCCGAGCTAGAAGTCAAGTGCATCGGAAATAGTTTGAGCGGTGTTCACTGGGAGCCAAAGGAAAAGGCGTGTGGCCGACAATATTTCCACGACATTTTGGTTAGCTCGGCGATTAGCTCGCTGCCACAAAAACATGTTTGCAATACGTAGGGTTTGCAACGTGATACATCAACGATTGTGCAAATAGGTGTCGCCGAAATTAGTTCTATATAGGAACTCATCACTTTCGTGGTATGTAATACCCTTACAATAATTAATATCTCCTCTTGTATCACCCCAAGCTTGAGGACGGTCACCGAACATGTACAAGCTTGGAGCGATCTCTATAACTTAATTGGAATCTTCCAAGTACTCCATCATGAGATTTACACCACAATGACTGACCTTCATGGAACCACCAAGACACAAAGCCATATAGGGGTTTCAAGAACCCAGAGGAACAAACTCCAGGTATAAGAACCCGCTAGTAATTATCTCAAAAACTTTTACAACCCGAATCTCTGTGGAGAACTCAAATCGATGCACCATATGCAATGGAAAGAACACTAAAAGTGCTCAAGTCTTTCTCTTCCAAATCCCACCATAACAATTACTGCTATGGAGGAACATGAGATAAGAAAACAAAGAATGAGAACACCAAATTTCTCCAAGATCTTGATACAATAGATTCCCCCACTAAGGTAGGATTTTGATTGGTGAAGATCTAGATCTCCTCTTAGTTTTTCCTCAAAATATTTAAGAAGCATAGGAGGAATAGAGATATAGGGTAAGCTATTCAAGGCCAACAACGAAGGAGGGAGAAATCAGAAAAGCTACCTTCAGTTGGGGAAGAAGGAGGATTTATATAGGTCTCTTCAAAAACTAGCAGTTCTAGGAACTTAACTCCGGAGTCTCTGGCATGCACCAGAGTCTCTGACCTCGGGAGACCGGAGTCTCCAGCTTGGCCGAGCTAGGTTAGAGTCTCCAAACCGAAGTATCTGGCCATACTTCCGAGTGACAACATGACCTTGCGTGATTGGACGCAACGCTGAGCAGCAAGGCCAGAGTCTTTGGGTGCTTAGGACAAAGTCACCCGTCTTTGCACTCCGTAGTCTCCCATCTAAGTACACAAGAGTCTCCGTATAGAAAACCTCTAAAACCAAAACTACAAGATCTTTCACATTCAAACTACGAATAAGAAGAAACCAATTTTGGTGAAAAGATAATGACAAGTAGAACCAACTTTAGATAAAAAAGAACTAAAAAGATGAGAAAATACCAAGTATATATAGGTGTGGAACCTCTCTACAGAAAGAATTATAAAATCCAATATCGAAAACACATCAAGTTTTTCATATGAAATCCGTTTTTGATGAACTAGAGCTTGTCACGAAAATAACCACAAGCTATTAAACCTCACAAGGGTAAGAACCAAATAACAACCAATAGATATGATGCTAAGGATTCAAAGGTTTGATATCTCTATGAAAAATCCAATTAAGTTACTCACTCGAGAGCTTCTCTTGATTATACACATATCTATCCTATAACCCGGTCTTCCAACTAACAAAATATGAGACCGGTAAGATAGAACAACTATCAAGATTCACACCTTTCCCCTTACCATTTTCCACTTTACCTTAATGATGATGATCGTATTTGTCTCAAGATGAAAAACCTTTCTTGATTGCGCTTGCTCAGTGAAGTCTTGCGAGTTTCTTCCCCATACTCTACTATGGGAGAGCCTCTTCTTAGGCATATCTTCAGATATCCTTTATTACCAACTAGATGACAAAGCATATGCTATTTTTGATATGTTCATCTTGAATTTGTGCTTCAACTTGATCAGCCTCAAATAAATTCTTATTTCTTCATAATGATGATGTTTTGAAGTTAACCGTGAATGTTCACGGAATCTTCTTCCTCAAGACATGTTTCCAATAGGCTCAAATATTACATGGTCAATCTTCGGATCACACCTTAAACATCTTGGCTATCACTTGATCTTCACTTGATCGTATCAAATATGTATATTTGAACCATTGGTCTTGATGCCAAATACTTAAACCATATTATTCTCAGCATGGCAACCAACCTTGAATCTAACACATGGCCTTCAAGCATTGCCTATGGACCAGGGACGAAGCTAGAAAAAACTACCATTGGGGTCAGCACTATAATCTCTTCAACTCACTGGTTTCATTCTCTACAAATTAACACTGGCTAATAATAATTAGTGAAGAAATTTGTATTTTCTATGGGTGTCAGCTGACACCAGCGCTGCCAAGGCAGCTCCGTCCCTGCTATAGACAAACCCTTTATAAGTAACTCAGCCCAAATAATAGTCTATAGAAATTATCATTAGTTACCAAAACTACACATGGAGTTGCATGGAGAAAACAATACATGCTTCCCCGTCTCGACCAGGGACAGAGATGGAGTGGTGAGACTCTTATCTTTATGATGCCGCATTCACCGAGAAAAGACAAACCAAACATGGTAGAAAAACTGAACTAGAATTCGGGCGTAAATCGGGGGGTTTCCCGCCTCCTAATGCCATATCAGCCACCAAAGGCGAGGGAAACCCGGAAACCCACTATGCCTCGTAGGTGTAGATGCACCCCTTGCATATAAAAAGTATTTCAAACTGACTAGATTTTTTTAAAAAATATAGGTGTACATCTAGGTATTCTATGTCCGTACACAAAATTTCATAAAAAAAAGGATATTTTTGGTGGCATGTATAACTCCAAAATAGCTTTTGATGAAATATTTTTTACACGGACCACAAAAATGTCTTTTTCTACTACAAACATTGTGTGTGAACATAGAATATCATCATCTATACTTTGATTTTTTTCTGGATTTTTTGAACATTTCGAAATACATTTGAAATTCATTTTTCATAATGGATACATCTAAACCTATGCAGCCTAATGCAAAGGCACATGAGGTGTGTCGCGTCGCGTCTCTGTTGTACACACGACGAGACGACACATTGGATGATGCTTGCACGCGGTAGTCCGATCGTGAAAAAGAAAGAATCCAGCCTGTCTACTCCATATCTGCGATAAACCGCATCGATTCTGAATTACGTGCACTTGTGTCCGTGCTAGCTAGCACAGATTTCTGTATCTGCGCTACAGCGTCAGCTAGCAGCTAGATATGCACATCACGCCACCATCCTTGATTACAGGGAGATACCACAAGATACTTCATTTTAGAACAAAAGAAGATGATGAAAGATATCGGAAGATATTTGATGTAACCTATACAACAGATTTGTCGCCCAACTGAGTCCGTTCCTAACTGGAGCTATATATACATCGTCTGCCAGTTCTCTAAGGATTAGTGATCTGTTGGCCCTATATATGGTGCAACTCTTTCTACTACCTTCTTCTGCTGCTGTTCCTCTGTTGGCGAGAGAGCTCCCAAAGTATCTGTGAACTGTTCGGGTTTCATTCTGTGGTAATCATCATATCTTCGACCCATGATTGCTGCACCGATCTTGCATCTGCATTCTCTTTGCTGGATTTTATTTTTGCTGAATGAGTGGCTCGATTTGTCCCATGTTTTTCTTCAGAATACTGATGCGTGACTCTACTCCGAAAACCTGCTCCAGCAGCTGTTTTCCCTGCTTCATGCTGCACAACAAAATCTGGCTATGCTAACTGTTAGCAGTAATTAACAACGGGCGTAATTGGTAGCTGGGAAGAGTCGGGCATGGATTACGCGAGCCCTGGGGGGACTGATACATCCACAGATCTAGACGTCGAGAAGATGAGCCCGGCGGTAACTGTTTTATCCTTGGCATCGTGGAGTCTCCCTATTTTTTTTTTCGAGAATGGAGTCTCCCTATTCAATTTCAACGCATGTGCAAAAACTGTTTCAAGCATAGTGTTTGCTGCATATGATGTTCACTCAACTTATCTGTACTGATCAGTTCGAAGTTCGAACAGGGGCATGTTGGTGCGCTCACACCTTCAGAATCTAGTGGCAAGCCAAATGGTAAACAGGGTCAAAAGGTATCCATACAACTGATAGTGATCACTACACCTTCAGTAAATGGATCATGTGATGAAGCTGTTATAGATTTGAATTCAATTTTGTTAACTGGCAGACACTTCGTCGTCTTGCCCAAAACCGTGAAGCTGCAAGGAGAAGCCGGCTACGGAAAAAGGTACGATCCACGTGCTCCTTTGAACATCTTGGGGCAAGGATTTTCTGGCAACCTTATTTCATATCCACCATTTCATCCTCCTCCTCTTCCCCAGGCATATGTCCAACAGCTTGAGAGTAGCAACCTGAAACTGGCTCAGCTGGAGCAGGAGCTCCAGCGTGCTCGCCGGCAGGTATATATGCTCTTCATTTTCCCGATTCTACATTATCCATTCGCGTAGTTGTCAACATATATGCTGGTAAGTGATAATTTCTTTGCTTACTTATTCAGGGCTTTTTGGTTTCTACTTCGGGAGATCAGCCCCATTCAGCCAATGGAAATGGTAACAGAAACCACTCTCACATTCTGTCTTCTGGCCTGTGAAAAACCACCACATCTTCCGATCTACAGGGGCTTTGGCATTCGGAGTGGAGTACGCACGGTGGCTGGAGGAGCACAGCAAGCATTTAGATGAGCTCAGAGCCGCCGTCAACGCCCACGCCGGCGACAGCGACCTTCAGGCGATCATTGACGCCATCATGGCACGCTGCCACGAAATCTTCAGGCTGAAGGATGCCGCGGCCAAGGCCGACGCCTTCCAGGTCCTGTCGGGAACGTGGACGACCCCCGTCGAGAGGTGTTTCCTCTGGCTCGGCGGCTTCCGGCCATCGGAGCTTCTCAAGGTCCCAATATCCAATCACCAGTCGTCAAAGCTTGTTGATGAACTGCACTCTTTTCTGTCACCTCCCTACATTGGGCTACCTCTTTCTGAAGTTGATGCATTTGCCGCAGTTACTCGCGAGTCGGCTGGAACCCCTGACAGAGAATCAGCTCGATAGTATATCTGTGCTGCAACATTCCTCCCAGCAAGCCGAAGACGCTCTTTCTCGAGAGATGGAAGCGCTGCGGCAGTCGGTCGTGGAAACCGTCGCCGCGTCGGGATCGTCGTCGTCCCTGTGCCGCACAGCAGGCCCCTCTGGCGATTACACGGGCCAAATGGCGGTGGCAAAGCTTGGCGCTCTGGAAATCCTCCTGCGGCAGGTAGACTTCTCCTGCCCATGGTTGTACCGTAAAGTTATGTGTGTTACATGCTCAGATGCTGCTGAACTGCTGTCTGGTGATTCTTCCGTTCTGCAGGCTGATGATCTGCGGCTTCGGATTCTTCAGGAAGTGCAGCGGATACTGACCACCCGCCAATGTGCACGAGCTCTGCTCGCGATCAGCGACTACTTCTCTCGGCTGCGCGCTCTGAGCTCCCTCTGGATTGCACGTCCGTCCACGTGAAATGAACTGAGTTTCGACAATCTTTTTCGAAACGGGAACTATGTTTCGACAGTCAGTTATATTACTAGCAAACTTTGGCGCGCCGGCACGCCGCGCCTATAGAGTAACATGAAAGGCTGATCGATTGTACTAACATACCCTTGTAAGAATGGTGTACATGCATCTGAGATGATTCTATACAAAGTTGTTGGTCAAACGTGGTTTAAGCTCAACATCTTTTGTTTGGTGTAGCCTGCATTGTCTACTCGCAATGTATCTTGGAATTCTTACATAATAAAGTGCACTGACGTGGCAGTTTATCTAAGAATAGTACTTCCTGCATACTCTCCTCAACCGTGTTCAATGTATTGTCTCCATAATATGTCATTGGTGGGTGTAGGTCGTCCACCTCTTGCCGTGTTATTGGCTAGAGAAAGACAACCGATTGTACTACTACAGTGTTGAGTACTCCAGTTGCTCCGCGGGTGATTATGCCCTAAATTCTCAGGAGTGGTATATCCAGCATTATACTGTTTTGTTGGTGAAGATAAATAGGGCTTATATATTACTATAAGATAGATTGATAGTTTGCAGAAAAGAGGAATCCAAGTTCACACAATATGGCACACAAAACATTGCAATCTATAGGAACTATTCCGACTTCATGATTTGACATGCATTGTAGTTTGTAGAGTTGGTACATAATGTTATTTTCAACGGATATGTGAATATATTCATGGAGATGGAAGCCAATTTACGTAGTGTTTCTTAGCAGTCTCTTAGTGATAATGTCTGAAACTGCACAGCTTTGGTGGTTGCCATCACCACTTCAGAGTGTATTGCCAATACTCAACCAGTAGAGCTCTCTCCCCACGAAAAGAAATCTGACAGAGCTGGAGATATCTTCAAGCCTGTATGCAGGAAAAGTTACAGCCTGTACAGAAGCGAAAATTCGAATATGTTACTGCAAACATGCTTTCTATTTTCTTGGCTGATTTGAAAACAGAGGTGCAATGTTGTAATGCTCTTGTGTTTTCATGGAAACGTACTCTTCTAGTAATTTATATGTTGTGCTATCTCTATAACAATGGTATATGATAGACACATGAAGGATGCCTGTACAATCTGAGATAAGTATTTACCGGTGTGGCCAAGAACATTGCTAGAGTTAGCACCATTGCAGTGAAGAGGTGATGTGGAAGCCAATTAATATCATGTAAGGCCCTGAGTACAGTTAAGGATAAGATAAAAGTGACAAAAATACACAGGTTACTTGTTAAATAACATTATAATTATAACGAAATATACCTTGGCTCTGCGCCGTATTTAGGCACCGACACTAATTAGGGCTATTTTATGCATTGTCATGGAGGTAAGGTTTCGTCCAACATTCTTTGCATCATAGGGCTAGGTACTACCGGTTGTCACTGAAGATAATTAGTCTTAAATTAAATCATCCAACACACTGAACAAATTGGCAAGCCATGTGCAACTATGAGGATATTAGAACAGCTTGCAATGATATCAAAGTTTAATTCGGACACAACAACAAGAATGATAATATCAGTTGTGTTGCCTCACAGTAGGAAAGCACCTAATGTTGACTACAATTACCAGGCACTTCGAAAGAATGGATGGCTTCACAGCCACATAGAGCCTACCATTTGACTTGTGGGTGGCTCATACCGAAATTAATTCAGTATAGAGTGATAGAAATCTAGGTTGGTGTGGATTTGAGGTGCATGATACTCCAGTGATTTGTGCGCAAATTATGACATTTAAAGACTGACCATTAAAAAAATCTACCATCCCCAAAATGACAGATAGAAAGGCCATGCTATGTTTCTTAGAAGGTAGCTCACCTCATAAGTTAACGCTTGTCTGAAAGAAAAAATAGTTTTCAGCTTGCCAAGTTATGAAAAGAGAATCAGACTATGGTGATAAACTATCCACCACTAAATAGCCAAATTTCACACATAATATATCCATCCAATTTGGTCGATCTGAAGAAAACTAATTTGATGGTCGTACCTGCCCTTCTCTTTTAATCATATTAAGAAAATACACCTATAATGCGGGATGCAAGTTTTTTGTTAACAAACATAAATATCTACCATTAAACTTCGGTGAAATTAACCTCTACTCTGCTCTAATACATGTTCAACACTGCTAAATGGCAATGCATATTTTCAGTAAAAAGTATGTAACAGAAGTAGTAACATACCTTCATGACTGATCTTTGAAAGAAATTATACCTCTAATACATGTTCAACACAGGTAAATGATAGTGCATATTGTCTATAAAAAAATATAATATACCAGTGACACACCAAGGATGCGAAAATGAACATGATCAGAATCTTCAGGACACCAGGGGGCTTTCATACTGAAAGCATCTTTTCTTTGGAACTTCAGCATTCCGATTTGTGTCACACTTTCTGAACCTATTTAACGTTGTGGCCATCTAAATCTTCAACAAAAAAAATATCCTCACTCAGATACAACAACAACAACCCTGTATTATCAAAAATAAAAATAGGGGAACTATATACCTATTTGAACCTCAGTGTCTTGGATGGGCACTCATAAATCATCCAAATATCAAAGGTATTTTCTGCAGGAAACTGAGCAGATCAAATTGCACACCTAAGGTAAAATGGGACACCAAAAATGAATTATGTGCTACAGGGTTGACACATTTGACATCCTCTTGTTGTCCAACAAGGGACATCCACAGGGACATGCTGCTTTTCAACGCAGAGGACTTGACACACTCCAGCTTCAGATGTGTGTGTGGAATGGCCTCATGGCTCCAGTCCATCTCCTCATGATTGTCCATCCGTAGAGTTCATAAAAGCTCAGCTAGCTATTAGTCAAGCTCCCATGGAATCATTTCATGTAAGCAAGCGGTGCAGAATCAAATAAGTATATTTTTTCTAATAATGAAGAAACAGTGCAAACATAAAACTAAATTTTCCGTTGGCTTGAGGCACATGCTAGAAATTACTATTTGTTAATTAATTCGCTTGTGAGTCAGGACACACCTGAACTTCCACTCTCAAATCTACAGGTGGTCCTTCCCATATGTTATTAGCCACATATTTCAGTCCTACATGGAGGAATTTGAGACACCTCGTCCGACCAAAAAATCCATTCCATCCACCTGTTTTATCGTCTCAACCTGCTACTACTTGCACATTAATCTGAATCTTTTTCGGCATTATTATTTTCTGTCTAAAACAAAGGATACACCAAAATGAAGAGTTGACTTCAACACGTAGGCGATCTTTACATGAACCACTATATTAAATTACCCAATATTCTTACAATCATTAATGACAAACTTTGTATCACGGGCCGGCAGGTCGTTAGTCAACACATCAATTAAGAGATGGAGATGCAATGAATAAGAACATCCCGGTAAAATATACATGCATACAGAATCAATCCATCTATGCCTCAAAAAGATGTTCTTTTCTCCTAAAGATGGATAGCCCTCTATATTTTTGTCGCCTCTGAACATTTGTATAAAAACTACTGCACATAAAATCTATGCAGAGATAAAGAAATACCTGCAGGAAGAAGGCATACACCTCCATTTCTTGAGATCCAGTCCATTATGCAGGATGTAGAAGTAAAAGTTTGTTGGAGGCCAGCCAGTTTCAGAAGTTTGCTAATAGTCCATCGGTTGAATTCCAGCAGTTCACATGAAACAAAATTACCTCTATGCAGAATACTATGAAGAGTGTTAAAACTGACCCTCTCTTCATCTTACCTTCTGAATTCGAGAAAGCAACTTTAACGAATCACCTTCTTAATTAAATGCAAAGACAAACATTTATCTAGCAAGGAAGAACATACCTTAATTTCCTCTTGCAATTGTGGTTGCAATTTTGTAACTGCCTCCAATTAGACCTTCCATGTATATTGTTCTCTGAAAAATTGCAAATTATTATGCACTTATTCAGATTGATTACAAGATCAACTCTCCATCCATGATACTAAATTTGAAATGAACTAATTAGAATCCTAAAAGCATGTCTGCTATGCATTAGTAAATAAAGGGAGATATCTTCCTATTAGTAATTATTTCTTGCCTTTTGTATTGCCATGTTCAGAATAACTACAGTAGTACATACACCCAAAGTCATCACCCCTAGAAGAGTGAAGATATTGCTAAGATTTTAGAAAAAACTGGTTTGAACGATTTAGTGGCTTAAATATAACAATCATGTTGCACATTCTCGTATGCATCATATCACAACCACACTGGGAAGCAGTAGTAAGTAGGCTGAAACATCAAATTTAGCGAAGTACCTTACATGAATAGCCTCCTATTTCCACATTTCTCAATCCTCTCTGGACCGCTCCCAAGACCCTGCTTGTTGACCCCAAGCTCATGCTGGACTGCAGCCGCTTCTGACAAAATCTAATTGAGTTAGAGCCTTAGAGGTCACGGGGAAATATCTTACAGTGCAGGGCGACGCGGCTGGCTCCCTCGTTGCCTCCTGCCCTGTTTGGCACGACCTAAGCCACAAACCATTGCTCCTTTCTCCCTCCAAGTCAACCGCCTCCGGCAACCCCTCAACCCCATGCACCACTCCTACAGGCGGCGCCCTTTCCGGCTTGATCCGGAGGCACATCGCTAAGCAACATCAACAAATCAATATAGGGAAAAGAAGGAAACATCAAGCAGACGAAGAACAAAGAAAGCACACATACGTTGGCCGAGCGGAAGATAGAGCGAAGATCGCGATACCGCAGTCGTCTAGGAGGCCCGTCGAGAACGCCAAGCCGTAAGGAGTCCGTCATGGTCCGCCATCCGGCTGCTCGCTTCCACCGCGGCTCACAGTCCAGGCCATACTTGACGGCCTCGATGTGACGGTTCACCTGGCCGTCGTCCGGGAGGAGGGATAGATGCTTCACGTGGGGAGGGGATCGAGATTGGCCAGACGATGTCTGTACTTGGGACTCAGCAGTCAGGAGGAGCGGCAGCCAATGAGGAAAAGAAAGAGAGAAATAGGGGCAAGAGCCAAGAGGCACCGGAGGTGGCAGGGGAGGGAAGGTAGCCGAGGGAGGAGGGCTCGACGGGGATACGCCCCGGTTCTCTCCGGGGAAGACGACGCCCACACGCACGGAGGAAGAAGAGAGGAAGCAGGGGAGATGGGACATGGGTTATCGTGCCACCGCTTTGACCTAGTTGTCGACCGTGGAGGCATACACGATTCAGACTGGACCCACCACGATCAGAGAATACAGGGTCACGATTGGCAATGTCTACACGATCGGATCACCAGAACAGCCCGACAGCAATGTAGTAAGAAAGAAAAGAACTCTCCCAAAATTCTTACAGAGCACCAAAGGCCTACATCAAAAAATAAAGTGGCATACAACACATACGTGTTAGCACCAGATTAATCTCCTAGCCTCCCCAAAATTCTCACAAAAAAGATGTGTGTTGCCGGTTAATATAGTAGTTATTACTGTAGAATAAACTGGAATCCGTTCAGAAAAAAAAGAAGCGAATGTACTCATTTCCTGCCCATTATGAGAGGTCTGCTCATGGCCACCGTTCCACCTGTACTCTCGTTTTGGTTGTGCTAAACTAGGTTGCAGCTTTTAGACAGAACTAATTAAGAGCCTTCTGGAAAATGTAACCTTAAGTGATCTTAGAATTTACTTTTGAAAGAAATGAAAACTTGCGTTAATTTCATTTAATAAGAAGAAGTTAGAGTGCAGAGCCTCGCGACTTGCACCATCGAGCTCAGGAAACTGTACGAGCTCTGTGAGCGGAAAATGATTTAGAAGCATTGCACTAGGGTAAGGTTTGCCACTAACACCTTCCCCAGATCCCGCACAGTGCGGGAGCTCTCAGCACTGGGTACGTCCTTTTTAATGTGGAAGGCCACCAATCTGCAGGCCGATCCACACCTTCCGCCAGACGGTGCCAATCGTGTAAAAGCAATATCTTCGATTTGACTTATATATAAAGGCCCCCTTCTGTACTAGTAGTAGGTGGTGAAAAGTCAACATTGATTCAGACACTTTTATGCACCGTCGATCCGTGTATTGGACAAGTATTGGTAGATGGTATTGCCGTATTGACATATGCAACATTAAACTGCATGGCCTACAAATAAGACTAAGCATCATTGACCCTCTGCATGAATATAGTGACGAGCAAATTTGGCAGAATTGAATTGAGTTATTTCAAAAATCTATTATACCTTTCTTTTTGACATGAAACACTCGTATTTCACTAATAAGACACAGCATAATTGTTGGTCATCAGACGGGTTATAAAATTATGGAAGCTCGTCGTCTACATGATATGGTCCCATGAACTATCCTACACCCAAAGCCATATATATACTCGCTGCGACGTTCAATAATAGATCATAACATATTACGCCATTCTCATGCTCATTCAGAACCCATTTACAGTTCTGCACTCTGCCCCACTTCCTCAACCCGTGCGGGAATTGAAAAGCGGGAGTTGGCTTGAGCCTTGAGCATATATAGAACTAGAATAACTAGACTCTTATATACGTTAGCCAAGAATCGTGCATGCAGTCTGTTACTTTGCATCTTCACAATGCATGCTGCATGTGCCGATTGATTGAGGATATGAGTTACTAACTTACTATATGTATGACTTTTGTAGCTGTACGATTGTCCTTCCGCATCGAAAATTCAATTCGGCTCCCGGGTGCGTATGATCCCTCTACAAAAAAAAAAAATCATATTTTGAGGTGTTGAAATTTTTTGTAAAAAATTCTACATGTATATCTCCATAATATATATGTGTTCGTCAAGTTTCACGAAACAATAATATTTTTTGGGGTCTATGTAAAAAAGAGAAAATTTATCTTGTGAAAAGCGTTATTTTTAAGGATTTTACACCTGGTACTCCAAAACTATATGGTGGAGTACCAGGCCGATCTGACCGTCTGTGATGTAGTGTAGTGTCTATTTAGTTGTTTTGAGAGTGCTAAATAGGAAATTTGCACAAATTGTGTTGTTGGTGGAAGCGCTAGATTTTAGTTTTGTGAGTGGTACGAAGATCTTGTTGAGTTAGACGTTGTAGTTTACAGTTCATCTTTAATTTGTTTCAGTTTAAACCATATTCGGATCTATTACTATGTATAATTTGTGCACCAAGATCAGATGTCACATGCACATAACAAGGAAATCCATAGCAGATCCACAAGTGAAAAAATTGAAATATCTAGCACATAGCTATTTCTTCTATGGAATGTTGTATATATTTGTCCAAGGCAGCACGGAACGTCCACCGGTCGAGGTGACACGATGATATGTGTCTTGCTAGCTGCTTGCAGTCACGGGCGGATGCAGCGTCGTCCCTACCGCCCGACGCTTGCCCGGGCTTTGGTCACGCTCGCTTCCTGCGCGAAGTCGAGTTTACCGAGAAAAGCTAAGAACACGAGGAGCAAAAATCATCGAGTTTTGGGCCTTGCCCGGGCTATTGGGATTTGCCTGGGGTAGGAGGACAAGCAGCTTGGTCATCCCACCTCACGGCGAAGGAAACATACCAGCAATAAACGACAGAGCGATTAAGTGAATCCAACCTTTCAACACTTTGATTGGAAGCAGAGCAACGATACCCAGAGTCTTCGGTTCCCCAACCACACACACCGGAAAGGCCGAAGCCCTTGATCGGCTGCTCGTCCTCTCAGGCGCTGGCGACCGACCCCAATCCCACCCAGCCCTAGACGCCAAGGCCAATGTCAACAGAGAATGGAGGAAGGAGACCCGGGAGGTGGAGTGGTTTTGGCGCCGACGGTCGACCCCAATCCCACCCAGCCCTAGACACCAAGGCCAATGTCGATAGAGAATGGAGGAAGGAGACCAGAGAGGTGAAGCGGTTTTGGCACCGGTGCTCATCCCAGGCAGCATCGACAGCCAGGCCCCGCCGCATATGGCATCCGCAAGCGCCGACGAGCACTCCGGCAGGCTCGTTGGGCTCGACTTCAACGGGCAGAAGACAGACATATTTTGGTTTCCAATTTTATCACTAGTTAGTTTTAGTTCAATTTTAGTCTAATTTTGGTTCTCAAATCCAACATCGACTATGAATTGCTCAACTTTACTGGTTTGAACCTTGAAGTATTGATTCGAACATCAACTTCTTCCTAGCATTATGCAAGATTAGCATTTAAATGGTTTGTTAACTTGCAAATATTGGAATGTGTAATGAACTTGTGAACATAGGAATATGTTGTGAACGTGTAATGTATTTTATCGGTGTTTCCGCGTTAAAACTATTGAGAAAACGGGATTAGCTCCAAATAATGCTTATATTTGACTAGGAAGAAGTTTAGTTGCTTTGTGACCTGCCCAGGCTTCGAAAAATTATTGGGTCCGCCTCTGCTTGCACTGGGTTTGACTCGGAAGACCCGTTGGCGATGATGATTCTTTGGATCTAGTAATGGTGAAGGTCGGTGTCTCATCCAACGTAAGTCTAGGAGGCGTTGAAGTTTGGCAGCGGTCGCTGGTTTCGGCGAAGTGTAGAAAACCCTAGGATAGTTTTGCATTTTTTATTCCTTCGGATTCTATCTGCAAATTTTTCTGTACAACTATTTTCTCTTGATATTTCTTTTAGTTTCCACGTTTATTTGTTCATGTTACGTGATTTTCTATTAATAAAATATGTGGTTGCTCTCACAAGCTGGTTCAGCACACATTGTTGCCCCCACAGTTGGTGGGGGACAGTTCTTTGCGCAGCTGTTGTACATCTCTTGTACATGTATATTTCTATGTATAGCAATGTCGTACAATACATGTAAAAAATATGGATGTGCATATAAATTGTGAAAAACATTTGTTACTTTCATGTTTTCTTCCACTATGTACTTCGTTGCTATTGGCTAATAAATACAATGTTACATACTTGCACCAAAATATACCATGCTATTATTATTGAGAAGAAACACAACAACCGTGAACAAAATCGAACTCAGATCATAGCCTTTCAAAATATTCCAACTTTGGTTGTAAATTTTATGTGGTTCATTTCACACCTTTGTAACATAGTTGTGGAATAACAAGCTGAATTAACACCGGTATGGAGACGGGTACCCTAGATCGCTTTTTGAATCCCCACTACCCCTTCTCCCTTGGGCCCACAACTGATTCTCAAGTACTTAGTTTTTGGTGTGCGCGTGGCAGGCGGCTGGTCGGTGGTGAAGGCGGCGCTTAGTAGGCATGACGGCAGACGGTGCTAGGTATTGGTCGTTGGGAGGTGTGCATGGGGCGGATAACCTTTGGTTGATTTGGATTCAAGCTAAAGAACCTGATGGTTTTTTGGGTGAACCATCTGGCCTACTGGGCTCTATTTTAGGTTAGATTAATCTAACAATTGGTTAAAGGGGAACACATCCCAATTTCAGACCAACATCAGATCACCCCAAAGGAGCACAGGACATTACATTGCTGAATACTCGATCGTACAGAAGAATTGTCTAAATCCCAGTGAAGGAAACAAATAGGACATGTATGCATTAATTAATCGTCGCACTTACATAAGATGGATGCACATTACACACTGGTGCATAAACAGATGTATTTCTGACCGCGACACTGGTTCGATCTTCAGCAGCAACACGAGTATCAGATCAACCTATATCCACCTCCCTCTTACGAGCCTGCTGATAAACCAGCAGCCAAAGCCCGTTCCAGCGAAACCTGCGATCTCCAGGACGAGAGCGACGACACCATGGGTACTCCTTTCAAAACAGGAGCCGAAGCGTAACAAGGTGAGGGTAAGGGAGGCTATGAGTAGCAGGAAAGACACAAGGGCCACTTGGCACATGAACACGCGAATGCCCCGCGTGTCTGGCTGCGGAGTCGCGACGCCGTCAAGGAGGTGGCCGTGGTCGGGACCAGGAGGGTTCCCGACGGCGGCCATGGCGATCGGTCGGCGTGGAGCTAGATGGTGTGTTGGGTTTGGAAAGATATACGTAGCCCTATACAACATAGATTTCGTGTTTAATTATGTTAGCTTGAGGCCTAGCCATAGCCAGGCGGCCGACGCGGACTGTTACCGTGTTACGGCCGGAAATCACGCTTGGGCTGTTGGGTAGGTAGCTTGGCTTCCTTCTTTCTTTTGAGGGATGTAGCTTGCTTCCTAACGTTGGCTTGCGAGGCCGGATTTAATCGCTACTGTAATTACATCTCTATGGGCCTTATCACGACACATACGCACGATGCGATTTGGCCCTGTCTCGGCCCACGAACACCTATTTATCTTTTGCGCATTGCACCACTGGCCTAAGAGCATCTCTAGCGGACACTGCGAATCCGCACGAACTTCAAAAAAAGTTTGCGGGCTCAGCATACTTGGTCTCTCAACCTTCACAAAAGCATTTTTCCGGGGGACCAAACATATGTGATCTGCATCTCGAATAAGGCGTTGACGCGAGGAAAATTTCAGCCCAACTACCACCGTATGGTCTTTGTAGTCACTGGAAATCTAGCCAAATTTCGCTGGAGTTGCCGGAATCGGAGCGGGCGAACATCCACTAGACCTCCTCCCCACCGGTGGGGAAGAGCTCACAGAGGCCAGGTAGGCACAAGCCAGCGGCGGGCGGAAGGCAGGGGCAGGCATGCGGCTGGCGGTGGCTCGTGGGGAGGGACTGGCGGGCCGAAATTGTGGGGCCTTGCGGCCACATAGGTGGGCGGACAAAGGGGGGCTCTGGCACTGGACGGGCGGGGTGGTGCTCGAGTGGGCAGAGCAGGTTGCCAGAGCGAGCATTAAATGATTGCCAGAGTAACTTGAAGCTGCATCATCCATATTTGATAGCATCCGGTTATTATGTATTCTGATCTGCCATAGTCCATAATTGCTGAGAAACTCATGTGATTTCTTTTGATGTACAGGCATGTTGCATCTTCAACTGTTGGATAAATTGTTCTTTTGCTGTGTTTTTCTCTTTCTTTGCTGCCTTCTAATGGGATTGTGGATTCTTATACCTTAGTCACTCACCCTTTATGTGTGTTGGATGTTAAACCATTAATCAGACGATTCCTAAATATGATCCACAATTCTAAATTTCCATCTGATGGTAAAAATATAACTTCAATAGGTTATTGAGCTTCATGGCGACATGCACAAAGACCTCTAGAGGATCAGATGGTGTAAACTGTAAAGTCATAATTACTAAGTGTATGGTTGCATGAAACGCATCTCTCATGACTAATGATGTTCATGCATTATATGAAGAAATAGAACAATTCTCTTGCATTTTGCCTTGTTGGTCGAAAACCTAATACTTTTGCATCTTTTCCAAGGATGTTGTAAATTTACGTGCCAACTCATATTGTAAGGTAACATGTATTTTTTTTTTGAGATCGATAACACGTATTGTTATACGTACGGAACGTACATGTGTTCCCGCAAAAAAACGTACATGTGCTCAATTACTAGCGACAACAAAAGGAGGTGTGCTACACACGGCAACCCACTGCTTTCCCTTTCTGAAGTTTTAATCCATATGCCCTTTCTCACGAAATTGTGTGCGGATTGTGAGTAGCTCCTGAGGACATGCCAAAGCCCTTGATGTATTTCATATGAAAATTATGGTTTTACTTAACTCTGGCCAATGGTGCGATTGTTAAGTCCACATTACCTCACATGGGTTTAGAGGAATAGAATTGGCTACGTTAAATCCGGCTAATTGTGTGAGTCACACCGTTACTGCCGATTATGTGGCATCGTTGCCAATATGGCGCTCAGCGATGCATAGCTCTGAATTCACCGCTTCACATCAGGAAGCAGCACATGAACCCGTAAAACACGTGGTCTAGCCGTTGATGAAGGACATGCCGTGACTCAGATCTGCTCATCAATTTTAATTGTTGCCACACAATCGCAATGCCATGAACAACCGTCCTAGCATCCCCAAGCCATTAGCTCCTTTAGCCAGAGCCGCTTCAAGACGATGCCTCCAAGGAGGGATACCACGCCAGACGCACCATCGTTCGATCCAGGACCACGGGCCGGTCGACTAGACCACCAAAATATCACTACCGTGGCAGATCGAAAACACCCGCCACCGAAGATGTCGCTCATAGGCCACAGCGGCAGAACCACCACTACTAGGGAAAGCCTTATAGCAGCACTCCTTACCGCCGGCGAGTACGGTTTGAAAATGCCGGCGGTAAGACCTTCCAGGGTGGCCTAAACCTACCGCCGGCGAGCTGAACGCAAGGCGCCGGGGGTGAGGGCTTTACCGCCGGCGAACACTAAAATGAAAATGCCGGGGGTAATGAGTGGCTCGGCGGGCCACCCAGCCTGCCCTTACCGCCGGCGTTTTATGCCCAAATCGCCGGGGGTAGCGGGTTGTACCGCCGGCGAACCCGAGAATGCAAATGCCGGGAGTAACAAGTGGCTGGGTGGGCCACCCATCCTGCACTTACCGCCGGCGTTTGTGGGCCGTAGGTGCCGGCGGTAATGGGCCCTACCGCTGGCAAACGCGCATGTTGGCGCCGGCGGTAACCTGGGCTTGGCCATTTAATTAGCTAGCCCGACCAGCCACCTACCACCACCCTCACACACTCATATGTGATGGAAAATCAACCCAAGCACTT
Organism: Lolium rigidum; assembly: GCF_022539505.1. Classification (NCBI taxonomy): domain Eukaryota; kingdom Viridiplantae; phylum Streptophyta; class Magnoliopsida; order Poales; family Poaceae; genus Lolium; species Lolium rigidum. Next base: position 193,764,544 of record NC_061511.1, on the reverse strand, counting down.
GTTATCTCATTCCCCCACCCATTTTAGCTATTTCAACCAACAAAATATGATGTATTTGAGCAAATCATGCACTACCTAGCCCCTCTAGCATGATTTGCATGATCTAGATCTAGATCTATCTCCTCCCACCACCTTTTCCACTAGATCTAGCTATTTCTAGATCTCTAGATCTCTCGAGCATAAAAGTCGACGTGTGGCGTCTCTCCGGTGCTTTTGGACGTCGCGTCAACTAATAGGTATATAGCTAATGAGTGGAATGTTCATGAGTTGGTGAAAATTCACGGTTTTATGTCACTAGTGATGGCAAAAGATGCGGTTCCATATATGTAAATGCATTGTTTTGCATTTGTTGACGTGTGCAGGAACATTGAGTTGCCAATGTTTTGCCGGAATGTTGATTAACTTCCGTTCCGGCGAATTTTGGAACTCCAGCATGACAATATTTAGCAAAGGTCATGCCGAATTTTTTCCGTGAAAACCTAGACGGCGGTGTAATCAATTATCTTGTCTTGTAGGCGGCGATGGTCATCGCGATGAGGGAAAGCGTCGTGGATAGATACGTGGAACGCGCGACGGCCGACATGTATCGAAAAAGCGAAAGGATATCATGTGTCCTTGTCGAAGATGCAAACTAGGATCGTTGTTTGACCCCTTCTCGGGCATAGTGAATCAACACCTGCTCGGGTATAGTTTCATGGAGGGGCATACTCGGTGGATGAGTGATGATGGAGATGATGATATCGATGGTGATGAAGATGGAGGTGATGATGGTGGAGATGATGATAACGAAGGTGATGGAGAGGATGCCCCACACGACAATGGAGAGGAGGTTGAAGAGGATGGCGCACACGTTGATGGTGATCAAGAAGGCCGGGAAGAACATGCGGCCGATGAGGACATGAGTAGAAATACCCCGCTAACCGCGGCCGTGCAGGACCGTCATCTTCAAGAACTTCTTCTCAGCAACACATTGACCGACCCCAAAATCGCTGGTAGACGGAAGGCTAAGCTGGATCAACTCGAGGTAGACTCGAGAACTCCGTTGTACGATGCAGCTCGTGGGACGGAGGAGAGCCGTCTGAGATACGCTCTCGATATTATGGAGATGAAGGCAAAGCACAAATGGACGGACACAAGCGTGGACGAACTCTTCGGATACTTGAAGATCCACTTTCCTAAAGATAACACGTGTGCCGGTAGCCTACGGGAGGCCAAGAAAATCGTGTGCCCTCTCGATTTACCGCACCAGAAATACCACGCATGCATCGGTGATCTGCGTAATATATCGGAACGAGCATGCCAATCTCGATACATGCCCACGAGTGTGGCGAATCTCGATACAAGAGAGGGACAAGAAAATCTCCTCGAAAAGTTGTGTGGTACTTCCCGCTCACGCCCCGTCCGCGGCGGTACTTCGTGGACCCCAAGGAAGCAAAGCTCATGCGGCGGCACGCGGAAAGAAAGGAGGCGGTGATGCGTGATGTGGAACGGGTTGAAAACCCGGTGCTAACACACCCTTCGGATGCAAGCCGATGGAAAACATTAGACGATGAGTATTACGAAGAATTCGGGAAAGAACCAAGGAACATCGAGGTTGGGTGCGAGCACCGACGGACTCAATCCGTTTGGGAACCAAAGCAGCAAGCACAGCACCCGGCCCGTGTTTGTATGGATGTACAACCTCCCTCCATGGCTATGCCCGAAGAAGAAGTACATACACATGAGTATGCTAATCCAAGGGCCGACGCAGCCGGGGAGCGATATCAACTCTGTATCCGGAGCTATTGAAGGAGGAGCTAGTCACTCGTGGGAGGAAGGGACAGAAACTTGGGACGCCTACGGACAAGAAACTTTCCGTATGAAAGCCGCACCGTTGACGACGGTGCGGGACTATCTTGGATACGGATATATTGCGTGCCGAGTGTGCCACGGACACAAGGCATGTGTGAGGTGCATGGAAAAGACGCCATTTTTACAGCTGGGTAAGGATCCCGGGTCTTCAAAAACCGTCTACATGAGGCATCGAATGTGGCTTCCCAAGAATGACCCGTGGAGGAAGCGTGGAGACCTGTTCAATGGGAAGGATGAGGTCGAGGGACCTCCACCTAGGCGAAGCGGCGAAGAGATAGATACTCGTTGAAAAGCTGGAAAGACTGCCCTCCGGCGGGTAAGATAAAGATCCGGAAGCGGAAGAAAGGAGACAAGAGAAAGAAAAAGAAAAAGGAACCCGGGCCGCTCTTGGGGGTATGGAAAAGGAGGTCCGTGTTTTGGGACTTGCCGTCATCGGAAGATCCTCGGTACGCCTCATAGCCTTGATGTCATGCATATCACGAAGAACGTGTGCGAGAGCTTGCTTGGCACTCGTGCTCAACATGCCGGAGAGGACCAAAGACGGGTCGAAAGCAAGACACGACCTGATGGCCCTTGATATCGAAAAGAGCTTCATTTCGCCCAGGTTGACCAGGAAACCGAGGAGGAGGAGACGGATGGTCGCAAACGCAAAAGGGTGGCCAAGCAGCGCGAAACTCCTCGCCCCTCCCGCTTCACTCTAAATCCCGATGAGCTCGAACAATTCTTCAAGTGCCTACTAGAAGTCAAATTTCCCCTAGGCTACGCGGGGCTGATACGCAGATGGCTGGACCCGACGAAAAAAATCTTCAGCGGGATGAAGTCTCATGACTGTCATGTCATGATGACGCGGATACTTCCGGTTGCTATCCGAGGGATAATGGAACCGCACGTTCGTGCGACGCTGACCGACTCGTGTAACGTCTTCGACGTCATCACTCGAAAGTCGATAACCGTCAAGAAACTCGGGAGGCTGCAGGAAGAGATCGTCACCATCCTATGCGAGATGGAGATGTACTTCCCGCCCGCATTCTTTGACATCATGGTCCATCTCGCTGGTGCATATAGTGGACGATATCGAGGATCTCGGGCCCGCGTTCCTTCACAACATGATGGCGTTAGAAAGAATGAACGGCTTCATCAAAGGATACGTTCGTAACAGGGCACATCCGGATGGAAGCATCGTCCGGGGCTTTCTCACCGAGGAGTGCATCTCTTTCGCAAGAATTATTTAAACGAGGACGACCCACGTCCGGTTGGATTGCCCGCCAACAAGCACCTCGGCAGATTCGAGGGAGTAGGCCACAACGCCGGCAGGAGGGAACTCGACGCCGATCAAGATGATAGGAGAACAGACTTTAACGGGGCCCACTTAGTAGCACTACGAGCACATGAACGAGGTAGAGCCTTGGGTGGATCGGCACATAAACATGATCAAGAGCAGGGCCGACAAGCCGATGACGGAACAAGAGGTATTTAGAGCGCACAACTCCTCTTTCGCGAGCTGGTTCAAAGACCAGATTGATGCCAATCCCCCACCAATGGCAAGCGACGTAGACAAAATGATATTGGCCTTGTCTTATGGGCCCGCCGCCAACCTCATGACTTATCAGAAATACGACATCAACGGTTACACATTCTCCACAGAGGAGAGAGACAAAAAAGCGACTATCAGAACTCGGGCGTGACGATGGAATCGTACATGGGTGAAGAGAAGAAAAGGTACTACGGAAGGATCGAGGAAATCTGGGAGCTCGACTACGTCGGGGAGAAGCTACCGATGTTTCGTGTCGGATGGGCTACGGACGTCACAAAAGAAGATGCGTATGTCACCACCATGCGACTGCCCCCAAATCCAAGACCAAGAACCCCACCGCGCAAAATGAGCCTTGGGTATTGGCTAAGCACGTCGAGCAATGCTTCTTCATAACCGACCCGTCAAGGCCCAGCCGTGTTGTCGTAAGGAGAGGAAAAAGGGCCCTCGTCGGAATGGATGGAGTTGCCGACGAGCAAGACTTCGACGGCCTCGTCGGAGACCCAATGATGGAAGAACCCGATGAAGACGATAGAACCTACACACTAAGAAGAAGAAGGACGACGCTACCTAGGTCAAGTGTTCCTCCGTACACAAGGAGTCGCGACGATACCGGTGGGGTCACAAGGACCAAGCGGAAGGGACTTTGAAGTCATTTGTGTATTTATAATAATTATCTCTCGAACAACCATTTGTCCTTCTCAAGTGTATCCTAAATTTATGTCTTGGTTTTTTATCGGATATCCTCGAAAGGACTTTGAAGTCATTCAAGAATTAAAATCATCAATTTATGTCTCGCAATTTATCCTAAATTTATGTCTTGGTTTTTTATGTCTTGGTTTTTTATCGGATGTTGCCAAAGGACTTTACAATTTATCTAAATAACTAGAAACAATAAAAGTCTTAAGAAAAGTGCAAAAAATGGTGCCTTTTTTGCACCCACAGGGATTCGAACCCGGGGGCTTCGGCTGTGCAGAAGGGTGGCCGAACCACTGCGCTATCGAATCAATTCTGTATAACTACGAGGGTTTACAGAATTAATACATAGACACCTGTTATCCCCGGCGAATTGCACGATTTTGCCGGTGGTAAACGCTCTTGGGCCCACCTGTTAGTGGCTCAAACGTTACCGCCGGCGTTTACAGCAAAACGCCGGGGGTAAAGTCTCCACGACTTAGTCGTTTTGGTCGATCCGCGCGTCTCTGTCGTCGTTCCCCCCAAATACCGCCGCCCACACGCCGCCGCCGAGCTCCCACACGCCGCCGCCGAGCTCCCACGCGCGCTCCAGCCCGCCCACCTCCCACGTAGCCGCCGGCGCCGGCCGTCCGTTGAGCTCGCCCCCGGCCCCTCCCCTCCTCTTCGGCGATCGAAGCGAAGGCGCCCTCCTCCTCTCACGGACCCGCGTCCGCAAGCTCGCCCGCGCGCGACTCTCCAAGGCCGCCGTCGAGCGCCACAACTGGGCCAAGTTCGGCGACGCCGCCAGCACCCTCCTTCCCCTCGTCGAATCCTTCTCCCCCAGCGCACCAAGGTACCGCGCCTCCTTCCCATCTCCCCGCCCCTTCTAGATCTGCGTTTCCGAGGTGCTCTGCCAATTCATCGCTGTGTAGTTCGTGGCGTAGCGCTGTCGGATTTGTGTAGTTCGATCCGATGTTGCGGTGGCCTGGACTTGGCAGTCGATCTGCTCGCTCATGTTAGGGCCGAGTTCCAACTAGCTCCTCGGTTCTGCATCCTATTTAGACATTGTTGACTTGCCTGTCTAAAACAAGCTTAGACGTGTTCGTTTGTTCAGCACATCCTATTTAGACATTGTTGACTTGCATCTGCTAAGATCGTAGTGGTTTCCATTTGCTCATCTTTCTATTTAGACTTTGTTGATTCCTAGTATTATGGTGTTCTCGGCCCTGAGAATTGTTGAGGTTATGAGTCTAGGAGATGCATGACTTCAATAGTTACATGACTGGTATATACATAGCTTATGAAAGTAACAATGTCCTAAATATCATACATGCAAATCCTGAAGAGGTCAAGAAGTAGATTAGAAGTGGTACCTGGAACTAATTCTGCATCCATTCTTTTTTATGCTGTGAAGTGATGCTTAAAACTCTACTTGGTGCTAAAAACTTGCTGGCTGTTATTGTAAGCAGCAAAGTCTGGTTTACTGTTTATTGAGGTCTTTATGAATGACCCCCTTTTACGAGCTTTTGGTACTATGTTCTGCATCCTGAATTTTGTTGTGCTCAATGGCCGTTGGTATGGTATGCAACTATGAATGTTGTGTGGCGTGGTTTATGTACTTATGATGCTGGAACGTCTAATTGGCCGGCCTCCATTGCTTTAACTTTGCATTGTATCCGTTTGTTGATGTGATGATGTTGTTGCTCAGTTGCTCGGTCTCTGTTGATTCCTTTGATTTGTTGAGTATACCAGTTTAATTAGCTTTGCTATGTGGCTATGTGAGCTATGAATTGCTTATGATGATGCCTCTATCTTGCTCTCCTCTGATTTTTTCCTCCACTAATAGCTCTCCTCTGATTTGTGGGTTGCTTCTTCCCTGGGATGTGCAGATGCTCGATCTGTGTTCCTTCCTTTGATCTGTGGAGTAGCAGTTTAGCTTTGTTCTGTGGCTATATGTGTGCTATGAATGCCTATGATCCCTCTGTCTTTTGTTCTTTTTTGATTTGTGGAGTGCAGTTTAGCTACTGCTTCTGGCTCTGTTATGGTACACTTTCTGCATTGTATTGTATATGTATCCTGTGGGCACAATCTGTGAATGGAGTTGTGAAACACAAGTGTTCACAGAACAGGAGTTGGCCTCCTGATTTTTCCATGTCAGTAGAATTACAGGGTGCGCTTTTATTTGATCCCGGCCGGTTGCTTGCTGTTGTCTTTTTTATATTCATGGAATACACGGTTACTTAAAAAAGCAATCAATTTGACGTTCTGTTGTGAGTAGCTATGCCCACCTCGACCACGCGCAATCCAGATAACAATCTACTTGGTCAAATAACCTGATTACTGTCATCGCAACTCGAGTATATTACTCTTTAGATAAATAGCGTTGAGTTATTAGCCCGTAAGATGTAATTACGAGTGAAACAAGAGGCAAATTACGATTTCAGAACATGTTCGTTAGACCGCAATATTTATTTTGCAATTCTGGACCGATGAATAAGCTTCTTTGCTATGTGCAGCTCCTCCCGTCGCAGCGAGCTCACGCCCGCCTCTCCGGCCCGCCGACCAGGTGCCAACCGCCGCAGAACCGCCGCAGGAACAAGCTGCCCGCCTCTCCGACCTCGTCTTCACCGCTCACTCCTCCGAGCAGCTCAAGGTAATTAGAATGATGATGAATGTGAAATGGCATAGCTGTTTGCATATCGTTGTGAAGTGGCATGACCTGTTTGCATATGCTTGTGAAGTGGCATATAAATGCTGTGAAATGAGTTGAGTGTATCCTATGCATCTCTATGGCATGGCATATCCTGTGAAATCTCTCTGCAGGTACACATTGAGTGTCCATGTTTCGCCGGAATGTCGATTAACTTCCGTTTCAGCGAATTTCGGGCACTCCGGCATGACCATTTTTAGCAAAGGTCATGCCGAATTTTCGCCGTGGATTTTCACCTAGTAGTGTTAAGATGGATTAGAATAGCAGGTCAATCTAGTAATTAAATTCAACTGAAACAAATGCTATGTATAACTAAAGTTCAGTTTTAACAAGTGCTATGTAACTGAAACAAATGCAACTGTATAACTAAAACAAGTGCAACTCTGTAACTCTGTAAACAAATGCAACTCTGTAACTCTGTATAACTTTGTTTAGTAACATACTTTGGTTGCACGATTAGTTACTGGCTGTTTAATTGAGTAGTTCATAACTCATCATTATTGTGACAGTACTTTTGATGCTATTGTATGCTAGTTTGTGCAGTGCTAGGTAGGTATAGCTAGCGATGTCGTCTTCTGCAGACCCCAACGAAGACGTTGACGGGTCTTCTCAGCGGAAGTTGGATGAGCACTACAGGCTCATGGTCTCGGATCAGCTGGAGGACCTTCCAAGGGGCAGCGATGACGAGTCCTCGGAGGAGGGGGATGATGAGATGGACAACGATGGTGAGGATGAGAGGGGGGCTGCCGACGAGACCACCGACAGTGGCGTTGCCGGGGGTAGCTCGGATACTACTACCGAGGCCAAGAGGAAACGGAAGCGGCGGCGCCCAAACAGGGTCGGCACCACTCGTGACATAATCACCGCGGTGGACGCCAAGACCGGGATTCCTACCGAGCCCAAGCACGTGGCGAAGGGGTACGGCCTCCAACCGGGAGCAATCCTTCGGGACGTCGTCGACGTCAACGAGACGAAACTCCGAACCAAGAAGAAGCGAGCATCTGCAGGCCCAACTCCTTGCGCGGCTGCACGCACGGTATGAGTTCCCCGTGGAATACAGGAACGAGGATACCAAGGATAACATCGTGAACAGACGAGCCCTCTCTAAGTTCTCCAAGAACCTCAGCGGTTATAAAACCATGCCGAGGGGGATGCTTGGTGACAATGAGACTTGGGAAGAGATCCAGCGCCACTTCCCGCGGATGACGCCGGAGCAAGTATAATAAATTCTTGGAAAACGAGGAGCTCGAGTACACCAAAAGACAATCGACCTGGGGAAGGAGCCGGCGGATAAGAACATCGGTCACCACAATCTCGGTTGCCGTGGCTTCGAAGGCAAGCAGCCGGTATGGGACAAGGAGGACCAGGCCTACATAAATGCCGGCCTCGAGCCCCCTTTTGCCAAGTACAAAGACCCACTCTTCAGTGGCATATCTCAGGTCCCGATACCATCGAGAATTGGCTGGGAAACGTGTCACGAAACCTGATGTGGTGGTGGGAGTTGAGTTGGTCGCCGACGCGAAGGTGATGGCACTAGAGAAAGCAGTGGTAAGCAATTTACCAGCTTATTAATTTGATACTCGCTCACCAAGTCCATTACATTCTAAAATTGTTCATGTTACTTCGGCAGTTGGCGGAACAAGCAGCCGCCGAATCAGCCGGCTCCTCGTCCCGGACGTCGACCGGCAAAGTCCCGTGGGACACGCCTTTTATCGGGGGTCCGAACACCGTGAAGGCGCGGCCGCTTTTGGACAAGCCCCACCGTGTCCCCGGCGCCGGAGGGGGTCGCAAGCTTGCCGACTATGGCCTGGACGTGCCCGCAAGCACTAGGGAGTCGCGGCAGGCGCGGAAGGACCGGGAGCACGAGGCTCTTCCGAAAAAGGTGGCCGACTTGGAAACAACCATGGAGCAACGCGTCGGTGCCGAGGTTCAGCAACGAGTCGGTGCCGAGGTTCGAGCAACGCGTCGGTGCCGAGGTTGCTACCGGGGTCGATGACGCGCCGGCCAACGGGGTCAATGAAATCATCCCCGATCTTGTGTCGTCGATGAAGAATTACTTCGACGCCGGCGGTAAGGGACCGATGCCGGTTATCAGCCTAGGCGCCAGCAACTCGGACAACCGGCCTCCAACTAGACACGCTCAATGCACACCCAACTTGGTGACTCCACCCGCCGGCAATGTCGGCGCTAGAGAGGATTCGCCGGACCTGGGGGGCCCAGTACTAGCCCCTCAGTCACCTGCACGCCTGGCCTCGGTCCTTCAACGCGAGCCGAGCTCGACGCCCTCACGGTAATTAATTTAGTCTCTCAAGCTCTACAAATTAGTTACTTTGTCGTCGCCCTCTCTGACATACACATGTTTTCACAGGCGAACGCGACTCCTTGCACCTTGCTACTGAATGTGGACAACAAGTTGAAGGCTGTAGCGAGCGGCAGTGTCATCCTGCCAACACAGCGGATTTTCCACTGCGTCAGGATGGATGATAGCTTGAGCCGGGTTCGCGTGAACCGGTCGTTACCGGGATGCCAAGACCTCCATCCTCCTTATCAACCCCCGGAAACGGAAACCCCGCTCACTCTCGGGGACCTCAAGAATCACATCCTTCTATGGCCGAAAGCCCTAATTCGGCTGAACACCGCCTCGGGTTCGGAGGCAAGCTATGGCATGGTCACTCCTCGGGATGCAACGGATGCCCCGAGCCAAGCCAAGGTCCCAGCTCCAACGACCGCTTTGACGGCAGGCAAAGGCGGGGCCGGTGCTCCACCGGCTTATGATCAATTTGAGCCCGATAGTCAGCCCGATAGTCCGCACGAGAGTCAGCACGACAAGGCGTTGGACATCGATCAAGCTCCCATTGATACGTTCATCGCCGAGCTCGACGCCGACGCGGTTTCTCCTTACAAGCCACCCGCCGGTCATATCCTAAAGAAGAAGTTGTTCCTTTCACAAGAAACGCCCGAGCAGGAGGACACTACCGCCTTCACCGCTCCGCCCGAGTTGGGCTTACCCCGAGGACACTCCTTGGTGCGACCACGGAAGGTATGAAACAAAACGCCGCTCCGGCCAGTTGCGGTAAGAAGAAGGGCAGGAAGCGGAAGAAGTCGGGAGATGTTGCGGCAAGCAAGATAGTGGTTAATGACAAGTTGCCGACCCCGTGGAGGAAGTTGCATCACTTAGGCGAGCCGATGCTGCCGGCACACTATGTCAACAAGTTGACGCCGGATATGAGGAGCGTGCATGATGCTATTCTAACAAAGGAGAAGCTACTTCTTAAAGATAGAAATCCCTCGTACCCGATTTTGATCGCCAAGGTGCCCACTGGCTTTGGCTTTGTCAACACATACCCTGCGGACTTGATATTCATTCGGTACGAAGACATCTTCAGGCTCTTGCACATGCAACAGCTAGACCGAAGCTTGGTCCGCCTCATATCGCTCAGCATGGCGCACGATATCGCCATGGAGAACACAACGCACATCGCTATCATGGACCCCTACTACATGCCTCCAACCGTCGCCCAGACCGAACAAGCGTTTCTCGCCAACTATATCAAGAATTTCTTGGTGTTAAACAAGGATAAGAGTTGCTTTGTCATACCATATTTCCGCGAGTAAGTATTTGGTTACTAAAGTACCCTATATTACCTTCTTTCATGAATTTCCTTAATAGCTGAGTATGATGGTTTATTTCCATTTTGCGCAGTTTCAAGTATTGCACCCTCCTCCTCTTTTACCCGTATCATTCCGATGTCACTTATCTCGACTCCGGGCTTGATAAGGAGAAAGACTTCACCGACCTTAAGTCTACACTTGATAAAGCCCTCAGCGGCTTCATAGCTGAGGTTGGCGTCAACAAACTCGGGCATGAGAAGAAAGTTAAGGGTTGCCATGTGTGCAACCACATAACCAAGTTCCCCTGCCTCAAGCAATCGGCGGATGACAATGGGATGGAGGCATGGTTTGCCATCCTACAGATGAGGGCGGTTGTAAGGTCTCAGAACGATCTCTTGTTGCCATCTCGCTCTGCAGGGGAAGTTCGTGAACATGGCGGACACCACCGATGAAAACGTGAGAGCCGACTTCCGTGCCATCCAGCGGACCATTTGCACAATACTCGGAGGGATGTCATCATGAATGGTGGCTTGTTCAACTATGCCTCCGCACTTTCTAATTCCGAGATAGAAGGCCGATTAGAAGATGGATGTGACGACGGAACATTCAACACGCTCGAGGGCATCCGTCCCTTCCCGCCGAAGTAGACTTGAGTCAAAAACTTTTGTGTCCTGCAAATGTTAGTCATAAATTACATAAGTATTTTTTATGTTTGTTCTTTTGCACACCTATATGTTATATCTCTCTCTATGGATGTACTAACAACTTACATTTCTTTGTTGTGTGTTTGCATAGATGACGTACTATGTCGTCTACCACGGCAGGGTTCCCGGAGTCTACGAGGACCGGGAAGACCGTAGGAGGCAGGTCCACCGTTTCGGCGGCAACAGCTACAAGGGGTACACCACTTTGGAGGAGGCGGAAACTCGATACGCCAACTTTCGAGCGGGACGAGAGGAGGGAGATGTGGAGGACCCCTTTCATCGTGATGATGCTTGCCGCCACCGTCTCTCTAGTTTATTATGTCATTGTTGTTTAGCTAGGTCATCGACACTTGGACTTATATGTATTTCTGTAACATGTGCTACTTCGAGTCGTGATGTTATGGTCAACTATCTACTATCTAAACTTGTCTTATTAATGCATGCATGTTGTGAACATTTGGGACTTTCTATATAACCGTGTATCTGGCTGTATTTCTAGTAATATCTGTGTTATACTTTGATGTGTGTATTCTTGTGTATGTACTCGTGTATTCTGGTCCGTATTCTGGTGTGTATTCGGTGTATATACATTACTTTTCGAGTTTTATTTTTTTAATCTTGTGATCAATACCACCGGCGCTCCTAAACTATACCTCTGGCGAAATTGGAATCGCCAGCGGTGCAGCCAATTACCCCCGGCGAATTGGTAAGACGCCGGTGCTAAGCCAGTACCGCCGGCGATTTGAGAGAAGCGCCGGGGATAATAACACTTACCACCGGCGATTTGGAAAACGCCGGCGGTAAGGGGTTACCACCGGCGAGGTGGTCGCCGGCGAACGTGAAAACGCCGGCGGTAAGGGTTTCTGGGGCGCCGGCGGTAGTACTTTCCCTAGTAGTGCACACTCCACCGAGCATAACCGCATCATGGACGCCAGCCACCACCAGATGCCATGTTGCCTGAGCAGCCACGACGCCACCACCGTTGAGCTGACCCGTGGCCATCTCCCCTGCAACCCACTCATGCCGCGAGCACCTAGCAAATTTGGGACAGCAACAATGCATACCCGTTGCAGCTCTGTGGAGCAACACTGAAGGAGCCAGCGGGCTCAAGCCCCTCCGCCACGGAGGAGCCACGCCGAGCACACCACCCAGAGCTCTCGCCGGCGCGACACTGCCTTGAAAACGGCACGTTGAGTCTGCCCTCTCCATTTGGAGATGAGCCCACCGTATCAGCAGTGTGGGCCAGCGGCAGCGAGGATGATTGCTACCGGCGGCTAGGTTTCGCTCCCGGTTCACTTGCAGAGGTCGCCATGTTTGCAAACAGAGATGCCCGCGCAGTTCAAGGACCAACCGCACCCGCGCTGCAAGGTCCCTGTGCTGGCCGTGTGCGCGATCGGCCAGAGCTAGCGATCCCGGCGAACATGTTTCTCTTCCATCGAGCTCGTGGGTCGAGCAGGATATTTCTGAAACGATTGGACTGTTTCGGTATGTCAAAGTGGGCTGTGGCCCAGCCCACGTAACCATAACGTGGCCTTTATTTTTTTACTTCATAATAATGTTCTTACCGTACATGTTATGTGTTCATCATACATACATACGTTAATCTGGGAATAGTTTTGTACCATACTGCTAAACTGCTACGGGAAGAGGCGGTTTAAAAGATAGTCTTTGGACCGTTGTCCTGCCCCCACAGTAGGTGGGGGTAACGGGCCTTAAGCCCGTTCTTTGTACAGCCGGTGTAGAACTCTTGTACATGTACATGTACACTAGCGCTTTGTATAGCAGTGTTGTACAATACATGTAAAATTACGATGTACATATAAATTATTAAAAAATATTTTTTTCGATCTTTGTGTTTTTTTATCGTGCCACTATGTACTTCATCACTGCCTTTGGCCAATGTACACGATTTGCCTACTTGCATGCAAATGCCACGGACTATGAATATTCTTCAAAAGACACAGAACAAACATCTACAGAATCGAACTCAGATCTTAAACTTCCAACAGATTTGATTGTAAACTTGAGTATTCAATATAAATAAAAAAACAACAAGTCACTTACCTTTATGGCTTTATCCATCACACTACACGTGTTACCAGACTGAAGTGGCACATACGCACCTGATAATTCATAACCCAGTCTCAGCTTCCCCTAGAAAATGAATACAGTAACAAAGTTGAATCAGTCATCCTTGGTGGCTACCTTCCAAATTTTCCATCCAATAACGGCCAGACATCGTAAGACTAATGACAAGAAAAGGACGTGCTAGTGTGCTACACAGTGGCACACACACAGCAACTCACCGTGTTCCCTTCTTCCCTTCTTAGATCTAACAAACATGTTCCCATCATCAACCTTTCCAGGAAATCGCCAGGCTTAGATTCACCATGTTTTTCATATAAGGAAGCAAACATTTATGTGTCAAGTAGATAATTCTAATATGAAAATAAGTGGTGCCTAGGCTCTATTCAAATTCAACTGAGTATCGTGTTTGGGTGATAATTGTTTTGGAAACTGCAAGGCAGGGCCAAGTGCTTTAATGCAACAAGTCAGTGGAGAAAAAATAAGACCCCTGTTTCCTAGAAGTGTACTACCGTCAGCTTCAACTGAGACCAAGAAGACCGACTTTGGAGTCAACGGTTGAAAGATAACCAATTGTTACCACAAACCTCCTCATCTGTCGTTCCACTCTTCTTCCAGTTTGCATCTCTGGGAGACCAAGCAACCAAAACCATGCCGATCGGAGAAGCTGTTCTGTCTGCCTTCATGCAGGCACTCTTCGAAAAGGTGATTTCTACCGCTTTTGGTGAGCTGAAATTGCCCCAAGATGTAGCAGAGGAGCTGGAGAAACTATCCAGCACTCTGTCGGCCATTCAAGCTCATGTTGAAGATGCCGAGGAGCGGCAATTCAAGGATAAGGAAGCACGAAGCTGGCTTGCCAAGCTCAAGGATGTCGCATATGAGATGGATGACTTGCTCGATGATTATGCAGCTGAGGCCCTTCGATCCAAACTGGAAGGCCCATCCAACTACAACCATTTGAGCAAGGTTAGGCGCTGTTTCTGCTGCTTTTGGTTGAACACTTGTTTATTTAACCACAAGATATTGCAAGAAATAAGGGGAGTTGAGGAGAAGCTCGATAGGCTTGTCAAAGAAAGACAGATTATTGGCCCAAACATGGTCAGTACGATGGATAGGAAAGAGATAAAAGAGAGGCCTGAGACCAGTTCAATAATTGATGACTCAAGTGTATTCGGAAGAGAAGAAGATAAAGAGATCATTGTCAAGATGTTGCTCGATCAAAAAAACTCCAACTCCAACCATGCCAACCTTTCTATACTTCCCATAGTGGGTATGGGTGGACTTGGGAAGACGACTCTAGCACAGCTCGTCTACAATGATACAAGAATAAAGAATCATTTCCAGTTAAGGGTTTGGCTGTGTGTTTCTGAAAATTTTGATCTAACGAAGCTTACCAAGGAAACCATTGAATCAGTTGCTAGTGAGTTTGAATCAGTCGTCAGTTGGGTCTCATTGGTCACGACCAACATGAACTTGCTTCAAGAAGACCTCTCAAAAAAGCTAGAAGGTAAAAGGTTTCTTCTAGTACTTGATGATGTGTGGAATGAGGACCCGGAAAAGTGGGATACATATCGTCGTGCTCTAGTTACTGGGGGAAAGGGAAGCAGAATCGTAGTAACCACAAGGAACAAAAATGTGGGGAATCTAATGGGTGGCGTGACTCCATACTATCTAAATCAGTTATCCGACAATGATTGCTGGTATTTGTTCAGGACCTATGCATTTGTAGATGGTAACTCCATTGCACACCCAAATTTGGAAATAATAGGCAAGGAAATTGTGAAGAAATTGAAAGGCCTACCACTGGCTGCAAAAGCAATAGGCAGCTTACTATCTTCCCAGGGTACTGAGGAAGACTGGAAAAATGTATTAAGGAGTGAAATATGGGAATTGCCATCAGATAAGAACAATATATTACCAGCTCTGAGGTTGAGTTACAATCATTTGCCTGCCGTACTGAAGAGATGTTTTGCATTTTGCTCAGTCTTCCAAAAAGATTATGTGTTTGAGAAGAACAGGTTGGTCCAGATTTGGTTGGCCCTTGGCTTTATTCAGCCTCAGCGGAGGAGAAGAATGGAGGAGATCGGAAGTAGCTATTTTGATGAGTTACTAAGCAGGTCCTTCTTCCAGCATCACAAAGGTGGATATGTGATGCATGATGCTATACATGATCTAGCACAGTCAGTCTCTATTCATGAATGTCTCAGACTGGATGACCTTCCAAACAGTAGCAGCTCTGCTAGAAGTGCCAGGCACCTCTCATTCTCTTGTGACAATAGAAGCCAGACTTCATTTCAAGCCTTTCTTGGATTTAAGAGAGCACGGACACTTTTACTGCTAAGTGGATATAAATCAAAGACGAGTTCTATCCCCAGTGATCTGTTCCTGAAGTTAAGGTACCTCCATGTGCTCGATTTGAACCGACAGGACATTACTGAGTTGCCCGATTCAATTGGAAGCTTAAAAATGCTCCGATATTTGAATCTCTCGGGCACTAGTATAGCAGTGTTGCCGTCGTCAATTGGTAGGCTCTTCAGCTTGCAAATACTTAAGTTGACAAACTGCCATGAGTTAGATTACCTCCCACAAAGCATAACCAATCTTGTAAATCTTCGATGCCTAGAGGCAAGAACAGAGTTGGTCACAGGCATAGCCAGAATAGGTAACTTAACTTGTCTTCAACAGTTGGATGAATTTGTGGTCCGCACAGACAAAGGATACAAGATCAGTGAATTGAAGGAAATGATGGAGATCAGAGGGCATATTTCTATCAAGAATATAGAGAGTGTGGCTAGCACAGAGGAGGCAAGTCAAGCTTTTCTAAGCGAGAAGGCATTCATCAACATTCTAGACCTTATATGGTCCGATAACAGGAACTTAGCATCAGAAGGACCAAATGAGGACAGAGAGATACTTGAAGTCCTTCGGCCACATCACGAACTCAAGGAACTAACTGTCAAGGCATTTGCAGGCTCCTCCTTTCCAAATTGGTTAAGTAGTCTTTCCCACTTGCAAACCATCCACCTGTCTGATTGCACGAAGTGTTCGATTCTACCAGCACTGGGAGAGCTGCCTCAACTCAAGTATTTAGATATTGGTGGTTTTCCAGCCATTATTCAAATCCACGAAGATTTTTCCGGTTCCAATGAGGTTAAGGGGTTTCCAGCACTGAAAGAACTCTTATTTGAAGATTTGACTAATCTCAAAAGGTGGGCTTCTGTAACAGATGGTGAATTTCTTCCGTCCCTCACAGAACTTGCAGTGATGGACTGCCCTCAAGTAACAGAATTTCCACCCCTCCCATCAACACTAGTGAAGCTCAAACTTTCTGAAACAGGGTTCGCTGTTCTTCCAGAATTCCATATTCCAAACTCTCAGATTTCATCATCGTTAGAATGCTTACAGATTCATCATTGCCCAAATTTCACATCCTTACAGAAAGGATTGCTTAGTCAGCAATTATTGGCTCTCCAGCAGTTAACCATCACTCACTGCTCAGATTTAGCTGACCTGCCGCTTGAAGGATTCAGATCCCTAATTGCTCTTAAGAGTCTTCACATCTATGATTGTCCAAGGCTAGCACCATCTGGACAGTGTAGTTTGCTGCCTTCCAAGCTTGAAGACTTGCGCATCAGCTCATGCGCGGATCTTATTAACCCTCTTCTTCGAGAACTTAATGAGCTTTCCTCACTGACACATCTCGCAGCTGCTGATTGTCCTAGCCTTAACTCTTTTCCAGTAAAGCTCCCTGTCACTCTGGAAAAATTGGAGATCCTCAATTGCAGTAACCTGAGCTACTTGCCTGCTGGTCTAGAAGATGCACCATGTTTAACAGCTATAAGCATCTTGAAATGTCCTCTCATACCATGCTTGCCGGGACGCCTTACAAAGTCGTTGAAAGAACTGTACATTAAAGAATGCCCATTTTTAACGGAGAGTTGCCAAGAAAGTAATGGAAGAGATTGGCGTAAAATCGCTCATGTACCAATCATTGAGATCGATGATGATACCAACATACCCAACAAGAGCATACGAAGAAGATTATCCTGAGTACGTCACCGCAGTACAACACAAATGGTATGAGCTGGATGCATTTTCTGCTGTTTCATTTGCATAGACATGTTTTGTCTACTAACCATAAGCTGCGTACTCAAGCCAATCCTCTAAAGGATATTTTTCTATTAATTATTTCAACTAGTTTGCATGTTAGCTCATGGAGATGGTAAGATTCAAATAATTTGTATGTCAAATAGCAAACAATAAATCATACATTAGGAAACTATAGTAAACATCAGCAGCCACAACGTATAGCCAAGCCTTGCATTCAAAGAAGAATGAAGAAAAATTGATGGAATTTCCAATTCGGATAATAACAATGTGACCAAAAATAAACCATCAAAGCCTAAATTTCCATGCTCACAAAAAATTCGCAGGGATCAATCATGTAGTGTGGTCAAGCCCTTTATCGGAAAAAAAAAAGTGTGGTCAAGCCATATCTGTTCAGAAAACATAACCTAAGACTTCAGCTGTGACACGAGAAAGTTTGTCCATGCACCGTCCGCGCATGAATAGAGCAAGTATTTCCGGTCAACAATATTGTTGAATTAGTTTCCAAGTAGGAAAATCCAGAGTGGTAAATTTCACAAAATATAGATTAAACTATCTCAATTCTTGATTATTAGAAGTTAGTGTACGTCCCTGTACGCATGCAGTTCATTCAAGTAAAACAATAAAATCTTACAAAAGGTTCAGGCACTCACTTATGCACTTTCTTTTCTTGATTTTCAGATTATCATCTGGATTCTTCTTCAACTGATGTTTCGACAATGGCGATATTTCAAGAGCACTTTACAGTTAACGTCCCACCTACCATCAGAAGACTCATTTAATGCACAAAACTTGCAACTGAAAGGCCAGAAAACTGAATCAATTTTGAATAAAAAAATCTTGTAGTTTCCAGAGAAAGTGAAAAGGACTTATTTTGTTTCTCAGACACCGAACAAGACATTACTGCCATCGCCAGATAGTTATATCCTCTGTTTCATTCTTAGACAAAATAAACTCAGGTGTTTGTGTCTGCGTAATTGCATTCTCTCAGTTCCCAAATACATGTCATTCTATGATTTTAGGACAGCAACTTTTTTTCTCTTTGTATGACCCCCTCATTCAATACCAAAGGCTATTTTCAAGATTATGTACCACTACGGAATATGGAATTCAGTAGCAGATAGAGTATCATCAAGAGTACAAGTGACCCACCAAAACAAGATAATATGGTTGTATACGTGCCTTGTTCAGTACAGTAACAATCTACTCCTGTATTGGAACGGAAGGTGCATTGAAGGTATCAAAATCTAGCATCTCCTGCGAGCATGGCCTGCAGATTACATCACCTTTTGATGTGCCATTGTACCCAGTTGCTCAAATCAAATGTGCCACTGCAACTTTCAAGAGTTTATTCCTCAAATAGATGGCAATGGTACGAAGCTTAAGGCTATGGAAGCGACATCATGCACCATTGGGGAAAACACCAAAATCTGCGGGGATTAAAAGCATCGATCCGAAACAATTCGTCAGAATCCATGAACTTACGGTATCGAAAACGACGGGGCCGTTGCGAATTCGCTCTGTGCCCTCTTCTCTTCTCCTCCCGAGTCATCGGTTTGTTGCGCGGCGAGGAGGCGGTAGCACTCGACGGGGCGGTGCGGCGGCGACGACGCCGTAGGCATGGGCTAGGGAGCCGGAGCGGAATCGTGGTGCGGCGACGACGCCGTAGGCATGGGCTAGGGAGCCGGAGCGGAATCGTGGTGCGGCGCCGCCGGTGAGTGCCGAGGTGGCACGGTATGGTTGCATTCAGCCCAGCATTTTTTTCTCAGAAACAGCGAGATGAGGCCCAGTTATTATTTTCTAGAGAGATAAAGCCCAAGCCTATGTTCGTACATTATTATACCCTATATAATTGCTAGCTGATTTCACGCCATCTGCATGATTTGGGTACTGTTGATGTGAGAATTATCCAATCATCCCTCCAACAGTTGCATGACGCGTGGCTCTAAATCTGTTTTGATCCATCCGGTTATTTTTTCTTTCCTTTTTTTTGGATCCGGGGGTTACCGGCAACCGGTTCCTAGGCTTCGCTGCCCTTCGAGCCGGTCTTCCGGCGATATCTGACCGGTGATATACATGCCACGAGTAGGTTTCTTCGTGGATATCGTGGCAGTTTCCGGCGAAGTTACCGCTTACTAAACTTTCTAGGCTCTTCCGTCCTCTCGAAACGTATCCGTTCTATCTCCACTCTCCGACCCGCCGGGCAGTTCCTTTCTCATGCGATTCCCCGCCGCAGTTCCTCGCCCGGATGGCGGTCCCCTACTCCGCTGGCCGGTCGGCCGCACGATGGGGGCGAGAAGACCGCAGGTGGAGCGGACGCAGGGACGGAGGAGTCTTGGTGGCGCCGTCCCACGGACCCACACACGTCGTGGGTTGGGATAGGAGATGCAGATGCGCTCTGCTGCTTGCCGGCGCTCGATGATGACCACAGGAGCGGCAAAGGTGCCGAACATGGTGATCGGCGGCGGCAGGAAGTGGGTAGCCGGATGTGCTACCTGATTAGCTTGGTAAACGCCTATTCCTCTGCTCAATTCCATTTTCTCCTCATCTCCTATACATATCTTGGTTTGTTCAGGTTGGCATCTATTCGAGAGGAGCACGGGGAAGAAGACCGGTTTCTTGGAGTTCAGGTTTGGGCTGTCCTTCCCGAAGAAGTACATGTGTTTGTGTTTATATCTGTCTACTCAAAACATTTTCTCACGTTATTATTCATGCACTACCTAACTGCTGACAGAGCAGGCTGCTCGTCCGGTTTCTACATGTCTTCATGCCCAGTGGTATCCGCTTCCATGCCGCCGAGCCTCCTCAATTGCTATGTCAGTTTCCTTTGCCCTCCTATCTTCTAATAAGCATCCTACATATTTGGCCTCTTCCCTGGTCAATTCCTGTGTAATGCTTGCTAATTATTACATCATCAGTACCAATTGTTTAATTCTAGACTTAGGCACTGAGCAATGTTGCAGCTCCTTTTGGTAAGATCATGTAATCCTGATGATTGATGCATAAGTGTAGCCGAGTAGCCAATGTACAGTTCAGAATAGCTAGGATTGTTAATGTAGTTGAGATAGTACTGTTGGTTTACCAGATTTGGCATGAACAAACCTTCTTGGTTGTTGTTAATGGCATGGATTCATTTTCTCTATATAATTATAGCCTCTGTTCATGCATATAATATGCTGCATCTGCATAATTGCATGTGTAAATGAAAATTTTCCAGCTATCAATGCTTCCACACAGAATGTACTGAGAATTGTTATTGCTGATTTCCATGGGCCAAAATTTACAGAATTTTTATTTGTATTCCATGCTTACGTGCATATATTATATCTCTGACTTGGTTTTTGACATTGTATTGAGAGCGAAGTCAAGCTAGAGACATAGTGGCGACGAGCCACCTCTTAGTTTAATGCAAATACATTTTCTCTTTTTTCCAGGCTATAGCTGACTCAGGAATGCATTCAGGCTGTTGTTGCTAACTTGAGAGAGCCCATGAAATTTCTTCAGACGATGAAACAAATGCCGAGGTTCTCAGGTATCGTTTACTTTTCTCAAACAAAAGTAATATTAATTATGCTGACCTTGCTTCCCTTCCATGAATTATACAAAGAGTAGCTTAAGTACACGTAATGAAAACTGCTGTTTGATTTGTTCTGAATTTATCAAAGTTAGGGTCTCACGTTTGGATACTTTAAATGGTCCTCAAGGTTTATTGATATTGGCATAGTTTCAGGTTTATTGATGTTGGCATAGTCTGTTGTGGTAATTTCCTGCGGATGCGAGCTCGGCAAGTATTGGCTGGTGCTGGAGACATACGTAATCAAGTTGCTTAACTAATTTTAGTACCATATATTCACTTTTATATTAACAATTTATTTTCATGTAAGTGTATGTATTGAAAGTCTTGCCTTGCTTATTTGCAGATCATATGCCTACAAAACTAAGGGAATTCGTGCTTAAAAAATGAGGCCATTGTATTTACTTGCAACACGAGATAAGATTTTGTTTCCTTGCTGCATTAGTTCACTGCTGCCTGGGTTGTATCTACAGTATTCAAGATTCCTTACTGATGTTCAAATGATTTTCTGGATTGTTGGATTCAGCTGACATCAGAATTCAGCTTCCATTAAAGGAAAGGCTCATCTCCAGAACTCATACGGACACGGTTCAAGATTACCCTAAAGAAAGGCTCCTCTGCATAACTCATACAAATTGTTGGGAGTGCCATTATCTTTCAGTTAATTTCCTACAGTACCAGTTACTAATTCCTTTGCTGACTTAAGCAGAAAGATCGTTTGCTTCATGTTAGCTCCGTGGCTTCCTTTAATCAGATTTTTTTTGCGGTACCCTACAAAAATTGTTGTTGTGCTTTTGCATTTCGTAATTAATTTGTGTGCCCGAGTAGATCGGAGAATAAGCTGGTGCGCCAAAGATTGTCTGCTGCTCACTCCTGCAGGTAATTGCTATAATATTTGATATCCTTGCTTTACCTACATATTTGATGAGAGTACTCTTCAGCAACGATACACTACTTAGGTTGCTTCTTCGCTGAATTAAACTGAGTTGTTTGCTTGCCCTATCAACTGCGGATTCAATCATAGTGCCTATATTGAACATTGGATATATAGTCTCACACATATTGCTTAGAATTCTAGAACAAATATTAGTTTAGATCTGATATTCACAATAACCTCTAACTGGACCCATGCATACCATCATTCGCCAGTAAATTTGCAAAATCAACCAATCAAGAAACCGATGATTTCTCGAGATAGTTTCTTTATTTTTTCTGTTCTAACAGGACAATTCAAATGCAGTACAAGGGAGCATTCTTTTTATGGAGAATATCTTTCTTCCCGTCCCTTGAAATAATGAGTAATATGCATGTATAAAGGGACTTTTATTTATAAGAGATGAGATTTCAAAACTTCATATGCATTATACTTTTTACACCGGATTCTGAATTCTCAGTGATTCTTAATAGTTATGTATATACGTATAACAATTTGGGTGTTTATCAAGTCAACATCCACTGGTGATTTGCTATTTCTGAAGCTCAATTCAGGACCACGATTTCTCCCCGTTTTTCCACTTCAGTCCTTTTCAAAGAACATCGGTCATCACGGCGAAGGTCGATGCACTAGCTTACATGTAACCTTCTTTCTACGGTGTTTGTTCTTGCATTTTATGTAAAATATGCAGCTCATATGTGTTTTTCTAATTGGTTTTACTTTTACATGTTTCTTTTTTTAGAGTATCCTCTCTGCCGCAGGCATCGAGTTGAGGCGAGGCTTCGGATATTTGTCTCTCAAGCTGCAATCATCATTGGTAGGTTTTTCTGTTGCTTGGCTTTATGTAGATGTGTTAGTTCACGTATAAGGTTTTTCTTCTATGGAGGTTTATCCTCTCATGTTCTTGCATTACTGATATTTTCATGCATTGTTTCGTGTTTAAGTCAGGTGCTGATTACTCTAAACAAATTACAGTGCCAGAGTTATTCTTCAGAAGATGCTAAAGTGGTTAAGTGTTACCTACAGAAGCTGGTAAATTTTCAGGGAAGATAGCCCAGCTAAATTCAGATGTTTGGAGCTACAGATATTCGGTGCCCAGTCTACTTACAAGAGCTGTTGCATTCCCGAGAAAAGCAATTTGGATAATACTTTTGACTAGCAGCTACTTTTGTATTACACCTGTACTTACTGGTTTCGTTGTCTATCGGTGGTTACTCTTCTGCGCTTTCGATTGGCTTTTGAGGATGTAATGGAGTTGCTGAAGGCTGTCTTTTGCTTCACCTGTCTTAAGTTGTCCCTATTGTATAACCAGATATTCTATATATTTATATTTACTTTCTAATTTGCTATTTCAGTTGCAACGTATTTACATAAGCGCATGATGACCCACAAGTATAGGGGGTGTATCGTAGTATCTTCGATAAGTAAGAATGTCGATCCCAACGGGGAGCAGAAGGTGTTGACAGACAATTTTGATGAAGGATTCACTGTAAATGCTCACAGACAAGTATTCACGGGGTTTTGATGTAACAGATGAATAAAGTACAAGTAAGTAAAATGCGAGAGAAATAATTGCAGCGAGTGGCCCAATCCTTTTTAGCACAAAGGACAAGCCGGTTTGTTTACTTATAATGACCAAACGTTCTCGAGGACACACGGGATTTTAGTCTAGTGCTTTCGCTACATACAGCTGATTAATCTTCATTGTTTTGATAAGTGTTGTGTGGGTGAATCTGTGCTAATGTACCGCCCTTCCTAGGACTAATACATACTTGTGATTATACCCCTTGCAAGCATCCGCAACTACAAGAAAGTAATTAAGATAAATCTAACCACAGCCTTAAACTCTGAGATCCTGCGATCCCTCCTGCATCGATATACCAACGGGAGTTTAGGTTTCTGTCACTCCGGCAACCCCGCAATTGGCAAACGAGTACAAGATGCATTCCCCTAGGCCCATAAATGGTGAAGTGTCGTGTAGTCGACGTTCACACGACACCACTAGAAGAATAACACCACAACTTAAATATCATAACATTGAATATTACTCAACCATAATTCACTACTAGCATTTAGACTTCACCCATGTCCTCAAGAACTAAACGAACTACTCACGAGACATCATATGGAACATGATCAGAGGTGATATGATGATGAATAACAATCTGAACATAGACCTTGGTTCAATGGTTTCACTCAATAGCATCAACAACAAGTAGAAATCGAGTATCGGGAGAGTTTCCCTATCAAACAATCAAGATCAAACCCAAATTGCTACAGCGGTGACGATGTCCAGCGGTGGAGATGGCGGTGATGATGGTGGAGATGATGATGATGGTGATGGAGATGGTGTCCAGCTCGATGGCGGTGACGATGGCGTCGATTTCCCCCTCCGGGAGGGAATTTCCCCGCGGATTCCTCGCCCGCCGGAGAGCTCTTTTCTCTCCGGTGTTCTCCGCCCCGCGAGGCGGGCTGTAACCCTTCGTGAGGATTCCTCTGTGGCTTAGGTCTTCGGGACGAAGGGTTTCGCGAAGAAAAGGACGCGGCCAGGCCATGGGCCGCGCCACCCTATGGTGTGGGCCCACCCTGGGTCCAGCTGGCTCCCCCTTCTGGCTTCCTCCGTCATCTGGAAAAATAGGATTTTCTGTAAAACTTCCTTCCACAGTTGATCTTCCGAAATATTGCATCCCGACGGTGCTTTTTCCAGCAGAATCCTGGCTCCGGTGCTCGATCTCCAAATAATCATGAAACATGCAAAATAGATGAAATAACATAAGTATTGTGTCCCAATATGAAATATATCAATGAATAACAACAAATTATGATATAAAATAGTGATGCAATTTGGACGTATCAACTCCCCCCAGCTTAGACTTCGCTTGTCCCCAAGCGAAACCGAACTCGGTAAACGAGGACCACATGTTTATGGAGTGAAGAGTCGATAAATAAAATACGGACGAGAAGCATCATATTCATTCACACAAGACATTATAGTAAACAACTTCCTCATATAATTCAACTTGAAACAAGTATAAGGTAATCACAAATAAAGGTGCATAAGGAATCATAATTGGTGATGGCAAACTTTGTTCTTGGTCAGAGAACATTTAACAAATTATATTCATCTATTGAGCAGCGCTCTCATATTAAGGTTTATGGTAAACTTGCATACTCAATCATATTAATCATTGATGACTTTCAAAGTTATATTCATTCAAGGTAAAACTTGTACTAAACAAGAAAGAGTAAAGACATGATGAAACAAATCACAATATAATAGTTTGATCACAACAACTCAAATGCTTGCTTGAGATGGAGGGAAATAGGTTTACTGACTCAACATAAAGTAAAAGACAGGCCCTTCGCGAGAGGGAAGCGGAGATTAAATCATGTGCTAGAGCTTTTTAAGTTTTGAAATCATATAAAGAGAACAAAAGTAAAGTTTTGAGAGGTGTTTGTTGTTGTCAACGATCGGTAGCGGGTACTCTAACCCCTTGCCAAACGAGACCTCCAAAGAGCAGCTCCCATGAAGGACGTTATCTCTACCAGCAAGGTAGATCATCCCTCTTCTCTTTTGTTTACACATGTATTTTAGTTTATTTAAGGGTGACACTCCCCCCAACCCTTGCTTACACAAGCCATGGCTAACCGAATCCTCGGGTGCCTTCCAACAATCTCATACCATGGAGGAGTGTCTATTGCAAAATTAAGTTGTTACTGATGAATCAGGGCAAAACATGTGAAGAGAATTATTAATGAAAGTTGATTAATTGGGGCTGGGAACCCCGTTGCCAGCTCTTATTGCAAAATTATAGGATAAGTGGATGAAGCCACTAGTCCATTAGTGGAGGCTGCCTAACAAGATCGAAAGATAAAACACCACATACTTCCTCATGAGCTATAAAACATTGACACAAATAAGAAGTAATAAGTTTTGAATTGTTTAAAGGTAGCACATGAAGTATTTACTTGGAATGGCGAGAAAATACCATGCGGTGGGTAGATATGGTGGACACAATTGACATAGGTTTGGGTTCGGGTTTGGATGCACGAGAAGTATTCCCTCTCGAGTACAGGTCTTTGGCTAGCAAGGTTAAATAGCAAGCATAGGAGTTGAGGGAAACAAACAAATATACATGTGATAGAAACAATCATGCATCTTACTTGTAAGCACAAACAGTTTTAACTTTTAGAATACTAAGCTAAGAACCGATAAGAAAGATAATAATATCTTCTACATGTATTTCCTTTATTCTTCTTAAACTCAAAGTGTTGTTGCTATTGACCATTGCTAAGTTTGCCAAAACCAAATAGATTTACTTAATGCTCCCAAAGTGGTACCAATACTAAAATCAAGATAAATCATATAGTAGAAATTGCAAACTAAAATAAGGTGTGCAATATGTAAATGATAAGACTTCTCATTAATATTCCATAACGATAACTCACACCAAGGGATACATAGACAAACTAAAGGAGAGATACTTCCACACTGCAACCCATCTTATACGATAACTTCCCTACTCATGATATGACACTACTTGATAGTAAAAAGTAAAAGGGTAATGATAATGTGATACCGCGGCACTCCCCCAAGCTTGGAACAAACCAAGGGGATGCCAATACCGATGATGAATTACTCCTTTGGTGATGGTGGTGATGAATCCTTCATGCGCTTCTTACAAAACTCCTTCAACTTCAGTTTCTCAGCTTGGCAATTCTGCACTAAGACTCGAAGAGATTCATTGTTATCTGAAGTTGGCGGTGATGACCTTGTGATGTGAATCGAATGGTATTCCAGCATTCTTCGGAGGCGACAATTCTCCTCTTGGAGTATCTCCACTTCTCTTCTTAGAGCCCGATATTGATCACAAAACTCATCGGTAGTCCGTAGAACTTCTTCCAGCACAGGGAAAGAGTCGAGGCCAAGGGCAGGTGGTAAAGGTCCCTGCAAGTTATGAGAAAAAGAACGTCGAGTGTCAACAGATCCCACCAAGATTTGCTTGCTCCCAACGGCTTGCTTCTCTTGTCTTGATGGCACCCTCTTCACTTCTTCCTCCGAAAACCCTTTGCCCTTGTTGTCGGAGGCCATGGTGCTCCTAGACTGAAAACAGATCCTGGCAGAAACAGCTCGAAACAAAACACGTCGAGAAAACGATATACGGACCTCCGAGGGGTCCGGAGATTTTATAATAAAAACTTTCGGAACAAACGGAAAGTACCGGATCGAACCGAGTCGGAAAGGAGCGACGAGGCGGCCGGACCATAGGTCGGCGCGGGCCCGAGTCGAGCCGCGCCGGCCTGTGGTGGCACGCCCTCGTGCGTCCTTTCCACTCCGTTTCGAACTCGTAATTTTTCATATTTTCCAAAAACAACAAAAATAATGTTCGGAAAGTAAATCGCGAACTTTTCATTACCAGATCGTTACCTACTCAAAGTCGAGTTCGCGGATTTGTCAATTTGTCCTTTGATGAAAGCTTCCGGTGTTTCCACTCGAATAATATCAACATCAACATTATAAGAATCACCCGAGATATAATGCTTGAGTCTTTGTCCATTCACCACTTGCGTAGCATTGCCTTGGAGAGAGCTAATTTTAATTGCTCCCGAACGATACACCTCCTCAACAACATATGGTCCTTCCCATTTCGAGAGTAATTTCCCCGCAAAGAATCCGAGACGAGACCGATACAATAGGACTTTATCCCCACTATTAAACTCTCTTTTGATGATCCTTCTATCATGCCATTTTTTAACTTTTTCTTTAAAGAGTTTAGCATTTTCATAAGCTTCACTTCTCCATTCATCTAGAGAACTTAATTGTAGCAACCTCTTATCACCGGCAAGTTTAGGATCTTTATTTAATTCTCTAACGGCCCGATAAGCTTTGTGTTCTAGTTCTAAAGGTAAATGACAAGCTTTTCCGTAAACCATTTTATAAGGTGACATTCCCATGGGGTTTTTATAAGCGGTTCTATAAGCCCATAGTGCGTCTTTCAATTTACTAGCCCAATTATTTCTAGATTTATTAACGGTTTTCTGCAAGATAGATTTAATTTCTCTATTTGATAGTTCTACTTGACCACTACTTTGAGGGTGATAAGCGGAAGCAATTCTATGATTAATACCATACTTAGCAAGAGTTTTTCTAAAACCTCCATGAATAAAATGAGAACCTCCATGAGTCATAATATATCTAGGTACTCCAAATCTAGGAAAAATAATATCTAAAAGCATTTTTAAAGAGGTCTCACCATCAGCACTTTTTGTAGGTATGGCTTCCACCCATTTAGTAACATAATCAACAGCAACAAGTATATGAGTGTTACCTTTTGAAGAGGGAAAAGGTCCCATGAAGTCAAATCCCCAACAATCAAACGGTTCAATAACAAGAGTATAATTCATAGGCATTTCATTGCGTCCGGAGATATTACCAACCCTTTGACATTCATCACAAGATAAAATAAACTTCCTTGCATCTTTGAAGAGAGTTGGCCAATAAAAACCTGATTGTAGAACCTTTTGCGCGGTTCTATCTCCGGCGTGATGTCCTCCATAAGCACTGCCATGACATTTACTCAATATCTCTTGTTGTTCATATTCGGGAACACATCTTCGCATAATACCATCCACTCCTTCTTTATATAAGTGTGGGTCATCCCGAAATAATGCCTCAAGTCATAAAAGAATTTCCTCCTCTGCTTGAGCTGAAAAGGTTGGAGGCAAGTACTTGGAAACAATAAAGTTAGCATAATCAGCATACCAAGGACTGTCTCGCGAGCTCACCTTTATTACAGCCAATTGTTCATTTGGAAAACTATCATTAACGAGAACAGGATCATAAGCAATATTTTCCAATCTAGACAAATTATCGAGCAACAGGATTATCGAGCACCTTTCCTATCTACAATATGTAAATCAAATTCTTGCAAAAGAAGTACCCATCTAATAAGCCTCGGCTTAGCATCTTTCTTTGTCATAAGGTATCTAATTGCAGCATGATCAGTATGAATTGTAACTTTTGAATCAACAATATAAGATCTAAATTTATCACAAGCAAAGACTACGACTAACAATTCTTTTTCGATAGTAGCATAATTTCTTTGAGCAGACATCAAGAGTCTTGCTAGCATAGTGAATAACATTTAATTTTTTATCTACTCGCTGTCCAAGAACAGCGCCTACAGCAAAATCACTAGCATCACACATAATTTCAAAAGGTAAATTCCAATCGGGAGGTTCAACTATAGGAGCGAGTTGTTAAGGCTTTCTTTAGAGTTTCAAAAGCTTCCTTACAATCATCATCAAAAACAAAAGGTACATCTTTTTGAAGAAGATTAGTAAGAGGCTTTGAAATCTTGGAGAAATCTTTAATAAATCTCCTATAAAACCCAAGCATGACCAAGAACACTACGAATACCTTTAACATCCCTTGGATAGGGCATCTTCTCAATAGCTTCAACTTTAGCTCTATCAACTTCGATACCTCTCTCGGAAATTTTATGTCCCAATACAATTCCTTCATTAACCATAAAGTGACATTTCTCCCAATTAAGAACAAGGTTAGTTTCTTCACATCTCTGCAAAACTTTATCAAGGTTTCGCAAGCAACTATCAAAAGAATTCCCGTAGACAGAAAAATCATCCATGAATACCTCTACAATACTCTCGCAAAAGCCATGAAAAATAGCAGACATGCATCTTTGAAAAGTAGCAGGTGCATTACATAAACCAAAAGGCATACGCCTATAAGCATAAGTTCCATAGGGACAAGTAAAGGTGGTTTTCTCTTGATCTTTAGCTTTAACAGCAATTTGTGAAAACCCATAATAACCATCAAGAAAGCAAAAATGAGTATTTTTAGATAACCTTTCTAGCATTTGATCAATAAATGGTAAAGGGTAATGATCCTTCTTAGTAACTTTATTAGCTTTTCGATAATCAATGCACATTCTATACCCTACAACTACTCTTTGAGGTATGAGCTCATCATTATCATTAGGCACAACAGTCATTCCTCCTTTCTTAGGAACGCAATGCACAGGACTAACCCATCTACTATCAGCAATAGGATATATAATACCGGCTTCAAGAAGTCGTAATACCTCATTTCTTACCACATCCTTCATCTTGGGAATTAGACGACGCTCGAGGTTCAACAACGAGGCTTCGCATCATCTTCCATATTAATGGCGTGTTGGCAAATAGAGGGAGAAATCCCCTTCAAGTCATCAAGAGTATAGCCAATAGCACCTCGGTGTTTCTTCAATATTTGCAATAATCTTTCTTCTTCAAACTATGTAAGCTTAGAACTAATAATAACAGGATATATTTTCTTATCATCAATATGAGCATATTTAAGATTATCAGGCAAGGCTTTAAATCAAAAACAGGATCTTCCTTTGGTGGCGGTGTTGTACCCAAGTCTTCCACCGGTAAATCATGCTTGAGAATAGGTTGGCGAAGAAAAATCTCCTCAAGCTCATCTCTTTCTTTCCTAAAAACTTCACTCTCGCTATCCTCCAAATGTTGCTTGCAAAGGATTGTTAGGAACAAGAACAATAGATGCACACTTGCTCCATTTTAAAATCATTACTAGGCAAATCAGCTTTATAAGGAGTTTTAGTAAATTTAGAGAAGTTAAACTCATAGGATTCGCCAGCAAATTTAGTCAAAATTTTCTCTTTCTTGCAATCTATAATAGCTCCACACGTATTTAGAAAAGGTCTACCAAAAATGATAGGACAATAATCGCTAGCAGCAGAACCAAGTACCAAAAAGTCAGCAGGATATTTAATCTTACCACACAGAACTTCCACATCTAGAACAATACCAATTGGAGAAATAGTTTCTCTATTAGCCAGCTGAATAACCACATCAATATCTTCAAGTTCACAAGAATCAATTTCGTGCATAATCTCCGTGTAAAGCTCATAAGGTATAGCACTAACACTTGCACCAATATCACATAAACCATAATAGCAATGATCACCAATTTTAACAGATAGCATAGGAACACTAGCTTGTTTAGGTTCATTAGGATGTGAAACAATATTAGAAGCATCTTCACAGAAAATAATATGACCATCCTCTACATTTTCAGTCACAAGATCTTTAACTATTGCAATAGCAGGTTCAACTTTTATTTGTTCTTCAGGTTCTCTAGGTTTCTTTTCACTTTTATGAACGCACTATTTATAACAGAGTACTCTTTCATTTTAGCAGGAAAAGGAGTTTTTTCAATATAAGCTTCAGGAATAACACGATCAGCAGTTTCAATTACAACACACTTATTAATAGATGAATCAATTCTATCTTTGTATGGTTCATGATACTTATCAAAATTCTTCTTAGGCAATTCATAATGAGAGGCAAAAGCTTTATAAAGGTTTGCAGCAACTTGAGAATCAAGACCATATGTAGCACTCATATTACGAAATGTATCGAGTATCCATAAAAGCTTCAATGTATTTATAATCATAAATTATACCCGATTCTCTATCTTTGTCGTTCTCCCAACCTTCGGTATTTTCTTGGATCCGATCAAGAAGGTCCCTTTTAAACTCTTCTTTGTTGCGTGTAAATGATCCGAGAACAAGAAGTATCCAGCAAGGTCTTGTCTTGAAAAGAAAGTCTCGCATAGAAATTATCAATAATAACATTACCGGGAAGCTCATGAATGGGGCATTTGAGCATTAAAGACTTCAATCTCCCCCAAGCTTGGGCAATACTCTCTCCATCATGAGGCCAGAAATTATATATGCGGTTCCGATCTTTGTGAATTTCACTTGGAGGATAAAATTTGGAATAAAATAAAGGCACAATGTCCTCCCAATCAAGAGAATCACCATTCTTCGACAATTTATACCAATGCGCCGCTTTACCAGACAACGATATAGAGAATAGCTTCTTCCTAACTTCATTCATAGCAATACCTGCACATTTGAATAACCCGCATAATTCATGCAAAAACAATAAATGATCACCAGGATGGACGGTTCCATCCCCTTCATAGCGGTTATCCATAACATGTTCAATAATTTTCGTAGGTATTTTATATGGTATTACTTCCTCACCGGCGCCTCATCCACTACCGTTGCGGTAGTAGTAGATTTCCCAAATAGAAATTGAAGAGAAGATCTCTCCATAATGACTTATAGCAGCGACAGAAATAAAATCAGCACAAACGATAAAGGTTTTCCTTACCAATTCCACTTACCAATAGCGCTTCACTCCCCGGCAACGGCGCCGGAAAATAGTCTTGATGACCCACAAGTATAGGGGGTGTATCGTAGTATCTTCGATAAGTAAGAATGTCGATCCCAACGAGGAGCGAGAAGGTGTTGACGAGCAGTTTTGATGAAGGATTCACTTGTAAATGCTCACGAGACAAGTATTCGGGGGTTTTGATGTAACGGATGAATAAAGTACAAGTAAGTAAAATGCGAGAGAAATAATTGCAGCGAGTGGCCCAATCCTTTTTAGCACAAAGGACAAGCCGGTTTGTTTACTTATAATGACCAAACGTTCTCGAGGACACACGGGATTTTAGTCTAGTGCTTTCGCTACATACAGCCGATTAATCTTCATTGTTTTGATAAGTGTTGTGTGGGTGAACCTGTGCTAATGTACCGCCCTTCCTAGGGCTAATACATACTTGTGATTATACCCCTTGCAAGCATCCGCAACTACAAGAAAGTAATTAAGATAAATCTAACCACAGCCTTAAACTCTGAGATCCTGCGATCCCTCCTGCATCGATATACCAACGGGAGTTTAGGTTTCTGTCACTCCGGCAACCCCGCAATTGGCAAACGAGTACAAGATGCATTCCCCTAGGCCCATAAATGGTGAAGTGTCGTGTAGTCGACGTTCACACGACACCACTAGAAGAATAACACCACAACTTAAATATCATAACATTGAATATTACTCAACCATAATTCACTACTAGCATTTAGACTTCACCCATGTCCTCAAGAACTAAACGAACTACTCACGAGACATCATATGGAACATGATCAGAGGTGATATGATGATGAATAACAATCTGAACATAGACCTTGGTTCAATGGTTTCACTCAATAGCATCAACAACAAGTAGAAATCGAGTATCGGGAGAGTTTCCCCTATCAAACAATCAAGATCAAACCCAAATTGCTACAGCGGTGACGATGTCCAGCGGTGGAGATGGCGGTGATGATGGTGGAGATGATGATGATGGTGATGGAGATGATGTCCAGCTCGATGGCGGTGACGATGGCGTGCGATTTCCCCCTCCGGGAGGGAATTTCCCGGCGGATTCCTGCCCGCCGGAGAGCTCTTTCTCTCTCGGTGTTCTCCGCCCCGCGAGAGGCGGCTGTAACCCTTCGTGAGGATTCCTCCGTGGCTTAGGTCTTCGGGACGAAGGGTTTCGCGAAGAAAAGGAGGCGAAAGAGGCCGAGGGGGCTCCACACCACATGGTGGCGCGGCCGAGCCATGGGCCGCGCCACCCTATGGTGTGGGCCCACCCCGGGTCCAGGCTGGCTCCCCCTTCGGCTTCCTCCGTCATCCGGAAAAATAGGATTTTCCGTAAAACTTCCTTCCACGAGTTGATCTTCCGAAATATTGCATCCGACGGTGCTTTTTCCAGCGAGAATCCCGGCTCCGGTGCTCGATCTCCAAATAATCATGAAACATGCAAAATAGATGAAATAACATAAGTATTGTGTCCCAATATGAAATATATCAATGAATAACAGCAAATTATGATATAAAATAGTGATGCAATTTGGACGTATCAACGCACATACTAGAACCAATCATATTAATCAAAACGAAAATAAAATAAAAACATCACAGATACTTTTTCAATTCAGAAAAAGAAATATAGAGTTAATTAGAAAATTTTCTTCTACGAGCTCAAGAAATTGGACATACCAGTTGATACTGAACTGGCTCCTGTTTTCCACCTTAGCTCTTCTTTGTCCACAAGCTCACCGATAGGATTCATGGCGGCCAGGTGCTGAATTCCGACCGGCGATACTGCCCCGCCGTCCATGGCTGCGCCATACTCTAGATGAGTAGATGGTAGCTATTCATTTCCACAATTCAAAAATTGCAAACATGCTACTGCAAGAATCACTCTTCTTCTTCAGCTAGATTACCAAAAAAACAAGAGGAATTCAGGATATTAGAAGTGAAACTGAATCCATCTACTCTGCTAGCGAAAATAAATTCATCTACTCTGCAGCTCTGCTACAGTATTCATACCAACTAGCGAAAATGAATTCACCTAATATGCCAAACAGCTAATGCTAATCTACTATTCAGTTCTAATAATGTGCGGCTGCTCGAGCTGCAGAAAATGAGTGAAGAGTACCCGGCCAGCAGCTGCGTTCAGGTTTAGTCGGTGTGTTACCGACTTGCCGTCGCGGACTCGCGTCTCGCGGTCGCCTTCTCCGCTGCCCGCTGCTATGCTACCCGCCATCACCGCAATCGTCCGCGCTGCTTTCCGCCGGCCGCTCGGAATGGTATTCGTATGAATACGGCTGAATACACCCAGAGCCGCCAATGCCCACACTCACACATCGCTGAGATCAAACTTCTCCTCTCCTATTCTATGCCCGTTCCTACCACCGACTGCCTTCTCTTCGTCCACGAGGCTCGCCGACTAGACCGACGACTCGAGAACACTCGGTCTCCACCTGCAGCTTGGGATTTACCACCGCGCACGGCAGCAAAACGAGGCTACTACTCTCCTACTCTGCGGAGCGAGCCGGAGATCCCTCGGGACGACCCTATAGTCCTCGCTCCGACCGACGGCACCTCCGCCCCGATCTCTCGCATAATGCGACGGCAGGGCCATTGTTGAGCCAGCCGTTGCTTTCGGACCGAAGAGGGAGCCTCTCTTCCGGCGAGAAAGACAGCGATGGGGCCAAGCCGATAGGAACGACGGCCACCTCATTGTCATGTTATCTACACGTGTCAATAGCTATGTAGGTACTAAAATCGGCACCGTCCGAATCACTCCACTAGGAACAAGTATGGTACCCCTTGATTAGTTCGGTACACAGATGTGCTGCTGCCCCTCCGGGCAAAGGAATCTTCATACACATCGCTAATCTAGAACCATTCTACAAGCAAAATGCCACGGGCGCGGCGTGCGCCGCGCCGACGCCTCCTAGTACACTATATAAAAGCTAAGCAGGTTTGCCATCTCCAAGTGATTTAGCCACTGTAGATGGGCTATTTATCCACTTCTCTATCCAATTATTTTTTGACACGTAACCTCTTCTTTTACCAGGTCAATCTGGTATTTTCCATCTACTTTTTTCTTAGCTGGATTGATAACCGGTTACCGGCTCTTGGGCATTATTTCTTCACACACTCCCGATGATTGCCTGCCTTCCTCGCGTCCCAGTCCCGCAGCTAACCTCGTTTCGGGCTTCCAGCAAGGTCACAGTCGTAGCCGCTAGATCGCGATCGGACGCTGCGAGCGAAGCGGTGCTCACTCGGCCACAATACAACACACGCACGTACACGGTTCCACCTTCCACGACACAATACACGCACTCACATATGTTCTGTGCTCTCTCTTATCTTGTTCCCCTGCTGCCTCCTGATGCGCCGCCGCCGCCTGTTGTTCCGGCTGCCGCCGGTCGCCGGCCTAGCTCCCCCAAGGTCTCCTCCCTCGAATCCCCGCCGCCACGACACGGTTCTGCCTGCGTGCGCTCCCCCATGGATAACCCTGGTGATTCCACCCACCTCGCCCAATTTTCTAATTTGATTCGCGCCTGGGATGCATCCTCGCCGGAGCCGGCTTCATCCTCGTTCGTGGGGGGGGGTGCGTCCTCGTCCGTGGGCGTCGGATACATCCCGACGGCGTCGCCCACATCCTCGTGGCGCCAACGACATACCCGCGGCCTCGGTTACATCCCCACGGCGTCGTGCACATTCTCGTTGCCTCAGGCTTCCCCTGCTACATTGTCGACTCCCCCGGCCATATAATCAAGTTTCGCAACTAAATCGTCGAGGATTCGGTTACTCCCCCGCGTCATCGAGATCCCAATCGCCCAGGCTAGTACTTTTCCCCCTACATCGACCAGAATCTGATCTTTTATTGCCTGCGCATGTTACATTTTTCCGAGAAGAAGTGGTGGTAAGTGGAACTAGTTCTGTCGGATCATCCGTAGGATGGAAGCATTAGTAGAGGGTGTATTTTTTCTACCGGAGGTAGTAGATTTTTTTAGAAGTAACACATCATTTTGGAATAATACATGCAGAAAGAGAAGATGGAATTTGTTATTTCTGGGGTATTTCTTGAGATTTATGTTAGTAGCTTTGGTGTACATGAAAAATGTTGATGGAAATGTTCCATCTTCTGGCTCTGCATGTTAGATGGAGTGTATGTATGTGGAAGTAGTTCCATCGGATCATATGTGGGATGGAAGCATTCAGTTGAAGGGGCTTTTTTTGTTACAGATGGAGGTAGATTATTTCTGGAAGTAACACATGTTTGCTGGAAGAATACATGCAGAAGCAGTAGATAGAACTTGTTACTTTTTCAGGCCAGAGTTTGAGTTTTTTACATCTGTCAAACTGCAGATAGAGATGTTCCATCTACTGCTGGGTGTGTTTGTCTTGTTGGGTTTTACCAGGAATGTTTACATGCAAAAACATATAAACTTTTTTAGAAGATTATTTATATAGTAGGAAGTAAAGTTCTCTGGTGGAACTAAAATAGATGGTACTTGTAGTACCTCTAATTAGATGGTAAATGTCCCAGTTGTAGGCATATGGACATCATGTGTGTGTTCCGCCGCCCCGTTCCTTCCGGACGGCCCTTTTCCTCGCCGACCTGTAGCGCCGTCTCCGCCTCTTGGGCGCTCACCTCCTCCACCATTCCTTCTGGCCGCCCCCTTCCTTGCCGACCTGTAGCGCCGTCTCCGCCTCTTGGGCACCCACCTCGGGCACGGAGGAGGCGCCGCCCGTGAGTGAGAGCACCTCGCGGCCGCGGGCTGCACGCACCGACCATGGAGGATGCCCCGTCCCTGTCGCCAGTAGCATCCCTCGCTGCCTGGATTCATCGCGGTGATGCCGGTCTCATCTCCGCGACGGCGTCGTTGTTTCCTGCTGGCCGGCAGCGTCCTTGTGGTCGGGTCTACATCCTCCTCGTTCACCGTCACATCCTTGTTATCACCGCCAACATCACTGGTCTCCGGACACAAGACCTCCTTCACTGCTTCATCCTTGCTTCTGCTAGATATTCCTGAGGGTAAGGTATGCATTTCTGCACAGTTATTTCTGACCAAATTGTGTAGCAGTCGGTAATGTTACATGCATTTTTTGTGCTACAAAGTACATGGTGTGAAGCGTAGTTGAATTAGTAGATAGAACATGGAACCCAACCAACTATGTTAATGTAACGTTTTTGATGCAAATGGAACAACTTTTTCCATCAGGAACAAGGCCCATCAACATTTGTTTTGTGTTACATGTACTAGTTGAATTAGTGGATGGAACCAATTATGTCCATGTAACTATTTTTTGCAGCAGATGTAACCAATGTTTCATTAGGTGTAAGGCCGATCAGCATTTTTTGTGTGTTACATGCAGTAGTTAAATTAGTGGATGGACAAATTATGTCCATGTAACCTCTTTTTGCAGCAGATGGAACCAATTTTTCATTAGTTGTAAGGCCGATCAGCATTTGTTTTGCGTTACATGCAGTAGGCTAGCACAGACAGTGATAGCAGCCACAACACATTGGTAATTGAGTAGTAAACAGTGCTCTGGAACACACACATATTGGTTATTTATATCACCCTGTACCTGTCATTTCCTACTTCCAGTCACTAGGATTTGCCTTGTGTCTTGGTAAGGGAAGTTCAAGAAGTAATTCTGGAGCCTAGATGGTTCATCAATGTTTTCCGGTTGATAGCAACATGCAGCGATCTTACTTGCCAGGACTCTTCTGGGTGCTCACCATATTTTCTAATCAACTTGGCTTGATATGTATTTGACCTACACCAACACATAACACTCTAGGCTGTGGCCTGAATTTCAGTGAGAAACTTTGTTGAAGATTATGATCACCAGAAAACAAAGCTTGGCTCACCTCACGCGGTGGAGGAGACACTGGAGGTTATCTCGGTTGCAGCCCAGGATGTGACCTTGTCAGTTAGGAGAATGAGTAGCTCCATGGCAAACTAGGAGCAGAAACGGTTGAATTCAGCATCTTGAAATCTGGAGAAGTCCCAGGTAAAGTGTTTATTTTAGCCTGGTTTCCTCCTTTTGGCACAGACTCACCGCAAGATGGCAGGTTTCTAGCAAGGTCGGCAAGACGGCAGCTAGCTCACGGCAAGACGGCGGGGTTCTGGAGGTTGGCAAGACATCAGAGAACTCATAGCAAGACGACGGTGAACTCACGGCAAGACGGTGGGGTTCCAGCAAGGTCGGCAAAACTGGCGACGTACTCCGGTGAGACCGGCAACATTCCGGCGAGTTACATTGCCATGTTTTTAACCCGTAAAGAATAATCTACCTAGTTGTTCTTCACCCAAGTCGTGATACATTGGCATGTATTTTTTTCGATCGCTCTGGCTAAAGCACGAACATGTAACTACTCTAGCATCCTACTGGATGTAATTCTAACTCCTGTTTGGATGTAACAAAGTAGTTGCATCAGATCAGGCTAGAACTTTTCAGTTCTTATTCCTGTTATAAACATGCTTCTCTCCGGTTGAGATCCAGATGTAACAGCTTTGTATTATGCATGTAGTTCATCTACTGTTCCCTCAATTTGAGATCCAGATGTAACTAGATCGGGATCTGATTTTCGATAGGAAGAAAATAGGATCTGATTGGTATCAGGTAGAAAAAAAAATCTGTTATGGACCGCCACTGGCCGGCAGCGAGACTTTAATGACCGTGCGCTTTTACGTCTTTCTAATTTGGGAAGCCTGGTCCCCACGCGTTGCTATTTTTGGTATTGTCAGACTGACCTCGCGTTAGGCAGAAAACGAGGTCGACCTCGGTGTAGCACAGCCCTTAAATCAATGGTCGGTGGCTCGGAGCCACGCGTGGCTAACGTGGCAGTTTCTCATCGGGTTGCCTCATTTGTCTTTCCTCTTCCTCCCATTTATTGTAGTAGCCGAACAGCTCCGCCACTGTAGTTTTCTTGCGCGTTCATGGTCAGCCCACCATCCCCGATTCGATTGGCTTCTCCGCACCAAAAGGGTGGCTCCCAATCTCACCGATCTCACCGTGTGGGCGCTCGACGACCTGCAGCGCCGCTTTCTGCAGGGCGATCTGCAGGGCCGCCGCGGCGCCGTGTGGCCGCTTGGCGATCTGCAGGGCCGCCGCGATGTGTGGCTGCATCGTCCCGTGAAAACTGCCACGATGAAGTGCTAATCTTTTATTCTCTCCCCATCTCTCCCCTTTCGCCCGCTACTGCCATCCCTCGCCAATCCAATCCATGCCTCCATGGCTGCCTTACAACCTCTTCATTCTTCTCCGTGAGCACCGCTTCTGAGGGTGTCTCTGACACCGCCGCATCTGGCTAGGTCCAGGAGTAAGCGGCGCGT
This sequence comes from Lolium rigidum, assembly GCF_022539505.1. Taxonomy (NCBI): domain Eukaryota; kingdom Viridiplantae; phylum Streptophyta; class Magnoliopsida; order Poales; family Poaceae; genus Lolium; species Lolium rigidum. The sequence continues at coordinate 193,725,194 of NC_061511.1, read as the reverse complement.
CGAGCATCCCGGTGGGGTGCGGCTAGAGAGCATCTCCAAGTCGTAAAAGGGGGTGGCCGTCTGATGTCCTGGGAGGTGCAGGGAGAGGGTGGGGCTCGTGGGCGTCAACAACGCCGGCAAGACCACGCAGCTCCGCATCATTGCCGACCCCGAGGATCCCGACGGCGTCTATGTCGCCAAGGGCAAGGGGACCATTGAATATTGGCTTGCTCAGCCAGAAAATCCAGGTCCGCGCCTCCCAGACCGCCAGGGAGGAATTCGTCAACGCCTTCTTGGAGGAGATGGGCGTCAAGGACTCCCTCGACCAGGTGCTGGCGGCCTTCGAGCGCGCCACCGAGGACATGGACCTCGTGGGAGGTTTCTTCACGATCTAGATCTGCTGCAGCTCGAAGCCTTGCAGGATGTCGACCTGGGCTTGGCGCAGGTCAAAATTCGAGGCTGATGCTCGAACTCAGCTTCGTATTGAGGATTGCAGCCACGGATTGCGACCCCCTGAAAGTATCTTTGAGTGGTGGCTGGAAAATGAGGATGTCGCTTGGCAAGATACTTCTGCAGGTATAGATTAAACTTTGAGAAGTTTACCTTCAGTATTGGTTGGAAAATGAGTAGTTGCTGAGCAGATACTTCGTTAGGTATAGATTAAAATTTGAAGAGTTCACATCTACCAAATGATGTTGGCAATGGTACACAAGTTCAGGTTTTTTATGTGGACTGCTAACTTAGAGGACACCGAATGTAATTGCCAATAAAATTAGTTTTCTGATTGTTCCATTGCAAATGGTTGTGGTTTTATCTTATACCAAATATACAGTCACATTTTCTGTGTATTTAGCACACCAATCCTGATTGGGTGCAGGAACCTGTTTTGCTTCTGACTTGATGAGCCATTGTGTTGCTCGAGAGCTATCTTAAGGCGCAGGATGTACCAATGGTCATCTGCTTTCTTTTTTGCTCTTTTATTGATCTGTCCTTTCATGTCTCCTTCGTGTAGATTTCAGCCTTCGGTTGATGATGCTCGGAGGCGGTGTTCTCCTGGTTCGTGCCTTGCGCCGACCCACTGGAGGTGTTTCCCTTCAGGGCGGCGATGATTCAATTACTTTCTGTCCTCTTTGTTAAGCTTCCTGGTGTTGAGGATGGAGGAGAAGGTCCCCTGATGTGGGGTGAGGTGTTTTATTTTTGTCCGCACCTTCAGGCGGTACAGCTTCGTGCTCGGACGATCCGCCATTACATGCTGCGTTCCATGTTCTGGTTGGGGAATTCTCTATTTTTAGGTCTTCTCGTGTTTCTCTGCATGAATATTCGGCATTGCAGCCTTCGATTGATGACGGTGCTTGGAGGCACGAAATCTGTCGACCTTTTTGTATGTCCTTCCAGGAAATTCCGGCTCGACTATTTTTATGTGTATTCTTGGCCTTTCAGCTTCTCAGTAAATCAAAGGAGAAGAATTACCTACTTCCACATGTCAAATTAACACTCATGTTGATTCTTCTCCTTTCTCCTTTCTGCATTTAAATTCTTTTTTATTTCCCCATACTAAATCAGTTGGCACCAATGAACTTCTTCATCAGCTCATCCATTTGTGTTTTTTTTTCAGACGTTTTGTTCACCCCAGCATCAAACCTTATGTTTCCATCCTTTGAATTAATTGGAGTTTCAATTCCAGTCTTGCTTAACATGTATTGCCACTACAACAATAAATAAATAATTTGGTCTCCTAATAGGCTATCTATATAATATCTCCTTTAATTTTTAATTCGCAACAAGTCTCTGTAGTCTCAGGTACAACGCTGTTAGGACATCACCACAGCGAGTAAGGATTTGATGATGCCTCTGAAGTATACGATCCTTACATGATTATGTGATAATAAATCGGATTTTTTTTGTGCAAATTAATATGCAGTGGAAGTTGAAACTACTCTAAATTTACTACTAGCAATCCTTAGGTTATATATGTTTATCCCCTGATGTGTGCTTAGCACACTATTCGTATATTTAAGTTATTGTTGTTGATGCTAGAATGTCATAGCAAATGCAAGTTTCTGATGGTCACCTGAAAGTTGTTGCCTTAGGTATAAAATGGTATTCCGTCATCCTTTCTCCCAACACCGTCAGAAAATAAGACATGTTTGTATATTATTTTTGATAATTACTTCCATAAGCACAATAGCATGCATAAACTCCATTGCAGTGCTCTGTTTATCTCTGCAATACGTGGAACATATAAAACATGACATATATGTTTAGTATAGAATAGTGATGCACGCATATCTTCTGGTCTAAGTTTGCTTCTAGGGTGTTGCAACCATTTGAGAAGTTTTGAGGCACTGTTATTGTCAGTATTTCTGAAGCCTGAACAATTGCCCAAATATTTAATTTACCATTTTGCAGAAATATCAGCGATAATAAAATGATGAAACCTGCTACATTCGTTCACTGATCTTGAAGTCACCTCCACACTTATAAACTGATAATAACTGTTAGATAGATCTCCACTGTGCAGACTATAGATTTACTTATTTTATTACTATATAGTTGCATTTATAGCACCATGCATATGTCCGGTTTAACTGGCTTTAGCATCTCTTTGTTGTTTGTGGTATTTCATCCTTGAAAGAGTTGCTGGAAGAGATTCTTCACTATTATTTCTTTGCATTGTATTTACGTCAGGACAAGATGGTGGGTGATGGTATTGAAGATGCATGAGGAAAACAAGGAATCTGACCAGCAAATGATCTGACAAATTTTCCAATTTTGGGAAATATTGCATCAGGCTTTTGGCGATGACGACGGTGAAGCTGGGCCTTTATATAAAAAAAATACAATTATTTAGTACCCCCGCAATACCGGATGATGGGTAGGGCTTAACTGGAAGTTTATGTGTCTTAGTATGGGTTCCCTCTAAACAAACGTCATAGGGGTTATGCCGAGGCTGCCTCCGTTGAAAGTGAAACGATGTGAAATGACGTGAAATGAGGTGAATGTCCGGCCCAAGCCCTGTGCAGTTCCCAGGCTGACGGTTTGTCTTCACTGGGAGGCCAAGCTCATGGGGAGAGACAACATTGCTTGCGAACTTGATGGGATTTGAAGATATATTTGATTGTTAATTAATTGCCTCTTTCTCATGTATGCAAGAGCTTCCTAGTGATGCTACTTCCCAAACTTGAAAATGATTGCTGCAATTTTTTGAGTTCAATGATTTGTATACTTGCTGGTGCAACGGGCGCGGCGTGTCGCCGCGCCACTGCTTCCTAGTTCGATATCATTCTGGTCAAGCTGTGAGCTATCAGGCCCACTAATACTACGGCCGGGGTTAGGCGGCACGGGTTGGGCCTACAAGGAAACGGGTTGGTAAAAATAAAAGGACAGCACTATCCTAAAATGAAGAGGGGGATCAGATCTCTACTCATGTCAAAAAAAAAAACAAGTTAGATCTCTACTGTCGGATCGTTTCAGTATAATCCCCAATTTCCCATATGCACATTATTTATTTCTACATTTTGCAATATTTTTGCACCATTTCTGCTTGTGGTGCGCTAAAATTATCAAAAAAAAGCAACATCATTTCAAAAGAATCAATGTAGGAAAAAAACAGTATCCAATAAATACCATTTTTTAAAGTAATATCTTCCAAAAAAAACCATCAGACATTTGCAACATAAGGAACATGGATTGCAACAAACACACAAGGAACATGTAGAAAATGTAGAAATCATTTGAGCCATGAAAGTTACATATGTAGAACACTTAGAGTTATTGGAACATATCACTCGTGTGGCTATGTCAAACCCAAAATAAACAAGCTTCAAACATATTGAACAAACGTATGCAACATAAAATCCCCAAATCAAGAACTCGTGTTTTTGTCAAAACTAATGTTAGCTCGAATTATAGTCATTAGAGCAACAAAAAATAGACATACTTTCCTCCTTTTATATATAGAACTTTCATATGAAAGAAAAATAAAGAACTCAGATTTTTGTAAAATCTTATCCAAGTTGGTGATAAATCAACATCCGACCAAGCACACTACTCTGATGATCTCTGTCTCTTCAAAAATGCATACAACACGTCACAAGAGACTTGACTATTGCTATGGTGGCGGACTCCTCGGCCTGAAGGCGATGACAATGCTAGTGTTGGACGTACGGGGCGGTTTGACATTTAGACACAGAAATGCTCTCGAATTATCGAAGTGGTTATCTCAACTCCTAATTTTACCCCACCTAACTCAAGTCACCCTGATATGAAGCAAACCAGTGGTAAATACGTGAATTTTGCACACAACTACACTACCGCACCAAGAGGAGATTATTTTGGTGTTCTTCGCATGAGACTCCAACTGGCAGGCATATGTGCATTTGTTTTTTGAGATACATATATGCATTTTCTGGTTGCGCAAATTCTCGCAAGAGAAAAATGTGACAACTAACATAGCTGAAAAGGAGTACGAAAGCAGTGCGCGAGAAAACACGTCTCGCGTGTTGATCAGTCTTGACCTGAACTAAAGGAAAGCTGAAAAGAGTTTTATAAACACCCCAAGAAAAGAGGGGGAGGAGAAGCGAGCATCAGAGTAAGGACCTCCATCAAAAGTAAAGAATATGCAGTACATGTAAACAACATGCAACAAGTTCTAATTGTTCGCAAAAAAATCTTCCAAAAAATCATTACACATATGCAACATAAGGAGCAAGGATTGCACATAAAGGCAAGGCATTGCAGTGTTTCACTCGTGTGCCTACATCTAACCAAAATGAGCATGCAACATGTTGAACAAAAGTGTGCAACATAACATCCCCGCATTGCCAACCTTCCACACATACTTTCCTCTTATTGTATAAAAAAATCCTATGAAAAAAAAAGAGGACTCGGGTTTCTGCGGAAAAAGAACAGTTTAAATTATAGGAATTATATTCATTAGAGAAAGAAATAATGAGAGAACAAAATGATTAGAAAGTGATCTGAGAAGTAGACACGTTTTCATCTTATCTAGAGAGGGGAGGGGCGTGGCAGGGTTGAACATAGAACTGCATTTCAAATTATGTGGATATTAGTTTTGTCTATCCATATATAGTCGTAATGTTTCGGTGGCAAAGGCGTTGTTCCATGGGGTAAGTATCACAACTTCATCCTCTCCCTTCTTTGCCATGGTGGCTGATGTGTCACACATCAAATAGCGTGTGGTGTTTTCCCCCACAGACCGTCGGTGTTGAATCGTAGGTGGTCATCAGACACTTCAGCGTGTCCTGTTTGTGGTGGTAGCAACTGTTATGTCACGTTTCTTTGGTCATTGGTTCTCCCATTTTCACTTTTATGTGCTCCCGGTCTTTTATCCCTGGCGATATGACAACGAAAAGGTGATTCTATAACCTACCATGCAAGAGATGTGTAAGTAACATCCGATCCGCGTCTGTATATTTGAGTAACACACATGTTACCTTCACATTCAATAACATCCGCATTTGTATCTATATTTGTTTTCAAAATATGAAAACAGAACTGAAAAGGTGGCACCCCTATTGATCTAAGCAAAGCTAGGGTCAATTTTTACGAGAAAAGATGAATAAGCGTGTCAAGGACACACGATGTTTTATGTGCCAACAAAGTGAAAGTTTGGAATACATGTGACATACTTCCCCAAAGAGTTTACATTTTCGAATGGGCATGCATTGCCGACTCTTTTAGATGCCAACAAAGTAGCACTTACTATTTCCTGGATTACTTGTATCATAATCCCAGATTATTTAGACACATTTTAACGTATATAGATACATACAAATATAGATAAATCTGCAACATGTTTTGCATGACAACAAAGTAAAAGTTCGGGATACACGTGACATACTGACTTGAAGAAGCGTGTTTACATTTTACAAGGTGCAAGGGTTGCCGTGTCTGTAATGTGCCAACAAAGTACTAGTGCTTACTCCGTCCTGAATTACTTACAGATATATAAGTAAATGTAGACAAATCTGCGATATTTAGTTCGGAACAGAAGAATTAAGTCGCATCCACTCAACTAGTGGGTGATAAATCAACACCCGATCGAGCGCAGTGCTCCGATGATCTCCTTGTCTTCGAAACCGCGTGCAGCACCGCACGAGAGACTCTTGACTCCCGTAGGCTGGCCGTGGCGGCGAACTCCTCAGCCCGACGGCGACGACAGTGCTAGTGCTGAACGTACGCGGCGGCTTTGCGGTTCAAACGGTTCTGGAAACATGGAGGCGGTCATCTCGGTTCCTGATTTTAGAGTAGGTGCACCCAACTACCCAAGTCACCCAGGATTGAAGGAGACCGACGTTGAATCAGTGAATTTATTTTACGAGCGCAGAAAACTGCATCTTGATGAGCGAGATTCAGGCATTCAGCCACACGGCTGCGCTACCGCATCAAGAGGAGATTCTTCTGGAATACGTCCGTCGCATGACGGTATGGAGGCTCCAAATGGCAGACATAGTCTCATAGATGCATTTGCTGCAGGTACAGTTTCTCTCCCAAGAGAAAAGGGAGACAGCGACCCAAGCGAAAAGAATAACCAAGACGTTTTTAGACCTGGAAGCATATATATGCTCTTATTTTTAAAAACTCGTTTTAACCACATTTTCAAGTGTTAAAATATTTTGATAAAAAATATGGCGCATATATATATATATATATGTTCTACGTAGTTGCAAAGACCTATCATTAAGATTTAAGAATTAATATTTTTTGTGTCATATCTAAAAAGACAAAATTCGGTATGAAAAAGCTCTTCACGAGAAAATTTCTATATCTTCTTTACACATTACACACAGAAAAAATTGATTTTCGGTGAAATTTGACCGTGCACATAGAATATCGACATAGCTAGAATATAGATATGTACGCGCACATTTTTTACTATTTGACATTTTTAAATATTTTAAAATGTTTTTCCAGTGAAGGAAGCATATGCATATGTAATCAAAAGTGCATTTCCGGAAAAGAAGCTGCTACTGAAGCAGTAAGCGGGGAAGCCACGTCTTCAAACCCTAGCCTTCTAGATCGAACGACCGCGCGCGTTGATCAGTCCTGACCTGAACTGAAGGAGAAAAATAGTTTCAGAAAGACCAGAAGAAAAGGGAGCCGCGCGCGAGCAGCAGAGCAAGCACCACGCCTAGCTAGCGTCTTCTCTACATAAGCAACGGCAGCGCGCGCGTCGTTTTCCTGAGAGAGCAAACAACCCCAGTTCCCAGCGTCGCTGCCGCAGCACAACACGAGCAACTGAGCAAGGTACGCGTGATGGAGGTGCTCGCAGGTGGCCAGCCGCTGTCGGCGCGGGCGCGGCGGATCGCCAGGAGCCGGGAGGAGATGCTGGGCCTCCTGGCCGACTTCTCCTGCGACGGCGACGACTCCGACCGCGAGCTCTCCTTCTCCGACCTCGTGGACGCCATCGGCAGGCCGCCCAACGCCGGCCACGTCCCGAAGGCGCTTCCAGCGGCCGTGCCGGCAGAGGAGGACACCGCGGCGTCGAAGCAGCAGCAGCAGCAGGCGGCAGCGGCGGCAGGGAAGCAAAGGAGGCTGCGGAGGCGGCGGAGCGACAACCGGGGGAGCTGCGGGGGCAGCTGCGACGGCGTGCTGCTCAACTTCTACGTGCCGGGGCTGCTCACCAGGAGCGTGACGGCGCCGCGCCACGGCCGGGGCACGCTGCCGGCTTCCGCTGCAGGGGGGCCGCCGGCCAAGGTTGCTGCCGGGAAATCCAGGTGAGCTGAGGTCAATCTTTTTGTACAAGTTGCAGAGCTTAAATTTTGCACACCATGGATGGCAACTCCGATGATCAACTGTTGCTAGTCATCCTGATTCGCAGAACTGGTCGTGAAGTCCACTAGAGAGTAGAGACGACCCACGAAAGAGATGTTACTAATTGCTAGTGTCATGTCCAAATCTTTTCGAGTCATGCGTGAGCGTTAGTAGTTGTAGACTTTTAGCTACCTAGTTGGTGCATCATGGGTCATTGGGTCGTATGATTGCACCGAAAAAATCTGCAACTGCATTAGAGTACTTTGCAGCTATCACAAGTGCCCCTTAATCATGACATTTTCCTGAACACAATCAGTGCATGGCAACGAACATTCTTTTGTCCAGCAAATTGTTTTGAAAAGGACCAAACAATAATCAGCAGTAGTACTGTGTACACAGTATACTACTATGTGCATTTTCCTCGGGATGTCGGTTTCTTTGACAATTCCAAGTGCAACCCTGCTTTAGACCACATGGTTCAACCTTTTGACGTTGCTGGCTTTAGATTCAGAAACGATGAACAACCACCCATGTGTCGTCTGTGTGACCAGGAATGAAAAGGATCAGCGGCGGTGACAATCTGACCAAAGTGCACATAAATACGAAAATTTAGACATATATTCAGAACCTTTTCGCACGCTCAGTATCGATCGCTTTTAACTAATTATTATGTTATATCAAATCTAAATTGCGTGCAAAATCTTTCTGCAGGATACAAGCTTCTCTGGCCATCGGTTGCTGGCCGACGTTGTGGGGCAGAGGCCGCGACCACGGCAACAAGCCAGTATGACTGGAGTATGAGTCTTCACTCTTCAATGCACATAGACTTACACGGTCGATGTTCTAATTCCTCCAAAACGGTCGATGTTCTAGTAGCTAGCACTCGTGGCTTAGCTTTTTTGTGTATAGCTAATTTGAGGCTTTTCTCCTCACACCTGTAAATTATCCTTTTTGTTAGGGCCTCTGTCGGTGTTGTTTTAATTTAACCTGTGATGGTGTTGCTGTGGCCTGGCATCTTTCTTGCAAGGCAAGCATGACATGTTAACTGTAAGTTTTGCTTTGTCAGACGTGACGGTGCTACTTTTTCCCTTCGCCGAACTTCACGTCTCCCATGGCGTATGGCACAAGTGATGTGAGGCAAAGTTCATAAAAAGCAGAATCTGACCAGACGTCCTGAATCGAATGGAAATCTCTGCAGCACATGACTTCACTTTCAGTAAGAGATAAATAAATCAGAACTGGGATGGTGACTGAGGACGTGAAAACGATTTCTGTGATTCGAGTTGATTCTATAGTACGGTTAATACGGTACGAATACGAGAGCCGTCGTTGTAGCGTGGCCAGTTCACCACGTCTAATGTCCAACCTGATATCGCCACTAGACGTCTGAAGTCGAGAGACAGCAAACAAGACCCCAGTATGGCACAGCTTCTCACAAATAGCAGGTGAAAAAACATTAGCAAGATCAACCAGGAAGCAACTAGTACAATGGTATAGATCTTGTGTACCTAGGCGACCAATACGTCTGTCTACTGGTACTTCACATTTCACACCAACAACCAAGTGAAAACAGCCTACGAATTAACCGATCAAACACAACTACACAAACTCACAAAGCATCAACCAAGTCCACTAGTGCCCAAGCATGGGCAACCACACACACACAGTAGCACACGCTGGATGCAGACTAGCCACAAAGCCATCAGAGATGGCCCCTAACCGTCACACAGAACAGAACACACCTCACTCTTCATCGGCCTGCAGATCCTCCTCGTCCTCGTAGTCACCCTCCTCATCGGCGGTGGCATCCTGGTACTGCTGGTACTCTGCGACGAGGTCATTCATGTTGCTCTCGGCCTCAGTGAACTCCATCTCGTCCATGCCCTCGCCGGTGTACCAGTGAAGGAAAGCCTTCCTCCTGAACATGGCTGTGAACTGCTCGCTCACTCTCCTGAACATCTCCTGGATGGAAGTGGAGTTGCCAATGAAGGTCGATGCCATGGACAGGCCCCTCGGCGCGATGTCGCAGACGCTGGACTTCACGTTGTTGGGGATCCACTCCACGAAGTAGGACGAGTTCTTGTTCTGGACGTTGATCATCTGCTCGTCGACCTCCTTGGTGCTCATCTTACCACGGAACATGGCAGATGCGGTGAGGTAGCGGCCGTGGCGAGGATCAGCAGCGCACATCATGTTCTTGGAATCCCACATCTGCTGGGTGAGCTCAGGGACCGTGAGGGAACGGTACATCTGGGAGCCACGGGAGGTCAATGGGGCGAACCCGACCATGAAGAAGTGGAGACGTGGGAAGGGGATAAGGTTCACTGCCAGCTTCCGGAGGTCAGAGTTCAACTGACCAGGGAACCTAAGGCAGCAGGTTACTCCACTCATGGTGGCAGAGATCAAATGGTTCAAATCTCCAACTGCAAAAATTAGCATCAACAACATAATGTTAGATAATACTAGGAGCACATAGCAAGTAGCCAAAACACTTTATTAAAACAGCAATTGAAAATGAGGTTGGTTTAATGTGTTTCAGCTATAAATAAAATAGTATCCATGATGAAACAGATCCTCATATTAGCTGGATATCTAACAGTGACTCACAGAGGTCTAGCTTAAGCAAAATCTTAACTAAGACAGATCTGAATCATAGCAATGTAGAAGTGCAGATAAATGAAAGCTCCGAGCAAGTAACTTGAGCAATAGGGTTCATCTGGAGTTCCAGACTATTTCTGAAAATAATAATTTGCATAAACATTCTCCAAAAAGACAAGTGAAGAAACCAATGAACTACAGCATGTTAATGATCTACTTGATATCATGCCCATAGACATCTGTAAAACGTAATAATAAAAGAAGGAAGCAAGTTTTGCTTACAGCTGGGAGTGGTCAGCTTGAGAGTCCTGAAACAGATGTCATAAAGGGCCTCATTGTCAAGAACCATGCACTCATCTGCATTCTCAACCAACTGGTGGACAGAAAGAGTGGCGTTGTAAGGCTCAACCACAGTATCGGACACTTTTGGTGAGGGGAAAACAGAGAATGTAAGCATCATGCGGTCTGGGTACTCCTCCCTGATCTTGGAAATCAATAGTGTCCCCATGCCAGATCCAGTACCACCACCAAGAGAGTGGCATACTTGGAAACCTGAAAACACAAACTGTAAGTAAAGATTCCAAGTGGAAAGCAGTAATACTGAACATCATCTGAGAGGCATTTGGAGACAAAAACTAAATAGGCACGAAAACATAGTTTAATCCTGTGGATTACGAATTAATGTGACATCAAATTAACAAATGTAGATCCTATCCTAATGAATTATAAACAATCAACAATTTAATGCAAGTTGAGTTACCTTGAAGGCAGTCACAGTTCTCAGCCTCCTTCCTGACAACATCGAGAACGGAATCAATGAGCTCAGCACCCTCGGTGTAATGGCCCTTGGCCCAGTTGTTACCAGCGCCAGACTGCCCAAACACAAAGTTGTCAGGGCGGAAGATCTGCCCATACGGCCCTGTGCGGACGCTGTCCATGGTACCAGGCTCAAGATCCATGAGGACAGCCCTTGGCACGAAACGGCCACAGGAAGCCTCGTTGTAGTAGACATTGACGCGCTCCAGCTGCAGGTCAGAGGTGCCCACATACCGCCCCGTGGGGTCGATGCCGTGCTCATCACACACCACCTCCCAGAACTTGGAGCCGATCTGGTTGCCACATTGCCCGCCCTGAATGTGGAGGATCTCCCTCATCTTGTCTGGAAATCGGAAAAATGCACAGGGTGAGGCAAGGTTCGGATAGTGCAGCAGTACACTTCAGAAAATGAATGGTGCAGATAGATTTACTCGAAACAAATTAAGAATTGCCTCGCTTGGGTTTCTGAATCAAAGCATGAAGTACGTGTACAGGGTGCAACCTAGCTGCAGTTCATAGGAACGAGCCAGTCTCTACGACACTACTGGGTAACAGAGCACGAAGACTCAGAGCAAGCTAAGCTAGGATTTTGCAACGACAAGGTGCAGCTGAAAAGCAACTTCAAAATCAGATCTCCGCAACTAAACGAATAGGTCGTGCCTACTGACAGTGTTTCAAACCTTAGCTGAAGCCGATAACTGTCAGAAATGAACCAACCCAGAGAACTGGAAGTAGTAATATACAGAGAAATTAGGCTATCAGATTCTGTAGCGTGGGCGAATCACGACATGAACCAGTAGTAAATCTGCTCCAGACCTAGACGCGTCACATCCGCCAGATCCCTAAACAGCGCGCCTCAGATCTGCCGCTGTAAGCTCCAATCTACCCAACGAAAGCTCGGGCGCCTAATCAAACTACCAGATCCACGCACCCCAGACCCAAAAACGCCGGATAGAACCCCCCAGATCCACGCACATTTCCCAGTTCCCCACCCCAAAACTTCCTCGACATTTCAAATTAATTTGAAAAAAAATTACCGATTCACACCAAGCAACAGATCAGACGGATCCACACGAATTCACCGGAATTAAATGCCAGGCAGCATCTGAAAAAAAACTTACGACTGGCGAAGTCCGGGTCGACGAAGCTCAGCAGGAGTGGGGAGAGTGGCGGCGAGGGGAAGGAAGCGAAGGGCAGGGTCGGGTGAGGGGCGTTTGGGGGCCAGGGCGAAACATATATAGCCGTAGGAGGACCACCGCGGGGGGCAGGGGCCAGATCCGACGGCCGGCGCGCGCCGGTTCAAACAGCTGGACGGATCGGACGGTGGGCGTTTTCGCTTTTTTGAATTTCACCGTGGCGAGCGGACGGAACTGCCCCCGGACATTTCGCTGGGTGGCACAGCTCAGTGTCGGTGTAGTTCTGGACCTGCTTTGCGGTCGGTTTTGTAGACGCGGGGACGGACAGGTGGGGTATGGAGGGAGTTGGGCCCGCGTGTCGGCTGGCGTGGGTGGGGTGGGGTGGGGCGGTGGGGGTGGGTGGAGGTGGGAGTAGGAGCACGCTACCGCTGTGCTGGGCTCGTCGGCCGGGGTTCACACTGCGAGCTGGCTAGGTTGTTCGTGTATTTTCTACCTTGGCACCAAAAAATAAAATAAAGGTCGTTCGTGTATGTGCGGAGAGAAAACTGTCAAATGCGTTCTCGTCCTTTTTGTTGGGACTTTTGGGCGAACCAATCTGAGGGAAGGTTGGTATTTGTTGCTAGAAGGTTAGAATTTTCTCACGACATGATACTCCTGTTCAGGGCCGGCCCTGACACGGGCTGGGTGCAAGACAAAAAAATAGTCCCGGCCCCTATATACAAATAATACGAGTAAGATGCTTTTTATATTCTAAAAATAGCCACTTAAACAACATGATTGTTTCTAAATTCTCAATGGACATAACAGAAAGTACTCGTAATTTATTGGTGACAATGTTCAGCCACAAACAAACGAACATTTGTCCAAGAAAATGACATCTCAACCAAAATAGCATTGCAAGCAGGAACCTATGGGGATTGATGGGCGAGGACCGAAGAATAGGGAGAAAGAATGGAATCTGCTGAACAAGAAAACACTAACCTAGGGAGATAGTACCAACTCGCGAATCATGGAAGGATTTCGTGGAAATCAACCAATAAACATTTTCGCCTCCATTAGTTTTAGGGACGGAGCCAGGAATGTTATTTGGAAAGGACCAATTGAACGAAACTTTGCTTGGAGGGTGCCAGATAGGCAAATATTTGAAAATTTAAGGCTCAATTCACATATATTGTAGAGGGTCTTTTAGCAAAATTTCTAGCATAGGGGGGCCATGGCGATAGCTAGCATCCCTAGCTCCGTCACTGATTAGTTTACTCAAAACAGCTAGAAATCTTAACAAAAGAATAGCGCCCCATCGTTGGCGATGATTGAGGAAAAATAAAGGAGAATTTTTCTTGCAAAAAAAAGGAGAACTAAGAGACAAGAGGAGAAGTCAAGGCAATGAGGGAGCCGGCCTAGACGGGAGTAGATCCATTCACGGAAAGTGTCTTGGACACATGGGCACCAATGCCCGACTCTCCACTTTTAGATTTTTCAAAATTTTAAAACCTCGCGTTTGTAAGTCTCAAAAAATTATGGTGTTAAATATAGATATGATATATACGGGTGGGGTGTATGCAAAAAAAGTCTCGTTAAAAAATACTTTGTATTTTAAACAATATAAAAAGGACAAATTTCTGACAGTAAATGGTACTAAAATAGTATTACAATAGTGTATCCTTTGTTAGAATTTTTTGTATTTCCTAAAACTTAAATTATTTTTTTACTGGGACTTTTTTTGCATACACTTCTTATGTACATATCTATATACATATTTAACGCCATAATTTTTGAAAACATAAAAGTGTAAGGTTTTGAAATTTTCAAAAAACTAGAAGTGAAGGGAGCACTCATGCCCATGTTCACCAAATCCCTATCCATCCATTCAGCCCTTTTTTTAACAATAGCACCATGTTGGCTTAGTTTGGCTACAGGTTGTTGTTGAAAGTGCATGGAACCCCCATGTGTGGTTTTGGTAATTAATGACAATTCCTATGGACTAATGTTTGCATTGAGTTATATTTGTAGTCCATAGGCAATGCTTGAACCATATGTTGGCTTTAAGGTTGCAATAAGAAGAAATTGATGAAGGATATCAAGTGTCAAGTATGTCTTGAAGATGAAGATGAAGTGAACCCTCAAGTTACTTCAAGACATCAACATGATGAAGAATGAAGAAATAAAGTGCAAGTTCAAGATGAGCCAACTCGAAGAGATCATATGCTTGAAACTTGCCCTCCATATGGTGATCATGTATATGTGAATATGCGCCGAATAAGAAGCTCTCCCACAGTGGAGTATGGGGGAGCATTTCGCATGACATCGTCAAGCAAGCACTATAAAAAAAGGCGGTATATCTTGTTGCGGTCAAGATCGTCATCATCGAGCTCAAGAGAAATGCGCAAGGTTAAGGTTTGATCTAGATAACGTTTATTTCTCACCGGTCTCATGGTGTAGTTGGAGACCGGTTTGTAGTTCAGTTGCCGTACTATCAAGAGGGCTCTCGAGTAAGTAACTCGATCGTATCCTTCGGAGAGCTCAAACCTTTGCATCCTTGCATGATCTTTCTTGGTTTTATTTGGATCTTATCCATGTGATGTTTTAGAGCTTGTGCTTATTCTCATGAAAAGCTCTAGTTCATCGAGAATGGTTTTTGCACGGGCAACTTGTTGTATTTTCAAGGTTGGAGGTTTTACCGGTATGTCTTTTTTAGATAGGTCAAACCTTTTATCATTTTTTCTATCCTACATTGATGGACTATGATGGTTCCCTGAAATATCTTGTAGAGCTTGTTACTAGCTTCGAAACGAGCCCAAGATCATCAAAATCGAAGTCTGGATGCTCAAGTTATGATCATTCTCGTTTTGGTGTTTCTGTAGTTTTCGGGGGCGGATTATCCGGCCCAAACAAAAGAATATCCGGCCCCCATCGAGAGGCATGTTTTTCTGGTCCTTAGCCGTTTTTCGGGGGCCGGATTTTTGCAAATATCCGCCCCCGGATAATCCGGCCTGAGCCTACCCAAACGGTCATATTTCGATGGGAGGGGGTATTTAAGCCCCCCTTCTTCCTCCTTGGGCTGCTACATCTTCCCCTTTGTGCTCTCCACCATTGTTGACCTTGAGAGCTTCCCCTTTCCCTCTACTCCTCCTATGCTTCTTGAATCTTTTTGAGGGAAAAAAGGAAGGGAGATCTAGATCTACATTCCTACCAATCAAATTCCTCTCTTTGTGGGATTCCACTAGATCTAGATCTTGGAGAAATTTGGTGTTTCTCCTCTTATTTGTTCTTTCTCTCTTATTCCCCCAATAGCTTTTGTAGCTTTGTTGGAATTTGAGACAGAAGGACTTGAGCATCTTTGTGGTGTTCTTGCCATTGCATTTGGTGCGTTGGTTTGACTTCTCCGCCGTGATACGTGGAGGTGAAAGTTCGTGAGATATTCACTTCGGGAGCTTGTTCCCGGAGCTTGTTCCTCTTGGGTCTTTGGACCCTAGACGGCTTAGTGGTCTTTGTGGTGTTCTTGGGGACTCCAATTAAGTTGTGGAGATTCTTCAAGGGTAAGGCCTTTGTGGCAATGCTTAGTGGTCTTTGTGGTCTTTGTGGTGTTCTTGGGGACTCCAATTAAGTTGTGGAGATTCTTCAAGGGCAAAGCCTTTGTGGCAATTTATTGGGAGCCTCCAATTAAGTTGTGGAGATAGCCCCAAGCTTTGTGCGGGTTTGGTAACCTCCCTAAGGTTCCATAGTGGATCGAGGACATCCCTTTTGGTGGGAATTCTCGAGGAGAATACGGTGGCCCTCGTGCATTTGGAGTGACTTGTCCTCCACACCGTTCCAACGAGAGTAGAACTCGCAAGAGTGTGAACTTCGGGATACATTGTTGTCTCACGTCACTTCGATTATTCCTATACCCGAGCTCTTTACTTATGCACTTTACTTTGTGATAGCCTTCGTGCTTGAAGTTATATATCTTGTTATCACATAGTTGCTTGTATTGCTTAGCATAAGTTGTTGGTGTACATACCACTTAATTACTGGATGATAAACGGGAGCTCCCGACTTTCCCCTCCACCCCCTCTCTCTCAGCCCCTGTCCTCTGCTCTCAGATCTCGCAAGACCGGGCCGAACCCAACCCTTCTCTGGCGGCTCAGCCGGCCGGAGACGGGGAGGGGACGCGCCGGAGTAGCTGGTAGGTGTAGATGTAGGTTTTGCGGCGAGATGCCGGCGTTTTGGAGTAGAGCACCATCTTTTCTGAGCAAGATCTGGTGCGTTTGGAGGTGGTAGCGGCGCGGAGAGGTGCTCCGGTGGTCGGAGACGGCGGCGCTGGTTTCCTCCCCACGAATCTCCATCAATAATCTCATGTTCTGCTTCTTTTTTCTGGATTTTGCCTTTGGCCTTTCCATCCCTCTCTCGCTGGTCGGCCGTGGTGGTGAGGAGTGGGGAGGGAGGATTTGGGTCTGGTGGCAACCAGGGAGGAGAAGGGGCCTCGCTCATCTGATGTTTTCGTGCAACATCGGAGAGCAGCCGAGAAGCGAGGAGATCAAGCCCCCAAGGTGGGGGTGGATTTCGTTTGCTCCTCTTGCGAAGGCCCTCGGCAATAAGCACGGTTGGATGCAAAGCAGCATCCTCGACGTCCTCAACATCAACCTGGCCGGCCGTGGCGGCGAGGAGGAAGATGAAGACGGCGTTGGTGATGTTGCCTTCTGCGGTCCTTATCAGAGGTGGGAAGCAATTTTATTGAGCAGATCCAAGGCCACTCCATGGCCTATCCAATTGCCGGCGACGGATTCCGGCGAATCAACCTCCGTTGTGAGGTCCTTATTGAGGTTTGCAGTCGCATACTACGGCTGCGTCGAGGCAAGTGGTTTCGTCCCCGCCTCTTCGCATGACGGCGGCGTAGCAGACCTCTGGCTCGACGGCGGGGAAAGAGAAGGGCCTGATTGCATTTCTTCATCTCTCGGTGAGGTCTTTTACGCAAATGCTAGGGACCTATATGTGCTTTTAGATCTTATGGGGTCCTTTGTAATCTTCTGTACCTCCTCCGTTTCGATTTAATGAGAAGCTTCCTCGCCCTTCGGGGCACCCTTGTTCAAAAAAAAAGTTGTTGGTGCACATAGGTGAACCATAATATATAGGCTTTGTGCTTGACAAAGTAAACGTTAGTTTTATTCCGCATTTATTAAGCCCATCTCGTAAAAGTTTTAAATCGCCTATTCACCCCCCCCCCCCCCTCCTAGGCGACATCCGTGTCCTTTCAGTTGTGTGCATAGAGGGCCCAAAGACCTTAGCCCACTCCGAAGGAGCACCCCCATCTCCCCACTAGGAAGAAGATCCTTGCCTAGGGTGGTAGTCAGGTGTTGCAGGTGCATTCCCCCAGGCGTCCGGTGACATAGGCATCCCAAATGGGCCTGCCAAAGATAATACCCGAGGTTTAATGAAGGCCCACTACCCGAAGAATAAGAAGGTTCGAGAGCCCAAGATATATTAAGGAAAGTAGAATTGTAATAGGAAGTGTTGTTTGTAATCTGGCGGGATGAGTTAGAAACCGTCCCGGACTCTGTAACTTGTACAAAACGAAACCCTCGGCTCCACCTCTTATATAAAGGGGGAGTCGAGGGACGAGGAGATCATCGAATCATTGTTCACAAACCCTAGTTTTCATAATCGTCGAGTACTTTTCGGCTGAAACCTTCGAGATCTACTTGCCCTCTACTTCTAAACTAAACCCTAGCCTATAACCCGTAGGCATTGACAAGTTAATCCCTTGTCAATTGGCGCCGTCTGTGGGAATTAGAGGCGTAAGGATCTGATCTCGATGGCACGTTCAAGGTCTTCGACATCGTCAACCGGAAGCAACACTATGGATCGAGGTAAACGGATCGCTGCTGGTCTTGTTGATTTTGTTCCTCACCCACCCTCCCGTTTGGATGCATATGCGTATCTGGCGGAGCCCATGGAGATGACGTTCGGAAGGTTTCACTTTCGCGTCGAGAAGGAAGGATCGTATCGTGTCGAAATTCCGATCTCGTCGGGATCGTCGGCGGTCGATTCCGATTTTTCAAGCTATGCATCGTCAACCGAGTCAGAAGAAGAAACTTCGGCAACACATTACGTCGGTACTCGCAGCAAGAGAGAAACTCGCCAAGATCTTCAGCGACACATCGTTTGAGTCATCTCACGGACTCATATATAAGCGATGGCTCAAGCGATGTCGATAGTTATGATTTCATCGACAAATCCATCACATAGGCAAGGTCTTCATCAATCTCAACAATGATGTCACCAAACCCAACATAGATCCGAGTACCAAATATCATCGATTTATGCTATCGAAAATCAAGAAGAAACGTCGGAGGCTTTCGACGATTTGGGTAATCCCTATGTCGATCCCTCGTATCTAAGGAGAGGTATGGGCACTAAATATGACGGGCCCACACCACGTGTCGAGTTCAACTTCCACAAGCAGCCTCGGGATAGAGCCGCAAAAGCTCTAGATGGTTCGGAGCCAATGACGACAACGGCTACGGCTCAAGAACCGCAAGCTTATCAATATAGGCTCGCACGAGCTGCCAGAGAAATAGAAAAACAGACAGCTGAGTTGAACAGGAGAAAGGAGGCAGCTTCTGCATCCAGCAGGAGAAGGGCAGATCTAAGTCGACAATCTAGAGTTTCGGGTGATAGCCACAGGGAGGCCCGGAACAGAGGAAGATCAAGGTTACAACACATACCCGAAGCAGAAAGAGAGCACTTGATTCAAAACCTCGACATGTCCTTTATGTCGATAGACACAAGAGGAAACATTATCCCTAAGACACCAGAAGCTGGGTATATGGCGACACAGGCTTATATCCTCGCATCTAGGCCACCCCCAGGAGATCCAAGGGAAACATTATATAATATGGCGTTAGCAGGGGTTGGAGCTATGGGAACAGCGTTTGTATCAACGCCTCCCGAAGGAGCGGCAAGGCAAAATAGTCCACGACCTGCGACAGCAACGGCGGCAGTTCCTGAAGGACCAAGCGGAGCAAAAGACACAGGAGCACAAGCAAGGGTCGATAGAGCGAGGCAAAGCAGAAGGGATCATCGGCAATCCCCAGAGCTTAATGACGAGGATATGTGCGGCCTGCCATGCTTTACAAGAAGAGTACGAAAAACTCGAGTCCCTTCGGGATTTAAGTTGCCTGATCACTTCAAAAAATTCGACGGCCTGCAAGATCCAGAGGATTGGCTAATTGACTACCTCGAAACGGTGAAGTTAACTGGAGGAACTAGGGCAACAACCATGCAAAGTATTCAAGTGCACTTAAGTGGAGCCGCACGATCTTGGATCAAAAAGCTTCCGCCAGGATCTATCGACAGCTGGGAAAGTTTCGAGGACGTATTCGTCAAAAACTTCAGGTCCACGTGCAAAAACCCGCGTCGTTAGAAGAGTTGAGAGCGTGTCGACAAAAGCCGGATGAGTCAATGAGAAAATACATCCAAAGGTGGAACATCATAAAAAACTCAGCAGAAAAACATATCCGACGAGAGAGCAATAGACGCGTTTGTCGCAGGAATTAGGCGTGGAGATTTTGTCGAGGACTTGGGAAGGACCAATCCAAAGACAATATCCGCGTTGATGGAGATAGCAAATAGATGGGCAGATGGAGAAGACGCTGTCCACAATAAACGACACAGGTCGCCAGAGGAGGACCGTGGTCGAAATTATCAATCAAGGCGACGATTTCCTCGGCAGTATCCGAACTATGACGCCCCAGGGCAAATTTCGGCAGGATTTCGGACAAACACAGGAGGAAACAACAGAGATGATTATCAGAGAAGCAATGAGCAGCGAAGCGATAATAGGGACGACTCCCGCAACAGACAAAATAGTGGGCCAAGGTTTCCAAGACCTTTCGTGTCACCCGAAGAAATGCTCGAACGGACCGTGCCGGATGCACTTCTTCCTCGACAAAGAACGGGAAAAGACAGTCAGTGGCACCTGCAGAAGACCGTCGAAATTTTCGAGCAATGTTCGGATGTGCGTAAAACGCTCACGCTCGAGCAAGCACAGAGAAACCCTCGGGATCCTAGGAGCGAAGTTCATCTACCGCCACCTCCCGCGATTACGGACGACAATCGACATCGACTCGGAATAGCGGCAGCACCTCCACCACCACCTTATGTCGATCCCAACTCAAACGGAGCGGTGTCGATGATTAGAAGGGAAGGCCATCCAACAGAACTCAAAAAGTAATCTCGAGACAGGTATTCATGGCAGAGAAAATGCCTCCACCAACAGTTGAGTACCTCAACTGGTCAGGGCAGGACATCGGCTTCACCATAGCGGATCATCCGCAGCAAGTTCCTCGACCAGGGCAGTCAGCACTTATTCTGCCAGCAGTTATTGCGGGATTCGATGTTTCTCGAGTATTCATAGATGGTGGCAAGCAGCTTAAACCTTATGTATGCAGATACATTGAGGAAGATGAACATATCCTTAGCAAACTTGAAGCCAACGGACACAAGGTTCCACGGCATCACACCGGAGAAACCAAGTTACCCATTGGGGAAGATCAACCTCGACGTTCAGTTTGGAACCCGAGAAAATTATAGAATCGAGAAACTGGAGTTTGAAGTCGTGGATTTTCCATCGCAGTACCACGCTTTGTTGGGACGACCAGCATATGCTAGGTTTATGGCAGTACCACACTATACATACCTGTTGTGGAGATTGCCCGGACCCAAGGGACCAATCACAGTCAAAGGAAGCTTCGCCTTAGCTGATAAATGCGACAAAGATTTCCATCGGTTATCAGAAACTTTCGGGATGCAAGCTGAGTATTTGGCGTCGAAAAGTATGACTGATTACGACGTACCGCCGTACGTTGGAAGGCCAAATAAAGAATCAACTTTCAATACAGAGAAAAATTCTAAGGAGGTGCAGATTCACCCGACAGACCCGAAAAAGACGACATCCATTGCAAACAACATGGATATCGCATAGGAAAGCGCGCTCGTCGAGTTCCTCCGTGAGAACTGGGAAATCTTCGCATGGTGTCCAGCTGACATGCCAGGAGTATCCAGGGAACTTGCCGAGCACCACCTAAATTTGGATCCATCAGCGAGACCAATCAAACAACCTTTGCGGCGTTTCTCGGAACCAAACCGCAAAGCTATGCTGGTCGTAAATCAATCGACTACAAGAAGCTGGTTTTATCAAAGAGATATTCACAGAAGCCACATGGGTAGCAAATCCTGTGATGGTGCCAAAGAAAAACACTAAGGTCCTTCGCATGTGCGTCGACTTTACGTGCCTCAACAAACATTGTCCAAAGGATCACTTTCCCCTCCCGAGGATCGATCAAATTATCGACTCCACGGCTGGATGCGAACGTCTTTCCTTCCTGGACGCGTATTCTGGTTATAACCAGATTAGGTTGAAAGAAGAAGATGAAGTAAAAAACCGCGTTTATCACACCTTACGGCGTGTTTTGCTACAGAACAATGCCCTTTGGTCTGAAAAATGCGGGAGCAACATACCAGAGGATGATGCAGAAGTGTTTGGCGACACAGATTGGAAAAAATGTGCAAGTATATATCGACGATGTCGTCATAACATCAAAAAAGGGGACAACACTGATCGAGGATCTTAAGGAAACTTTCGACAACCTCAACAAATTTTGTCTGAAGTTGAACCCAACAAAGTGTTCCTTTGGCGTCCCAGCAGGAGAACTCCTGGGATTTCTAGTCTCAGCAAGAGGGATTGAAGCAAATCCCGATAAAATACAAGCTATCGTAACAATGAGAAAGCCAACAAAGCTGAAAGAGATACAACAGCTAACTGGGCGAGTCGCAGCTTTGAGCAGGTTCGTCGCCAGGCTGGGAGAAAAAGCGTTACCATTTTACGCTCTGATAAAGCAAGGAGACAAATTCCAGTGGAACGAGGAAGCTGACAGAGCTTTCGAGGATTTGAAGCGCAAAATCTCGACACCACCAATTTTGGTGGCGCCGAGGGACAAGGAACCTCTCCTGCTGTATATCGCAGCCACACCCCAAGTGGTGAGCACAGTGCTAGTTGTCGAAAGAGAAGAGGAAGGAAAACTCCATGGAGTACAGAGGCCAGTATACTTCGTCAGCGAAGTTTTGTCGCCATCAAAACAAAGGTACCCTCAGTACCAAAAGCTAGCATACGGAGTATTCACAACAGCACGAAAATTGCGCCACTATTTTTCGGCACACCCGATCATAGTGGTCAATGAGGCTCCTCTGTCAAATATACTGAACAATCCAGAAGCTACGGGTCGTGTCTCCCTTTGGGGAATAGAACTTTCCCCTCGGGACATCACGTATGAAAAAAGAAAAGCAATCAAGTCGCAAATTCTGCCAGACTTCATCGCAGAGTGGATGGAGTTGCAAAACACAGGACCCCCGGACTTGTCGAGAACCTGGACCATGAATTTTGACGGGTCCAAGAGAGTAGAAGGAGTCGCAGAGTATACGCCCGAAGGCGACAAGTTAAGTAATCCTTCGATGACGTTCCAACGCTAACAATGAAGGCATGAAGCCTCATACATGGATGAGATGGCGGCATGCGGCAACTCGACTAAAGATTATGAATCAATGTGATGCAGTCAATGATAGCATGGTCGCATACAAGGAGGTGTATAATGAACTCGAGAAGCTATTTGATGGATGCGAGGTAAACCACATCAGTAGATTGAGCAACGATGAAGCCGACGTCCTCGCAAACATTGGGTCGCAATGCCTCCCAGTTCCGCCAGGAGTGTTTTGGGAAGAAATATCGGAGAGATCTACAAAACCAAAAAAGGTGCAGAAGAAAGAAAAAACTTCGACACCCCTCGCAGAAACCACGGAGGATGAAGAGGAACAAGAGCTTGTGATGATGGTACAGGTTCCTTGGATGCAAGCATATATATCATACATCCTTAGGAAAGAAATACCCGATGATCCAGTCGAAGCAAGGCGAGTAATTCGACGATCTAAAGCTTTCACGGTGATCAAAGGAGAACTGTACAAGCGAAGTATTTCAAGTGTTCTGCAAAGGTGTGTCACACCCGAAGAAGGAAGAGTAATTCTGAAGGATGTGCACGAAGGAATATGCGGCCACCACGCGAGTAGTCGAGCCATCGCAGCCAAAGTTTTTCGGGCAGGATTCTACTGGTTGACAACAATCGAGGACGCCAAAGAAATAGTAAGGACTTGCGATGCGTGTCAAAGGTTCGCCGCAAAACCTCACTCTCCAGCAGCAGAACTAGCACCAATACCATTGTCATGGCCCTTTGCACAATGGGGACTCGATATGGTGGGCAAGCTACACAAATCATGGCCAGGAGGAAAGGAATACATGCTAGTAGCTGTCGACAAATTCACAAAGTGGATAGAAGCAAAGCCGATAAATTCGCCAGATGGAGCATCCGCAGTAAAATTCATAAAAGGCCTCGTCTTCAGATTTGGAGTGCCTCATAGCATCGTCACGGACAATGGTAGTAACTTTACATCCAATGAATTCAAAGATTACTGCAAAGAAGTGGATATCAAGCTGCACTTTGCGTCAGTTGCACATCCTCAAACCAACGGGCAGGTCGAGAAAGCCAATGGCATTATCTGCAATGGCATCAAGAAACGCCTGTTGGGACCACTAGAAAAAGCTCGACATACCTGGCCTGAAGAACTACCAAGTGTGTTGTGGAGCATCCGAACAACACCAAATACAGCGACACAAGAAACTCCGTTTTTTCTGGTCCATGGTGCGGAAGCAGTACTACCAATAGAAATAGAGCACGACTCCCCGAGAGTCACAGCGTACAATGAAGAAGCTTCAAGGACAGCATTGGAAGACGACGTAGACGCACTCGACGAAGCACGAGACGAAGTATTATCGAGAGTTACCAAATATCAACAGGACTTGAAGAATTATCACAGTCGACGTTTGCGGCCAAGATCCTTTCAAGTAGGAGACTTAGTTCTTCGGCTCACGCAAAAAAGTCATGAAAAACTCGAGTCACCATGGCTTGGTCCCTATATCGTCACAGAAGTAATCGGAGGAGGAGCATACAGGATAAAGGACAAGAAGACAGGGTGGAGGAGCAAAACCCCGGAACGTGGCGCAACTCGGGCGGTTCTACGCCTAGAGCTAAAATATAGTCCTTGTAAAACTTCAATGTACTGAAACGCCCACGAGTTTTCAGACGCACTCTTTTCCTTTTTCGGGGCACCGAGTGGGGCCGGGAAAGGTTTTTAATGAGGCGGGGTCGTGGTGCTGCAATATAATAAAGATAGTGGAGATATACTTCTTATTTTTTCGACACGCTCGGGGGCTAAAACGCCTAAGTCTCAAAGTACATACAACATAGATTCACTGAAATATTTCGCCTTGGTACATTAATACCTCGCCAAATATAAAAATCGGAAGCCAGCAATCATAAATATAGTGTACACATCAAAAATCTTAAGTGCTTTGGTTTAAGAACCTCGCAATATAAATACAGAACTTCGACATCAAAGATACTCGAAGATTGGCAATCCATTCAAGGAGGAAACAAAAAATAGTACAACCTTCGCCCAGTTAGGCTTGGGGGCTTCAACAACATAGAGGGCCTCGACAATATACAATAAAATTCCTTCGGAAATATAAAAAAAGAGGAGGGAAATCAAAAAAGAGTGAGATACAAGGTTTCCAATATAATACAAGTCAGTTAAACCCCAAGATACTATCTACGGACAAGCCCCTGGTTGTTTTATGTTCAAGCATAAGAACCCTTGATAAAGAACTCGAGTCCATCCGAAGAAGTTCATCTATCATCGATTCGGCCACGGGAGCTACCATCGCATCAATTGAGTCAATATCATTTTTCCGACGCGTTTTCTTGGCCGGACAACCAAGCAACAATCTTCGTCGAGTCTAACTTTGGATAACAGTATGTTTATCATAATCATGGCAAATCTCGCTCCAAGCAGAGAGTTGAGCACGCACAAAGTTATGAATGCGGGGAGCATCTCTCGAATACCTCTAATAATTCAGGAAGAGTCTTGGGAACCTCGTTCCGAGGAAATAAATTCCTATAGACAAGGGTTAACGTCGTCGTGCAAAAACTGAGAAATTCGCGCACCTGGCAAGCACGGTCTTGGAACCTAACAATTTGTTGGGTTCGTTCAGGAGTGGCCCAGAACAAACAACCATGGTTAAGGGAGAGATTGACAAGACGATTTGTTCTCTCGTTTACTCTTTGATCTTCGGCAGCAGCATCAAGAACCGAGCTTATTAAGCACCAAGGCAAAAGATTTGAAGGAAGGAACGGCAAAATAAAGAGAAGGCATCATGAGATCACAAAAACGTACCCAACATATCTGTGCTAGCCTCCAGCATCAGCTCGAGCATACTATTTTCTCGGTCCTCGGCTCCCTTTGCTTCTAATACAGCAGCATCTTTAGCAGCCGTAGCTTCTTTGGCTTGATGAAGAGCAAGTTTTTCTCGTTCGGATGCTTTCCGAGATTGTTCCATCATGGCCAAAGTTTGTTTCTTCATAGATTGAAGTTGTTGTCGAAGTTCGTGCAAATCTTCCGACAAATGTTTGCTTGACGAACTTTCGAGAGGATTATGGTCGACTAGTACTTTCTTCGAGAAGGAAGATGCAGGTGAAGCAGCGGCAGAGCAAGGAGTGGTCGAGTAATTATCAAATATTAACTGGAAAAGAAAGGCCCAGGATCAATGATAAGCACGAAGAGGAATTTCATTACTTTCTAGAAAATTTACATGGACATTACAAAAGAAAGTTCTCCAGGACTAACAGAGTAATTGTCGCCAAGGCTAAAATGGCGACAAGAGCAAAAGAAACAGAGAAAGCAAAAACAAAGAGGCATGCAACTAGACCTCCGGCCTTGAGGAGCTAGGAGTCGAAGCTGGCTTGATCCCGAGATAGGCCAGGATTTTCTTCGTGTTGGGCTTCGCTGCCTTCATCAAAGATTTCCACCTCGATTGTTCTATCCGCTCGTTGTCGCCAACCCTCGCCCGGCCGATAGTTTGTTGGCTGTCAGCAACCGGTGGCAACGAGTGTTTTCGACAAAGAACCTTCATATTTTCATGACGCATCTTCAGTCCAAGGTCTTCTGGTGAATTAAAAATCTGAGCAAGGGCAAGGAAAGTCGAAGGTTCCTCTTTCTTCGGGAAGAAGTAGGGGAACAACGCCGACAAACCCGCACTAGCATTTGCCACGCCTTCACGAATTTCGCGTCCATGAAACTCCGAGAAGAAAGTGCGTCAAGGAGAGGGTCATTGCTGGGATTCTCCAGATCAAAATCTTGGTTCGTTTGGGCTGCCACACGAGACAAAAACATTAGTCACAAACCAAGAAACAGGAAGTACAATAAAATAGAAAGGATCGATAATATTACTCAGAGTACGTCGACTTTGCGACTTCAGACGCTTGAGGATCCCTTGCTCACAAGTAGCTTGTGCAACTTTTTGCTCGTCTAAAGCAGATTCAGCATCTTTGAGCCTTTTCTGCAGTTCCTCGACACTAGCAGCCTTTGCTTTGGCATCATCAGCCTCAGCTTTAGCTTCGCTAGCGACAAGTTCGGCTTTCTTGCGAGCCGCCTCACTTTGCTCCAGCTTTTGAGCAAGTGCGTCGGCACGCTTATTAGCCTCTGCAAGTTTCTCTATCAAGACAAAAAAGGGGGAGGAAAGATCAAAAATCGCGACAAATGAACAGGAGCAAAATCCAGGAAAAACGGCAAATAGAAAGGTTATTACCTTCGGTTCTGCTGGCATACTCACGGTACCCAATAAATTGGGATCCGATGCGGATAAGATCTTTGATCATGGGCTGTTAAAGAAAGAACGCAGGAGAAAACATCGGCATTAAAAAAAGTAAGGGCCTAAAAAAGGCAAAATAGAGGAAATATAGATATCAACAAACTTACATCATCCAAGAGCTGCGACGAAGAGCTGCTCAATTGAGGGGGAGGCTCAATGATCATTTCAACCCTTGCCCTTTTTGGTGAAGGAACAAGGGGGCTCGAAGGAGAAGTAGATGTGTCAACATTTTGTTGAGGAGGCGACGATTCTTCTCCTTCAACGGGCTTCTCCGAAATAACTAAAGTATGTGATGT
This sequence comes from Lolium rigidum, assembly GCF_022539505.1. Classification (NCBI taxonomy): domain Eukaryota; kingdom Viridiplantae; phylum Streptophyta; class Magnoliopsida; order Poales; family Poaceae; genus Lolium; species Lolium rigidum. The sequence goes on along the minus strand of NC_061511.1, from coordinate 193,697,802 downwards.
GCTCGTCCGAGGAGCCACGTCACGAGTTGGTACATCTTCCTCGTCATCACTGCGAGTGAGGATCAATAGCATAAAAAGCAAGACAAGAAACAAGTCCAACTACAGAAAAAGGGGAAATCAAGGCGACTTACGAACTGACGAGGGATGCAATATAAGGATCATAAGCTGCCTTCGGATGAGAAGGAACAACTTCTTCGGCTTTGGATGTGCCGGAATCTTCGGCATTACTCCTCTTCCTTTTCCTCTGTGGAGAAACGGCGGGAGGAGGAGATTGGACCGACGTAGTGTCTTCGGAAGATCCCGCAGATTTTCGAGAATCCACGGGATCATTCACAAAAGATGGAGCTTCTTGATTGTCGTCAGTAATAATGCCCATTTCTTCGACTTCTCCATCCTCAGGAAGAGGAGGAAGGGAAGCCATAGTAGGATGATTCTGCAGAAAAATAGCGGCAAAAGAAAAATTAGAGAGATATCAATACAATGAGTTGCAGGGAAAATTCATAACAAGATAAAAATTCGAGAAGACAAAATACCTCGGGAAGAGGATTTGTGGAGCTGTAGGGTTCCATGCGACAAGAGGAAGGAATAGAGTCCTTCTTGCTTAGCGAGGTAATTCTTCGAATAAGCTTTTCCAAGTCCTTCACAGAAAGATCATTGGAGAGCCTATTGGCGTCATTTACACCAGAATACGTCCAAAGAGGATTTTTGCGAGCCTGAAGAGGCTGCACTCTAATCCTAAGAAAGTAGGCAATGATTTGGACACCAGATAACTCTTTGCCTCGAGTATTTTGGAGCTGATGAATGCGAGACATAAGAGCTTCGTCGCCTTTTTCTCTTCCTCGAAGCTTCAGCATCCCAGGAACGGCGGCGTTGAATTTTGGCATTTCCATCAAAAGGGGCTATATTGTGCTCTACAGAGTTGGCACTTTCTTCGTGTATGTAAAGCCACCTTTTGCGCCATCCTTGGACAGAGTCAGGAAATTTGACGTCGAAATAATCAACGTCGGTTCGGACACAGATAACAACACCACCTATGTTGTAGGTGGCGTTGTGAGCGCCATTGCGGCGGAGGCAGAAAATACGTTTCCAAAGAATCCAATTTGGAGTGATTCCAAGGAAACATTCGCACAGGGTGATGAAAATAGAAATATGAAGGATGAAATTGGGGGTCAGCTGGTGCAGCTGAATCCCATAGACAAAGAGAAGGCCGCGGAGGAAATCATGAATTGGGGTAGAAAGGCCGCGGATGAGATGATCAACGAAACTAACCCGGTACTCCATTGGAGGGTTGGGGTAGCTTTCTTCGCTGGGAAAGCGGATGGCGTCTTCCTTCTTCATGAGGCCAAGCCTTTTCATCAGGTTGACATCCTGGTTGGAGATTTTAGATCTCTCCCACTCAAGATCTTCAGCAGCCATCGTGGATTCTGGAGTGCTATGGCGAGTGAGGCGCGTGCGTGGTGGCATCAACGGCACTGAAAAAGCAATGTCCGTGTGCGCGGAAGATCAGGAAGAGTTGGGCGCAGGGGAGTTTTCGCAGAGAGGAACAGATGTGTGGCGCAAGCGAGGGAGTAGACCGAGGTTGAAGAAAGGTTTATATAGGCTTCGGGAGAAGCAATGAACCGTTGGATGAAGAAATCGTGCGGTGAAAAGGATCTAGTAAATAAGAGGGTAAAAAGGTATTTTTACTAGGATGGAATGGAACAGGCGTTACTGTACGTGCGCCAGGAAAAGCGGAGGACGTGTGTCCCCCACTTGCACGACGTGTCAACGTGGTGGGAATAATGGACCCACAAGGCAGAGAAATCTCGACTATTCATGGAGTTGAAGAAAATTTGACAAGGGAAAGTATGTCGACAAAGAAAATAAAAGGAGAATGGCGACAGGAGAAGTTATTTGAATACTTCGGGAGTCTTTGGTCAGAAATAAGTTTTTGCCTAAATGCTCGGGGGCTACTTCGATGAAAGTAAAATTTCGACTATGGCAAATATAGAAATTGTGGGAGCCTACAACCAAGCACAAGTTCTTGGCTGTAGCCTCGGGGGCTACTCCCATCGGGAGCGCTGTTCGCGCACCCAAGAGATAAAAAAAAAGAGAAAGAAGAAGAAAGAAAAAGAGAGAATATCGGAAGTAATGGCAATATAGCAACAAGATGGACTAAAATGTTGAGCCTACAACCAAGCACAAGTTCTTGGTTGTAGCCTCGGGGGCTACTCCCATCGGGAACGCTGTTCGCGTGCCCGATGAAATTTAAAAAGGAAGAAGAAAGAAAGATAGAAAAGCAAGAGAGTATATTTCGAGTTATAATTAACTCTACATATACTCCCATCGGGAGAATAATATAAGTCATATTTGACTCGATAAAATGTGCCATTCCAACAACTCGGAAAAGCACTCGACAATATATTCTCGAACGCCAAAGTTGCGATCAATTTCTGAATGCCGCAAATTTGCGAAGGTAAGACCCCGGATCCATTCTGCTGGGCGTGGCATCGCCGAAGATCGCGCTCTGCTACTTTTATCCGTATCAACGGATACGAAGAAAAATCCTAACGGACGCGTTAGGTACCCGATAAATTTAACCGGGACTCGACAGAATGGTAAGACCTTAAGCGGCACCTGTCGGAGTTTACACCAGTATTCCGAGATCATGTCCAGGGACGTGATCTTGAAGTAGGTTTTTGCGGATTGCCACTAGAGCAGTTAACTAGTACCTGATCCGTCAGATGAACTAGCCCCAACTACCAATATCCCTGTACAATATAAAAATTTATATGAAGAAATATAGAACAGTTTAAGTTGTCAAATAAAAATAAACAGTGGAGATTTTCCCTGATTCTACGATTCAAGCAAAATCTCGGGGGTATCGACATAGGCATCCCAAATGGGCCTGCCAAAGATAGTACCCGGGGTTTAATGAAGGCCCACTACCCGAAGAATAAGAAGGTTCGAGAGCCCAAGATATATTAAGGAAAGTAGAATTGTAATAGGAAGTGTTGTTTGTAATCCGGCGGGATGAGTTAGAAACCGTCCCGGACTCGTAACTTGTACAAAACGAAACCCTCGGCTCCACCTCTTATATAAAGGGGAGTCGAGGGACGAGGAGATCATCGAATCATTGTTCACAAACCCTAGTTTTCATAATCGTCGAGTACTTTTCGGCTGAAACCTTCGAGATCTACTTGCCCTCTACTTCTAAACTAAACCCTAGCCTATAACCCGTAGGCATTGACAAGTTAATCCCTTGTCATCCGGTGATGTAGGTGCAGGCGCATACCATGCGTCTTGTGCAGGCAGTATAGGCGCATACCATGCCTGAGGCGGTGCAAGTATATTTTCCCTAGCTACGAATCCCCTAACTAAGACAAAGCAAAATACCTGAGCTCAAGATGTTGAATATTGAGAAAGTTTACCCCTACAAATATCCAAAGTCACATCTATACTTATGCTCCTCTAGAATTTCCGGAGGAGTGCATCAGAGATTCACTGGGGATTTCTTCCCAGCTCCCAACATTTGGGACATTAATAGCTTTTCAAATTCCTCTAAGTACATGACAAACTTTTATTGCTTCATAAAAAAATTGACATCAAATGTGCTAGGGACGCCCTTACCTTTCTTCCCTACCTTTTACTTGGTGTGTGCTGTGCAAACCTGAAGGTTGCGAGGAACTCGCGAGTTATGTGGTCTTGTAAGGGTGGCTTACGAATCCACTCAACATAGTCCTCTCTAAAAAAAAGAGGTGAAGCCTTCATCTATATGCAGCTCACTTAGCATGCTCTAGTCTTGCCACCGTGTGGTGTGCACATCAACCTTATAGATCATGCATGTCATCTTCTCTTTGTTGCTCATCATCCAAGTTGATGGCAACCTTGGCACCCCTCCTTGATCTTAACCCACTGAATAGTCATTTTCTCTTATTCGGATCTCGCATCCGTGGGTGCTCGAATTGGCTACTTTTAAAAAATTCACGGTTGTGTAATATAAAAAGAGCCTGGAGATCTCAAAGATTTGCTCGTGTTTTAAGACTTTATATTGTGTACAATCGCTACCTCTCTATCATGTGCTACTATTTGCTACAATAAATATACTCCGTGTTAGGGTACTTCCTCCAGATTGAAAACGTGGTTTAGGGTTTTGCGTGGGGTGAACAGCCCTCACGTCTTTCCACTATATATAAGGATCAGTACATGTACAATACACGTATACATACAATTATACAAGAGGCTAGACTACTTAACACTCCCCCTCAATCTAAACCTCTGCTAACTAGGTTGAGATTGTTCTTAAATCTGTCTAGCATCCGTCTTGTAGCCGGTTTAGTAAATACATCGGCCAACCGATCATTAGTGGAAATAAACCCGACATCCAATAAGCCTGCTGCGACTCGTTCACGCACAAAGTGAAAATCTACCTCAATGTGTTTCATGCGAGCGTGGAAAACTGGATTAGTCTGTCGAGTATGTAGCCCCAAGATTATCGCACCATAATATGGGAGGACGCTGCTGAGTTACGCCAAGCTCTCTAAGAAGTGAATCAACCCATAATGCTTCAGCGGCGCCATTTGCCAAGGCTTTGTACTCTGCCTCGGTGCTTGGACCTCGAAGCCGTTGGTTGTTTCTTCGAACTCCACGAGATAATGTTCGAACCAACAAACACGGCGAATCCGCTCGTGCTACGGCGATCATCCACACAGCCAGCCCAATCCGCATCGGTAAAAATACTAATGATGGATGACGGAGATCTCCGAATCCGCAAGCCAACTTGGAGAGTCCCCTTGACATACCGCAAAATTCGCTTCACTTGCTTCCCAATGAGCGTCGGTGGGCTGAGAGAGATACTCGGCACACCTTATTTACAGCAAATGAAATATCCGGGCGTGTCGAGTCGGATCATCGTAAGCCTCCTACAACACCTGCGGTACCCGAAAGCATCATCGGTACTAAGAGCGGTTCTCGTATCACGAGCTAGCCTCTCCGATGTCATCGAGAGGAGTAGGAGCTGAATTACAATTCTCCATATTGACTCGATGAAGAAGGTCAAGTGCATACTTCCGCCGAGTCAATGTCATGCCCCCTGAATTGTAAGATGCTTCTAGTCCAAGAAAATAATCCAGACTTTCCCATATCCTTAATGGGGAACGAAGCGACAAGAGCATGTACCAAGCGATCCACTGCCTCAGATGTAGAGCCAGAGATAACAATGTCGTCGACATAAACCAACATGTAAATCTCAACACCATCTCGAGAGAAGAAAAACAGAGATGTGTCGGCTTTAGATGCCGAAAAACCAAGCTCATACAGGCGCTGACTCAGACGAGCATACCAGGCGCGTGGCGACTGCTTCAGACCATAGATAGACCGCTGGAGCTTGCAGACATGGGAAGGATATCGTGCATCCTCAAAGCCTGGGGGCTGCTGCATATAGACGTCCTCATTCAGAAATCCATGAAGAAAGGCATTGCTAACATCAACTTGACGCAGGCACCAGCCACGAGATACTGCAAGAGAGAGCACAAGTCGGACTGTCGCTGGCTTCACAACCGGACTGAAGGTGTCGCCATAGTCGATGCCATGCTGCTGGGTGAAACCTCGTGCAACCAACCGAGCCTTATGTTTGTCAATGCTACCATCAGGACGGTGTTTAGTTTTAAAAATCCACTTACTGCCAACAATGTTAACTCCAGGAGGGCGCGGGACCAATTTCCATGTGCCCGTCTGTGTGAGAGCAGCGAACTCATCTGCCATGGCAGAGGACCAAGCAGGCTCCTGTAATGCTTCCCGATGAGAGGATGGTGCAGCAAAGAATGCTCGTCGTCGAGGGTCGTAACGAACCGTCCCATCGGTGTAGACCTTTTCCGTCCTCGTGTGATCGCGTGCACGAGTCACCATAGCATGCGTGGAACCAGTAGAGGGAGCAGCCGAAGGTGCCACGGCCAGGGTATCGGCAGTAGGCGGCACGGGCTGCTCCAGTGCCATTTGCGATGCAGGGTCAGAGAGCGATGCAGGGTCCTGCATGGGCGTGCCATGCACGTCGATCGGCGACGCGGGCGGTGCGACTAGCGGTGACGCAGAAGTGACGTCGCATGCAGGACCTGGCACCTGTGAACAGACAGCATCTGAAACAGGAGCGTTAGTGGACAAAAAGGTCAGGTCATAATTTCGAATTGGCATACTCGTAACTGGTTCATCGGAGGGAAATGTGATGGATTGCTCTAAAGTGGAAACATCAACAGAGACTCCGGGTGTGGCGAAAGGAAACACCGATTCATCAAACACGACATCGCGAGAAATATAGATGCGGCCTGTTGATTTATCCAAGCACTTGTACCCTTTGTGCATCGGGCTGTACCCGAGAAAGACACACATTCTAGAGCGAAAATCTAGTTTGTGGGAGTTGTATTTGCGGAGACTAGGCCAACATGCGCACCCAAAAATGCGAAGAGAAGAGTAGGTTGGCTGGACCTGAAGGAGTCGGAACATGGGCGTCTCATTCTTAAGGACGGGTGTAGGCATACGATTTATAAGGTAGCACGCCGTAAGGAAAGCTTCATCCCAATAGTGGAGAGGAAGTGAAGAATGAGCGAGTAAGGCAAGGCCTGTTTCCACTAGATGGCGGTGTTTACGCTCCGCAATACCGTTCTGCTGAGATGTATGTGGGCAGGAAACACGGTGAGAGATACCCGTGCGCTGAAAATACTGGTGAAGGCGATGGTACTCACCGCCCCAATCAGATTGAACAGATTTAATTTTGGCATTCAAAAGACGCTCAACATGAGCCTGAAAAGCATAAAAGATCTGCTCAACATCAGACTTGTTTTTAAGGAGGTAAATCCAGCAGAATCGTGAATAGTCATCAACAAAACTAACATAATATTTGTACCCCCCTGAAGAAGCACGCGCTGGACCCCAAACATCAGTGTGTATCAACTCAAGAGGCATAGTAGTAACATGAGATGACAGAGAATAAGGCAACTGATGACTTTTAGCACGCTGACAAGCATCACACACAAGAGATAAATTGTCTGATGATGAACAGGGGAGTTCATTTGTTCTAATGATGGATTGAACTACATTATTGGATGGATGACCGAGGCGTTGGTGCCACTGTGATGGTGTGACCTTGACACTAGCGAAGGCATGGCGAGTGGAGGCTGACGTCGCTTTGGCGAAAGGAATAGGATAGAGCCCTCCATGGCTTCTACCTTGCAGGACGATTCTCCTCGTGACCTTGTCCTTTACAAAGAAAGCATGACGGTGAAATTCAACAAACACGTCATTATCAGAAACAAGGCGAAAAACAGAGAGGAGATTTTTGCTAATGTAGGGTACATGGAGGATGTTTTTAAGACGAAGAGATGAACCAGCTAGATTCGAATAGCCAATATGCGAAATTGACAAACCCGAGCCATTTGCCACTTGCACTTGATCCTTGCCACCATAACGTTCATAGAACTGAAGGCGCTCTAGTTCACTTGTCAGGTGGTCCGTCGCGCCGCTGTCCAGGTGCCACTGAGGGTTGCCGCCACCGCTAGTTGAAGCAGCGTTGCCGGAGCGCTGGGTGATGTAGTTGTTGGCGCGCTGGTCCTCTGCAGCACGGCGGCAATCAGAGGCAAGATGCCCCCAATAACCGCAGTAGTCACAGCGTGGACGCCAGCGCTGGCGTCCTCCTCCGTTGCGTCCACCGCCGCCGCGACCACCGGCGCGACCGTTGCGGCCACCGCCGTTATTCCCGCCTCCGCGGTTGTCGTAAGGGTTGCCGCCGCCATAGGTGTTGTGCCCCCCGTAGGGGTTTTGCCCCCGTAGGGTTGCCACCTCCGCCACCGTGTTGGTTGCCCCCGCCATTGGGACGATATGCACCTGGAGCGGGCGGGGCATAGTAGTCGGGCGCACGAGGGCGGTGCTCGGCCGGAGGTGGTGGTCGAGAGGCGGCGTTGGCCGACGAGGTCCATCCTTCGACTTGGGCCTGCTGTGCCTGGAGTGCCTCGAAGGAGAGGATGTGAGAGTAGAAATCAACATAAGGCACGGACTTGTTACCAACGGTGAGTGATGCTTTGCGATGCCGTTGTACGCGGAGCCGAGCCCGGTGATGATGTAATCAACAAGGTCATCGTCGGAGATGGGCGATCCGGCGGCGGCCATGGAGTCGCGCGAGCCTTCATCATGTGCATGTACTCAGCTGCGGATCGATCCTCCTTCCGCGAGGCTGCGGAGTTGACGCCGAATATTCCCGACGTTGGCGCGGGCTGTGAGCGCCGAACATGGCGTGAACGGATGTCCACACCGCGGCCGCCGTCTTGCAGCCAATCGGCCGGCACGAGATGGACGGCTCCATAGCTCCGAGAAGGAAGCCCAGAACCTTCTGGTCCTGAGTCCACCAGTGGTGGTAAGCGGGGTTGGAGACGGTCACCGCCTTGTCTCCCTCCCCCGTGGTGATCTCCGTCGCCGGCGTGGGCTTGGTCCCATCGAGATGCCCATGAAGATCGGCGCCGGAGAGGTTGGGCGATGAGGAGGCCCTTCCACAGCAGGAAGTTGCCATGGTCAAGACGAACAGGGACGGAGAGTGAGATCGCGGCAGGAGTTGAAGCCGTGGATGAAGAGGTGAGGGCGCCGATGTCCGTTGTCGTGAGAGCAGACGACGACATGGTGATGCCGCGAGGAGGGGCTCGCGGTGAGAGAGGAGCGGAGGCAAGCTCCGATCGGATCTACGGCCGCGCGTCGCGGAGAGAGGCTCGCGGCGGCGGCGGGCTCTGATACCAAGATTGAAAACGTGGTTTAGGGTTTTGCGTGGGGTGAACAGCCCTCACGTCTTTCCACTATATATAAGGATCAGTACATGTACAATACACGTATACATACAATTATACAAGAGGCTAGACTACTTAACACCTCCTTCACAGTTTATTAGGCGCGCGCGTACCCCTAGGTCATCAATTTAACCTATATAATTTAAATTAAATAATACAAAAATTATATCATTAGAAAATAGAACATCTGAACTTTCTAATGATGTAATTTTTATAACATATAACTAATGCTAACTTGATCAAATTTGCGACCTAGGGGTACGCGCGTGCCTTATAAACTGTGAGAGAGGGAGTATATAGTATCGATTGTAAAAAAAGATAAACATTTTAAGCAAGAAAACAAGTGCATTCCGTTTCAGAGTTTCGCCGACGTGCCAGGTAATCCAGCTTCCGGTAACAAAAGTTCAAAACTCGTGCATTCTCTTTTTGTTCTGGAAAAAATCGAAATGGATTTTCGCACCGTGTCCACACGGACCACGGAGGACAGGAAAGAACAAAGGACGGAATAAGGCATCGCGCAAGTCGGTACACGGTAACTTTCCATACGCAAAAACTCTCAACTTTCCATCTACAGAACGTTGCCCCAACGGCTAGTCGCCGTGCCCCAGTCCCCCCGCCGCCTCTTCCGAGCCGTCGGATCCCGTCTGACCCCATCCGGACCGTTGGCTCCCCCGATCTGCCGACCGTTGGAGCCGCCCGTTGCGGGATAAAGCTCCCGTCGCAGTCCCCGACACCAGCACCCCTCCCGTCCAATCCCACACCGCCGAGACCACGAAGCAGTAGTACCAGACAGGAATCAGAGAGGGACTTCGAGCTCGCCGGAGCAGCGCCTCGCCGGAACTTTGGGAGGAGGCGGTCCGGTCCAGCAAGTCCCCGAGATCAGCCCCATGGCGACCAGGCACCACCAGCACGCGGCTGCCGCTCCGCAGCCGGCCAACCGAGGTGAGCACCCCGGATCTCCCCTTCTTTCTTGGCCTTCCCGCCCGCCTCTTCTTGGCGGGGGTCGCTCGTTCTTTCTCGATGCGTTCTTGATTTGGTCCCGCGCATGCCTCTTCGCGGCGGGGATCGCTCGTTCTTTCTTGATGCGTTCTTGATTTGGTCCCGTCTGTGGGGAAGGATCTTGGGAGCCCGGCGGGGAATTCGATTGCCCGGATTCGAGGCCTTCCCGATCTGTTCGCAGTTCTTCTCTCGTTCGATTCTTGGGGAAAGTTTCGGGTTTGGGGTCATCTTGCGTTCGAGTTCCTTATCCGTTCGTCGGCTCGACTGTTCTTCGTACGACGAATCCGTGGCCAAGAACGAATCTTCAGTGTTCCCATGGCCGTCTGATGCCTAGTTCCCGATCTTTTTCCCTGCCTTTCTTGCCCGATTCGTGCGTCCAACAGTTCTTGCGATTGACAATCGTCTATTTGTTGCGATGGTCAGGTGCCGCCGTCCTGACAGGAAAGCAGAAGGCCGCCGCCGCCGCCGGCGGCCGACCTGAGGAAAGGAACGCTCGGAGGCGAGCGCTCGGTGATATCGGCAACCTCGTCCACGCCCAGGTCCAGCTGCCCGAGGGCATCAATCGCCCAATCACTAGGAGCTTCGGCGCCCAGCTCCTCAAGAAGGCCCAGGCCAACGGCGCTGGGCCGAGCAAGGTACAGACATAGACATATGAGCCCCCTTCCCCTCCTCCTCCTGCAATTCTTGCCTGTACGCTGTACCTTCTTCATAGCGCCTGACTGAATTCTTGGTGATTGTTGCTGTGATGGTTTGCAGAATGCCGAAGCTGCTCCTCCTGCACCAGCCCCGAAGCCGGCGGCGAGGAGGCCTGCCCTCAAGGCTGCCCCTCGTGCTGAGCAGGCCGCCAAGGCCGACCGAGAACAAGAAGCAGCCAGAGGCCGCTGCTGCCCACAAGCTCCCCAGGAAGAAGGTGGTGAACACGCTCACCGCCGTGATGTCCCACCGCTCCAAGGTGAGCTCGATCGATCCAACACGAACACCTCAGTTGTGCTGTACTGCTCCCTTTCACTGTATGAATGAATCCACTATTGTGACTGACTCACCGACCTCTGTTGTTGTCAATGGCAGGAAGCATGCGGCCTCAAGAGCAAGCCAAAGTCGCCCGTGGAAGACATCGACAAGCTCGACGGCGACAACGAGCTGGCCGTTGTCGACTACATCGAAGACATCTACTCTTACTACAAGAGTGCTCAGGTTACTACTACGATCTTCCTTCCCCTCCAGACAGCATGTAATGTTCTATTTACACCTGCAACTGTTCTGATTTCTGAACATTTGTTGGTGTTGCAGCACGAGTGCCGGCCGGTCGACTACATTGGGAGGCAGCCCGAGATCGACACCAACATGAGGGCCATCCTCGTGGACTGGCTCGTGGAAGTGGCGCATAAGTTCGAACTGATGCCGGAGAGCTTCTACCTCGCCATCTACATCATCGACAGGTTCCTCTCCATGCAGGCGGTGCCTCGGCGGGAGCTGCAGCTCGTCGGTGTCGCTGCGATGCTCATCGCCTGCAAGTACGAGGAGATCTGGGCGCCCGAGGTACGGCCGCCAAAGCCTTCTCAACTCCTTCCGTTTCGCTTAGCTCATGTGCTGCCTATGTCTCTGTCTGTCAACCAACTCTGAGAATCTGAAGTGTCCGTGGTCTGCTTGTGCAGGTCAATGATTTAATCTCAATCGCGGACAACGCCTACTCGCGGCAGCGGATTCTCGGCATGGAGAAGAGCATCCTGAACAGGATGTCCTGGAACCTCACCGTCCCCACGCCGTACGTCTTCCTGGTGCGGTTCGTCAAGGCCGCCGGGAGCGACAAGGAGCTGGAGCACATGGTGTTCTTCTTCGCCGAGATGGCGCTGATGGAGTACGGGCTGGTCTCGCTGTGCCCGTCCCTGTTGGCGGCCTCCGCCGTGTACGCTGCTCGGTGCACGCTGAAGAAGACTCCCCTCTGGACTGAAACACTCAAGCACCACACCGGCTTCAATGAGCTACAGCTGATGTAAGTCCTCGATTCTCTTCAGCTGGATGGATGTTCGAGCCTACCTGAATGAAAATTTTGTGAAACTCATATCTGTTGCTGGTTTCAGGGAGCCTACCAAGGTCCTCGTCGGCTCCCACGCCAGAGCTCCACAGAGCAAGCTGAGGGCCGTCTACAGGAAGTACGCCGGCGAGCAGTTTGCGCGTGTTTCCATGCAGCCTCCTGCAGTTGCTGCTCAGGGCCTCGCCTAGTTGGTTTAGTCATCTTAGGATTTGCTTGGCTTTCCAATCAAGAAGGCTTGGTTTACTTACACTTGCTGTGTTCACGTGAGTGGATGCTGGTCTGCTAATTGATACACCAGGGTGTAACAACTACTATTTATGTAGTACCATTTCTTTTACATATGTTTGTATCGAATTCAAAGTGTGTTTGATACACCAAGGTGTAACAGATACTAATACTATACGTATGTTTGAATAAAGTTCAAAGTATTATTTTACATGTGCCAGTTCCACTTCAGTAATGTATATTTGTCGGTTTTGCACATTTCCTGTTCCAAGTGTTTGCAAGTATCTCTGTCTGTTCCGGTACTTTGATAAATGTTGCTTGATTCCAAAAAGCAACCTTACTTGCAACTGTTACATTGACAGTGAGTGCTGACAGCCTTCAGGAAAAAAAATAAAGAGGTCCTGATTTGATCTTTTAAAATCTGCCACCAACTGAAGCAAGAATGCATATTACAAATCTGCCACCAACTTTCTTCCTTCCCCTTCCAACAGAAATTTTTCAGGTCATTTCAAATGCATCTCCAACATTCAGTTCCTGAATTGGTGAAACAACAATTGGTCACTGATCTGCTCGGTTACTGTTCCGCTCTACTCTTTCGGTACACCGGAGTAGTTCTCACTTGTAAAAATGATACCAAAGTATTCCCACATTTAGACAGGGACTGAAATTTCCACGGCCTTTCTTGGTGGTATTGGCCAATTCTCTGAATTTTTGTTGAACAAAATAATGAGCAACTGTTCTGAACAGAGTACTCTTTCTGAAACACAACAAGGGAGCTGCTGTAAAAGAAGCTTGCAGAGGAGAGAAGTTAAATACAGCACAGAGTGCACAAAACAAGGTATCACATCTTCTTGTACAAACTACACCAAAGAGATTACAGGATATAACCAATAAATGTAGATCTTCTATCACTAACAGAAAATTGAGTTCATTTGAAAATGTACCACTAGCTCTATACACCCAATAACATTCAAATACATTGTGCAGGCTACTAAGTTTATCTTAGAAATAAGATTCAATTTTCTGTGCAGGCTACTGCCTCTTTCAGCAGTGAGCCAGTTTGGGCTCTCATCCTCATGTCCTCGCCGTCATCACGATTCATGAGCCTATTCACAGCTTCAACAATTTCATGTCTTTAATAACACGGTCATCCCAGATCTGCTACTTGATGTTGACCCAATCTTCCACACATCGGTGATTAGCCGGCTATTGACTGGCTGATCAAAAGATATAGGCAGATTCAGCATGACCACCACGGAGTACAGTGCCTCGCGCACCGAGTTCATGCCGCAGCGGGTGAAGAACCTAGCAGCAGGAGGATGGCACCAAGATGCATGTCCTGCTGATGCGTCTTCTGTATCAGAATTTTTCTTTTTTTTGAGGAAAGTATCAGAGATTCTTTGCGTTGTACTTGTATCAAAGTTGCTGAAAAAATTGAGCACATCAACAGTTTTCACCAAAGGGATGATACATAGTTTCATTAATTTGTCAAGTGTGCAAGAGTGCTAGCATTACAGTACATCTAGGGATACGAAACATTTCTTTGGATTCATTCCAATACAAAAATTCCATGTTCAGAAACATCCACTGATATGGTCTGACCATACATGCTCCACAAATGAACTGCACCCACAAAGAGGAAGAAACGGCTTCAACATATATTGTTGCTGGTTCCATTGCCACACACAAAGTGGAAGGGCTGGTTGCAGGCTTGCAGCAATGGAGTTGCTCTAGCTCGCATCTGATCAACGGAACACTGACATTGGACGAGTAACTTGCCAGCATTTGCCACGCCACAAGTCCTTATACAGATCAAGGGCAAGTGCAGGTGCCTGGGTACAGTTCATAAATCATCTCACCATTCAAGCGTGCGCATCTGAGAGGAAGCTTACGATGCGTTGGTGCTGTACGCAGACCGGACTGCACCAGCTTGTTTGCTGATGGCTCGAACTGAAACATTCTGGATGGCTCTACAAACTGCTTGCAGGCATACCTTGAAGATGCTAAATACTCGAATCTATTCCGCATTACCCCTTTTGTGCCGAACAAAGTGCTTCAATAACCTCCTAACAACAAGGGCTCAAGGGTCACCTGTTACACTGTCTTCACATCTTTTCTTGTCCTTCAATTGCCAGACCGGTTACCACAGCTCGGGTGCTTGAGTCTGGCACCCTGTCATCCCACCTCATGGAAGCAGTTGATTCAGGAGATCATAACACCGCTTTTACATGCTCAAGGGACCAGGCTCTGTTTTAGTTTCTGTTTTCGACATGTTTTACACTGTCTTCGATCCAGTTCAATAAGCATTCTAGGATGAGTATGTCCTCTGATCAGTTGACATACAACTCTGATGAAGCCTGCTTTAGAAAAAAGCTGCTGCACTGCATGCCTTTAATGTGCGTGAACATCCACGGCGCAGCATTGGGACTGCAAAGCATACAAATCAATGATAAGACAGAAGACCAGAAGGTATAAACAGCAGCATATCACAGATTTAGAATTAGTGCTCCCATCTTTCTACTTACCATTTTAGAATGCATGGATCCAACCTTTTCAAAATGACCAGACGTACATAAAGAAATCAAAAAAATCGCGTGAAAATTACATGGGTTCTCATATGACTGCATATTCAATAACTTTTCACACATAATGCGAAAAAGGTAATGATCAAGGGGTTGCACCTTAGATGACAAGCAAAAGGTACAGTTGTAGTAGCTGTACTAGTTATCAATGCTGTCCACTCTGGCATTATTTCAGATTTTAAACTTTCTTTGGTAGCAAGGTGATACCTTAGATGGCCCTATGTGAATTATGAATAGAATCACAACTTGTCTATTCTTTTATTATTTGTTTCCTACTCCCAAGGCATTGAACTCTGGACCGGTATACACCCCCAAAATTTTCAAGAAGTATTACCCAAATTGCCAGATGAACCGGGGGTAGCCAAAATGCTCTGTTGTGACAGGTTTCTTTCAGACAAGTCCTTAGATCATACCTGGAAGCAGTTGCATGACCACGGCAGCAAGCTTCTCTATCACTGTTCAGCCCTAGATCAGCAAGACAAAGTTGGCTAGCACAGATAGCCCACCAAGTATAGAGGCCCGATGTTTGATTCCGTGAGAAAATCACACTTCCCCAACAGCTAACTACAAAACAAGATGAAGAGATCATGCAGCATTAAGTTATGGCTATAATAGCACATCCTCAGCAAAATATAAGGACAAAAATAGAAGTAGTACTGCTAGCTGGATAACATAGGATTTGATCAAGTTTTATCAACGGAAGCGAGATGTATGCATATTTGCTCCAAATGGTCTGCTTGTTTGTGTGTGCTGAATCCAAACCATTATATTAGGGGCCACTATGAGTTGTACAATGAAAAACACAGCATCGTGAATGTACAACCTTATGCACATTGAAGAGCAACAGGTAAGAACGCAAATGAAGAACAAGAAAGTCATGGTTCAGACTACACACGCAAGAACCTCAGCCTTTCTCTGGATTTCTTGTGGAAGAAAGCACTACCGGTTGAATAGATGATTTTGACATTACAATCGAATTATGATATTGCATATCTGTTTGTTATCAACTAGAGATGTCTCCTTATCTAAAAACTTACAGATACATCACTTAGAAGTCACAAGTATAATGTTTGGCAAAAGGTTATCTGTTTTCAAATCAGCAAAAATATAAAAGCTTTGTATTGCTGATGGATCAAACCTTAGCGGAATTGAACCATGCTGCGGGATTACATTCACGTTTCAGTGTTCCGAAAGAACCGTTTATTGCAACCTCAGGATTCAACTCCTCTGGCAATTCAAGGTCACGGAGTTCAAGATGCGCATTTGCTTTCCCCTTAGATAAACACTTGCCATTAGTTAATCCAGAAACATTACATGCGCTGTTTTCCTTCTCTGCATAGTTACAAAGTTTTGAGCATTATTATAGGTGCAACTGTGCAAGAACAGAAGGAATAAATGCAGGATGCAGATTAAAAATGCATAGCATTTAAGCGCAAAATATGGCTGAAGGAGTAGGATAAGACAACCAACCAGGTTTTGCAATTGTTGTTCCATCCAATCTTTTGGTTAGCAAGGATGACCCAGGAAACAACATCAAATTAACGTTACGAAGTTGTTTCTTCTCATCATCCTCGATAAGTTTGAAACCAAATCCTGAGATCCATGTATTAACCAACTCTGGGATGGCAGAAAGGACCAACATCTCCACATGGAACGATCTCAGCATCTGTAATAAAAGTAAATGAAATTCACATGGTCGAATCTGGACAACAGAAGTAATTTTTAAGAAAGATCATATCATAAAATCTATAGTGCGGTTGAAATCCTAGTGAATAGAGTTATTGTACTACCTCTGTCCACAAAAGGACGTCTTAGATTTGTCTAAATTCGGATGTATATATACACTAGACATCCTTTTGTGGACAGAGGGAATAGTACACGATCATGAGAATTACATAATTTGCAACAGAACTTGTATCTGATTCCGAAACTCCAGTATACCTACCTTTTCAATGATATCCAGCAATCTTCGGCACATCCCTTGACGGCGATAATCCACACAAGTAGCGATGAAAGGCAGCTCGGCTGCTTTGGTCCCATGTAACCTGCAGAAAATAGTAAAGGGAAATTCCGTAAACATGGTAGCAAATGAGGGAAACAACCCTTACAATATATGATAGTCGATTGCCAACTAATTTTCCAACACACCACTTTCATCTACATAGAAATTCTGCTAAGTTCAGCCGAAAATTAGAAGAAAAAATTTGTTGTGTAGAAAATTAATCTATGCTCATGCATGCCCCGAACCAGTTGGAATTGCAAGAATTACACAGCATGGAGAGATTTTCCGAAATCCCTGAATTACCAGGTCAGGTTTGCATGCTAGAAATTCCATTATGAAAAGTTTGCACTACCAGACGTACAAACTGCATAAGAACTGTGGATAACTGGTCAGCCTCTAGGCACCCATTGAAGGGTCCATATGTTAGCCATTGACTGGACAGTGTGTTGCTTACACATGCATAGTCGCTCTTAAATATAAGTTGTAAAGCAACTATGGCAGCAGCCAATGGCTAAGCACAAACATATTTCAGAAAGAAAAGAATGTGTTCTGCCTAGAGATTGCTTGATCAACCAAGTACTTACCTGATAGATGCTACGCATAGAATCTCATCACCTTTCTCCAGGATTACAGTGTAGAATCCCTGATAATCTAAGCGCGCGAAGTTTGATCTGATGAAATGTGCTCCATGTTAGTAAGTGTCAAAATGGTTTGGTAAAATGTTGTGGCAAGTACTCTAGCATACTCTGTGAGAAATAATTAGTCCTAATATATACAACTAGAAATTAGCTATTAGCATTGAACCAAATATCTTATCAATGGATCTAAGGTATCAGCGCCGATCCAAATTACCAGTACAATAAGAAACTTAAGTTATAATCATATAAGTTGATACAAAAATGTATATAATAGCTTGCTGTTAGAATTCACCAAAACTCCCAAGACCCAAAAAAAAATGCAGTTCCAATAGAGGGTCAGGGTATGGTACACAAATTTCCACAGTAATATGAAGAAATCAACTGTACTTATACGTATTTCAAAGCACTGTCTGAACTGGT
The DNA here is from genome assembly GCF_022539505.1 of Lolium rigidum. NCBI lineage: Eukaryota > Viridiplantae > Streptophyta > Magnoliopsida > Poales > Poaceae > Lolium > Lolium rigidum. Next base: position 193,680,100 of record NC_061511.1, on the reverse strand, counting down.
TATTAATAGAGGAAACATAGTCTTCAGAAGGAGATGTTTGAGATGCTTAGTCTTTAAGTGGAGATACATAAAAAATTCAATTTAGGAAATATGTGGTGGCTAACTTTTTTTTTGGCCTTGGCAGACTTCACTTACCACAAAAGATCAATAGAGTACATTTACAATATACACCTTGCTCGTCCATATGGTGCAAAAAAGATAATGAAGTATAGCACAAATATTGTCTAAGAAAAATCCATGGTGCAAAGGATAATGAGTAAAGTAAATAGGAAACTTGCCCCTTATTGTACAAGACATGTGGTATCATGTCTACACCAGTTCTAGGATCCACCATGCGAATGAAACATTCCTCCAATAAAGTAAGAGCCACCGCCAATTTTGTATTACATTCTGTCATATGGGCAATCTTCCGGGAAGAGTGTAGCCTCCGTCCATCACTACAGCACTTCAATATGCTCCATGAAAGCTCATTGTCAATAATATTCTCTATCCCAACATGACTATGTAGTCCAACAAATATCTGTTAGCAACAATTGCAGAGAAAGGCTTTCAGAAAAAGGAAATGAAGGGTAAGCCAACATTTCCAGCTTGTGTAACAACAGTTTGCATGGAGTAGCAATCAGTTTGATCCTCCTCGATCATATTAATGACATCTGACATATTACAAGCATGGAAAATAAGCAACCAAAGATTTCCTACTGTCAGTCAGTCCCCAAGATGTACTAGTGTCTGAAGAATGCCGAGCCAGAAAACAAACCATAATTTCCACAAGTGTGATAAATAACAAGACTTGTACTACTCAGCATCTTGTGCAAAAAAATAAAATAAAATATTACCTCCTTACAGTATCTCCCACAAAACCATGTGTCAGATCCTTGACCATCACAGGGCAGCATCTCGTGCTTAATGCATGTGTCATGGTCTGCCAGTAATAGACGAGAATATCAAGTTAAAGTTTAGGGTAAACATTACACGATAAAATTCACCCACTATGCATTATGATTTATGAATACTGGATAAGTTATATGAGATGAATGATGACTAAGAGACCTCAGCTTCAGCTAAGGCTACGGAAAACTTAAGCCCTAACAAACAAAGTGCAGTTAGAGGGAGTCTAATCGGAGGCCTAAGCCCCTTTTATACTGAGAAAATTAAAATATGAATCCTTAATAAAGTAGCTTCTGTGAGAGAATTAAACTCTGAGAATTTCTATGGACTTACAGAATATCCAGCAAGCTAATTAGTGCGGAAGTACTTATCCAATTTAAAGATAAATACAGGATTTGAAGAAAAGTACTAATTAAGTATCGCATCCTAAATATTTACTTTAAATGATAGCAGAAAATAACGCAAATAACAAGGCAAACGAGGAGGGATTGTAATTGATACATGCATACTGAGAAAGTGAGAGCATGGATCCAATTTAAAGATAAATACAAGAGTATGAAGAACAGTACGACCCAATTAAGTACTACATCCCTAAATATTTACTTTAAATGATATGTGTCTAGATTCATCCAAATCAGCGACAACCTAATATGGAACAGAGGAAGTAGCAGAAGTAGTGCAAATGACAAGGCAGGTGAGGAAGAGTCGTAATCATTACATGCATCTCCACACTGCAGACATTTTAAGATATCTGAGGACGAAACCTCCTTTTCACTAACTGGATTTCCACAATTCCGGCATGTGCATTTATGGCAGTACCAACTGCCTTCAGGAAGCTCCTACATATGTAAAAAGAAAGAAAATAATTTATGAACCAAACTTCATCAATATAAGTAGTAGATTCAAAGTTCCAACACAAACATTTTATGGAACAAAACAGTGCAACAATGGATGGCAACATCTATATTGGAAATTAGAAACACATCTGCAATGGATAAACAGTCAATGTCAGTGTAGAGAAGCTTGGTACCTGGGTAGACAAGCAAGCTTCATGATATGTTGATGGGCAATTGTCACAGCAAAGTAATTCACCGCCATCTCCACAGAAACCACATGTATCGTCATTTTCATCCATCGCCTCGACTTTCTTTCCACTTGCATCACTTCTCCTGATTATCAATTCAGAAGACCAGGCCTCTACCTGGCATAGAGTATATGACTTGCCAGACTGCAGAAAGAGGCCTAATGAGGACATAGGCATACAACAACCAGCATGAGCCTTGAAGTCTGATACAGATAAGGTTTTTGAGCAACATTTGCAAAGAATGCCTTCCCAGGTGACCTGGCCATCCTTAATAACTTCATTGCTCTCCAGATTCCGGTACTGAACAACATCTTTTACTGTCAGAAAGCCAGTTGCAATCAACCAGCAGAGCACAGTTTTCCGTGTCAAACTTATTCTCTTCCCACCCAGTAGGTTTGTCCCTCCTTTTCCAGATGTTCGAGCAAGCAGTTTAGTACTTCGCTTCTGGCTCTTAGGCTTTTTGTACTTTGCACCTTGAAAAAATGAGCTTGCAGCATATTTGTGGTAGGAGGCAACATCCCTGTTTTTTACAATAGCTGCGATCAGAAGGTCGTCGTCATTGATACGCAACTCACAGGGCCTCTTCTTGCCATATTTATCACAACCTTCATGTTTCCTTTTAGCAGTGGCCATCTTGCAGATTTGTGCCTCGCGAGATAAATCAGTTTTCAGGAAAGCAGCATTAGATTCACGGGATAACTCAGCAGGAACAGAATTGCAGTTTGAAACCTTATGTGAGTCCTTTGGAGGAATTCCAAGAGATGATTCCTTCAACGATGGCAACTCCTTGTGGACCATTTCTATAGGGACGATCTCATTGGTGCTCGATTCTCTTGCAATTGAATCAGGTTTTAAGATTGTATGCTCCGTAGATTCTTCAACAGTACACTCACCTCTTAACGTACTCATCTGCTTGCTCTCTGAAGGCAACTTCTTGTGGACCATTTCTATAGGGACCATCTCATTGGCACTCGACTCCCTTGCATTTGAATCAGATTTTGAGACTGTATGCTCCATAGGTTCTTTAACAGTACCCTCACCTCTTAAAATGCTCTGCTTGCTCTCAGAAGGTGACTTCATGTGGACCATTTCTATAAGAACAGTTTCATTGGCACCTGACTCCCTTGCACTAGAATCAGGTCCTGAGATTATATGCTCCCTAGGTTCTTTAACAGTACACTCACCTCTTAACACACTCATCTGCTTGGCCTCTGAAGGTAACTTCTTGTGGACCATTTCTATAGTGATGGTTTCATTGGCACCTGACTCCTTCGCATTGGAATCAGGTTCTGAGATTGAATGCTCCTTAGGTTCTTTTACTGTACCCTCACCTCGTAACATACTCATTTGCTTGCTCTCTATAGGCCACAACATGCCAGGTTTGTTGCTTTGGCTGTTTCCATTTAGCTTTGCTGATCTGGGTTCAGCTTTCAAATACTTTTTCAATGTGCCAACAGATGAACAAATACCATGTTTTTCTGAGAGGTTAATGTTTTCTGGATTAGAAAAGTCAAGAATGGCTACATTGCTCTGTTGGTTAAATACATTCTCCATAGTATGCTGCACAAAGCTTTGATAATACAGCTCATCGAATCCATTTGCATCAATATCAGGTATCATTTTGGGCTTCTTCCTTGCTTTTTTCACTGAATCATTGATAAGTGCTGCTCCGGAGCAGAATTGCCGGGTTTCTGTGCTTACATAAATATGATTCTCCTTTCCGTCACTTGCCCCGCTATTCTGGCCCTGTGTGCAGCCATTTTGTAGGTTGATATCTCTGTTATGGCCACCTTCGAAGTCATGACAGCTGGGCACAGCCTGACTCCTGCTGCAGCTCTCACTTGCTTGTTTTCTGCAATCAGCTTCTGTGATCGCAGGAGTACATTTCCGCATACTTTTACTGGCTTTCTGTGTACTTTTACTGGCTTTCTGCGTACTTTTGCTCTCTGAAGACATATTCCTGTTGTCATCGAGGACTAATGTTGAACTATCAACAGCTCTGACAGTTTTACATTTTTGCAGAGCAAAAATTTTCCTACCGATGAACACGACAGCAATGAAAGGATCCAAAAGCTCCCACCGTTGAAGAAGTGTAAGTGCGTTGTGTTGGTTCACAAGTATCTTCTGGATATACTCCATTGTATCTATGAGGTCCTTCCAGAACATATCAACATCTGACCACTCCATGGGATACTTCCCCCGTTCCGAGCCCACAGAGGATTCATATAATTTGTTACCGCAGAACTTCCAAGCCTGAGTTAGTGAGCTAAGGACCACTTCCCTGTGTGGTGCTGTGAAATAGGATGACATCTTAGCCCTGTCATTCCTTTTTCGCGGGCTGATGGTCCAGCCAGCATCCTTGAAAAGGCAATGTGCATGCGCCTCTAACAGATTGGGGAGATCCCTGCTTGATGTCTTCTTAGAACCAACAGCAGGTGGGATGGACTGTAGACTGCTGCATTGAGGGACATCACCATCATCAAGTGAACTAATATTTGCATCCGGTGTGCCCTTTTCACAGAGGTGCTCAAGTTCAGCAAGCTGCCCAGAGCCAATGCGGTCATGGGACAGGAGTGGTGCCACTGCCACTGCAGTATCATAGGTTGACTTGCTGAAGAGCGGGTACCCTTCTCCGGCTCCTCTCTCAGATAAAACTGTCCCGCTAGATGTATACAGGGCTTGACTAGCATCGACCATCTGTCCTTTGTCATAACTCAAGCACGAGGCAGCGTCGCTCGGGAACGGCTGCTGATCGTGTAGCCACTGGTACAGAAACGGGTCGGAAAGAGAGGCGGTGCTCTGGAACTGCGAGAAATCCGCTAGCGCGTCGATGTAGGACGGCATGGGATCGTCGACACCGCTGGTGCTGCTGCTGCCACCGAACCCGACCGCATCGCAGATCCCGGCAACTCTGTCCTCAGCTGCTGCTTGCATGTGGTTTCTCATGAGCGCTGCGCCGTATACTTGCTGCCGGTTGGAGTTCTCGACCACGTCGGCTGCACATCCCAAGAAACCCTGCAGCACAGTATCCAGCTCGAGAGCCAGTTCATCGATTGCATTTGGCTGGCTGCGACAATGTGCATGCTCCTGGACACCAATGTCCACTTTGTCTTCCATACGACCGTCGTTTTGCCCGGATTGGAAATGTGTGTGCCCCTCGACACCAAGATCCACTCTGACATCCATGAGCCCGTTTGGCTCAACGGGGCAATGTGATTGTGCATCCACATCAAGACCACGCGCCCAGCCAGCACCAATGCGCTCGCCGCAGAACCGTGGAGGCGCATCGGCGAAAACTTGAGCCTGAGGCGCGGCAGCAGCAGGTTGCTGAGGAGCAAAGTGGGCGCCGGGAAGCAGCGACGTCTCGGCCACCTTGAACCGCCCCCCTCCTGCAGGCTCCATGGGCGGCGGGCAGCAGTGGCCGGCGGCTCCCCTGGAGCTGGAGAAGACGTCCCTGAAGGCCTGGAGCTCCAGGAGCGAGCCGTCGAAGCCGCCGCCGCCGTCCTCCTCCATCCGGGCGGCGACGTCCTCCCCGAAGATGAACCGGACGGCGTCGTCCTCCCTGAACCCTAGCGCCTCCTCCCCGGGCATCTGGCAAGAAGCGTGCAGTGAGGCGAATCTGAGGCGGGGGGAAACCCGGGCGAGGGGAATGCCGGGGAGCAGGCGAGCAGCGGTACCTGGAATGCCGGAATTTGCCGGCGAATCGAGCGGGGACGGGAGGTGGCGGCGCCCCGGCTGTAGCGGAATGAGCAGGGGCGAATCGACCTTGGCCTGCTGCCGCGGCGGGACGAGACGAGATCCGAGCCCGGCGGCTGCCTAGGAGTTCGGGCGGGCGGACGGGCGCTCGGTCCGGCGGCGGGAGAGGGGAGGGAGGGCTCGCCGGGGCTTGGTCGTCAGTGGCAAGGTATCACAGTGGCCGAACACTGCGTCAAGGTGCTTAATTCAGTAGTATCTGTGACCAGTGAATTAAATAGTCTGTAGACGAATTTGCTGATTAGCAACAAAATAAATGCCTTACATGATCAGATACGCACCTGAATCCATATGATCATTGTTTCCAGTTTTCCACACTTTGGCCTCTATTCGTCATCGGTCAGTGTCTCATCTCAGTAAGAGTGAGCTGCGTGAGAAAATTTATATATATAGCCACCACATGATGGGACAGAGATTTGGTGCACATAGGCACTAGTGATCTCATTTTTATATAAAAAATCAAAAATCATATTTTTGAGTCTCAAAAAAATCTTAAAAAATCCATATTTAGTTTACGATGTATCCCACAAACGTGTAAAAAGCAATTTCAAATACTTCATACTTTGAGCTACATGTAGATCTGAGTAGTCATTTTTTAATTTCCAAAACATATCAGATTTTGTTATTTTTGTTTAGCACAAAATAAAAAGAATCTTGGATTGAGATTTTGCATAATTATGAGATGTAACATTGACAATCTTCAGAATTATTTTCATATTTTTTAACAACTTGTAAAAATATTTTTTATTTTTTAAAAAATAGCAAGACCACGAGAGCTCGAGAGCCAAAATCACTTTCCGCCACATGATGTTCCTTATGGTATAGTCTATCGTCTTCTTCGCTCCCTTTATGGCCTTAAGCAAGATTTCTACCGTGGTTTGTGCGCTTCACCTCTGTGGTGAACGTTGCTGGTTTTTTGCCCAATGAGTATGATCTATCATTGTTTGTCCACGTTTTTACTCATGATGCCGAGTACATTGCCTTGTTAAGGCACGTCTAAGTGAGAAGTTTTGTAATGTATGGCCTTGTTTTTCATTGCTACTTTCTTGGGATTGAGATTTCTTCTATATCGGATGGCTTCTTTATTTCGCAAAAAAAAATCCATAATATTCTTGCTCATGCTGCTCTTAGTTATGAGCACACTATTGAGACTCCTACGAGGCTCAATGTTCACCTCCGTGTCTCTGATGGTGATCGCGTGTCTGAATTAATGTGTTATCATCATTTTATAGAAGGCATGTCTATCTAGCTATTACTCGTCTTGATATCTTCTATTATGAACATATTTTGAGTTAGTTTTATTTGTGCTTCCACTTGGGTTCACTATTATCATCTTACTTGTGTTCTACGATGTCTTCATGGCATGCTACCTCATCATATCTTCTTTCCGGGTTCCAACTCGTTACAATTCTAGGCTAGTGATTTTTCATATCGTCATTCCCTTCAGTGACAGTTTCCTATTCGAGTGCAGAGGTTGAATTGCAATAGGTCTCTCTTGACGGAACATGTGATTTGGTTATGATTGTTCACTTGAGAAGTTTGGTGTTTCATGTCCCATCAATATTGTGAGTGACCCTGGGAAGGATAAACTCACCAAGCATATTGATGTTGATGTTTTTTTTGTACACGTTGGTGTGCAAGATAAGTTTATTGCTTTAAATTGCAGATGGTGGATCTCTTCACGAAGATCCAAACTAGCAAGGAACATGAATTTTATCTTCTTCAAACTTAATGTTGTGGATTCACCATGAGTTTGAGGGGTGTTAAAGTTATATCCATTTCGTCTTGAAAAGGATGCCACGGATTTGTCTTAGGGTTAGGGTTAGGCTTAGGCTTAGGCTAGATACACGCATGTATTTAGACAAACATGCAACATTTTTCCGGACGGAGGGACTAAGACATTTTGAAATGAACTCGGACTTTCTATTGAAAAGAGGAAAAGATTAAAAGAGCAATCCCATTGGTGGCAGATTTGTAATACGTCTAGAAAATTTGCAGCTATTGGCTACATGTACTCATGGTGTAATTTGTTTCAATTGGTCAGATTTTAAATGATCAAATCAGTTTTTCCCTCCATGGCCCGCTCTTTGTTTCTTCTGCAGTCTAAGGGTGTATAACAACTTCTTCTCATTGTCCAGAATAATTGCAGGTGCATTATTGTTTTGTTCAATAACTTCAGAGAATGACCAATACCACCCAAGAAATTCCAGTCCCTGCATAACTGTGGGAGCATTTCAGTATCATTTTGACAAACAAATACAATGAGAGAAAACGAGTAGTGACAAGTACAAGAACAAACAGAATTGACCAAGAAAGGCCATGGAACCCAGCAGTCATGACGATATACATTTAATGACATGACCTGAGAAACACTTGTAAAAGAGTATCATTAATTCTTGTTGTTACACCCTGGTGTATCCAAAGAGTTGAGTAAAACAGTAACTGAGAAAGACATGTACAAGAATAGCAGTTGGTACACCATGGTGTATCAGTTAGCAGAGTAAAGCAAACGGAGCTTTCTTGATTCGAAGCCAAGCTAGGCGATTGCGGGATTGTGCAGAGCCACACAACCAAAAGGCTCACTGCAGTACTTCTTGTAAACGGTCTTCAGCTTGGACTGAGGGGCGGCAGCGTGCGAGGCGATGAGGACCTTGGCGGGCTCCCTGGAACCAGCAGACATAAACATAATTTCCATGAATTCCAGCTCAACTAAGTGAAGAAGAAGAGCATTAGCTCTGATTGAGGAGTGAAGGACTTCTTACATCAGCTGTAGCTCACTGAATCCGGTGTGGTGCTTGAGTGTTTCAGTCCAGAGGGGGCTCTTCTTCAGCGTGCACCGAGCAGCGTACACGGCAGAGGCCGACACCAGGGACGGGCACAGGGAGACCAGCCCGTACTCCATCAGCACCATCTCGGCGAAGAAGAACACCATGTGCTCCAGCTCCTTGTCGCTCCCGGCGGCCTTGATGAACCGCACCAGGAAGACGTACGGTGTGGGGACGGTGAGGTTCCATGACATCCTGTTCAGGATGCACTTCTCCATACCGAGGATCTGCTGCTGCGAGTACGCGTTGTCTGAGATGAAAATGAAATCATTGACCTGCAAATCACACACAATCAGATGAGCTCTTGGGTTCAGAGTTTCAGAGTTCGTTCAAAGACAGAGCAGCCAGCAGCCATACCTGCGGCGCCCATATTTCCTCGTACTTGCAGGCGATGAGCATCGCTGAGACCCCGACGAGCTGCAGCTCCCGTCGAGGCACTGCCTGCAGGGAGAGGAACCTGTCTATTATGTAGATTGTGAGGTAGAAGCTCTCTGGCATCAGCTCAAACTTATGGGCAACTTCCACGAGCCAGTCCACGAGGATCGCCCTCATCTTGGGGTTGATCTCGGGCTGGCTTCCCATGTAATCGACCGGCCGGCTCTCGTGCTGCAACACATCACAACACATATTAGCGAGCAGTTTCAGAACAGTTGCTGAGGTGAGTTGAACAGACATGTTGTCTGAAGAGGAAGGGAGATTCGTAGTAACCTGAGCAATCTTGTAGTAAGTGTAGATATCGTCGATGTAGTCCACAACGGCCAGCTCGTTGTCGCCGTCGAGTTTGTCGATGTCTTGCACGAGCTCCTTTGGCCTGCGATTGAAGCCACATGCTTCCTGGCATTGACAAGAGGATGCAAGCAGAGGTCAGCCACAACACTGGATTCATTCATACAGCGAAAAGGAGCAATACAGCAGAGAGGTGTTGGATCGATCAGGTCACTAGCTCACCTTGGAGCGGTGGGAGAGTACCGAAGTAAGCGTGTTCACCACCTTCTTTCTGCGAAGCTTGTGGATGGGGCTGGCGGCGGCGCCCTCTGACGGCTTCCTGTTTTCGTCGGAGCCAGCGTAGATTGCCTTGGTGGCCTCCTCAGGACGAGGGACAGGCTTGAGAACCTTCTTGGCCACCGGCTTCAGGGCGGCAGGAGGGGCAGGCACTATGGCATTCTGCAAACCATGACACCAATTTCGAATCAACCATCAAGAAATTGCAGTTGAAATTTAAATTTCTATTTGAATATTGCTAAATTTTCTGTTCATCAGAAAGATAGAGATCAATTCTACTTTTTGTACAACCTACTGGGAGAATCTATAACACACTAAATGCTCAATCTGTTATTTAACACACTGAATCTATAACACCAACAATATTCATCCTACAGATTTTATTATGAATTGCAGGATGGTTATCAATTTATCATCCCTTACAATTGACACAGAAGTATGGTAACCTAGGATTTACCTTACCTCAACAATCTGAATATTTGTTAAAGAACTTGACACTTGATAGTATTAGTCATACAAAATGAAAAAAATTCCACAAACTACCATCTCATTTCTAAGAACAAATTACATCAAAAGAAAACAATAGTGTTTAGCTTCTAAGAACAAGCTACATCAAAAGTAAACCGGAATTTCTATGTTGTATCTTTTGTATGGCAAAGTTAAGCATGCTCATAGTTGTTTGAAATCATAGTATAGGTCCCTGAAATTCACTTTGCTGCTTTGGAACAAACTCACACCATTTGGCAGTCACCTGGGACAAGCAGGAAGTACTAACTAGATTTTTTTGCGAGTATAGCAAAATGAGGGGACTAAAGAATAAATGGCACCTACATATGTCTGTCAGAAGCTAAAGACATGTGTTCTTGTACCAGGCTAACAAGCAAGATTCTTTAACGGTAGGAAAGATGGATAAGCATCCAGACATTAATGAACTGCTTATGGTCTTGAAGAGTAAATTACGTGCACACTTGAGAATATTGTGAACAAGATACGCAAGAACTGTAGGCTGCAGGTGCGGCGGCGAAAAGGGCGCGTGACCGTACCTTGTTCGTCACAGCGCAATCGGTCTGCGCCTTCCTCAGGAGCTGGGCGCCGAAGCTCCGTGTGATCCGGCGGTTGATCCCCTCCGGCAGCTCTATCTTCCTGTTACAAACAAACGAACAGCGAACAAGATTGGATTCAGGAATCAGACATGGAACTTGGGAGAAAGAAACAGGACGAGCGCTGATTTCTTGTCTTACACGTCCAGGACATGGGCGTGGACAAGGTTGCCGATATCTCCGAGCGCTCGCCGCCGAGGGTTTCCTGCCTCAGGTCGGCCGGCGGCGGCGGCGGCCTTCTGCCTTCCTGTCGGGACTGCGGCACCTGACGAATCGGGCAGGAAGGGGAGGGGAAAATATCAGAAACTGGTATTAGAGTGCCACGGGACCATCAGAAGTCCGTTCTTGGCGAAGGATTCGTGTGGGGAAGAGCCAGCGAGCACGCCAAGAACTCGAGCCGAACAAGACGGGCTGCCTCAAAAAACACAATCTTTCTCCAAGAATCACAAGAGAGAAGAAGAGCGAACAAATTCCCCACTACCAGGCTCCCAAGATCCTTCCCCGCCGCCGCGGGACGAAATCAAGAACGCGCCCAGAACGAGCGATCCCCACCACGAAGACGCGGCCGGAAAAAAGGGGAAGAAACTCCAAGAAGCAGGACCAAGTTAATCAAGAACGCGCCCAGAACGAGCGATCGCTCCAAGAAGCAGGACCAAATCAAGAACGCGCCCGGAGACGAGCGATCCCCAGCCAGCGCGAAGACGCGCGCAGCAGGAAAGGGGGAAGAAACTCCAAGAAGCAGGACCAAATCAAGAACTTGCCCAGAAAACGCAATCCCCACAAAGGCGCGCGCGGCGCGGCTAGAAACGCGCAAGATGGGAAAGAATCGGGCTCGCTCACCTTGGTTCGCCGGCTGCTGAGCGGCAGCCGCGTGCTGGTGACGCCTCGTCGCCATGGGCTTCTTCTTCTGCGGGGACTTGCTCCGCCACCTCTCCCCAAAGGAAGGTTCGGGGAGGCGCTGCTCCGGCGAGATGTTTAAGAAAGGCGAAGGAAGAAGCGAGCGGGGCTCTCCGATTCCTCTCTGCTACTGCTACTTCTTGGTCCCTCTCGGTGGTGGGGGGATTGAGAATTGCGGGGGACTGGACTGGATGAGAGGAGAGACGAGGTTGGGAGGGCCGAGTTTATGTCCGAGGCAACGGAGGCAATCGGACGGCAGAGATCGAGGCGGCGGGCGGGACTAGGGCACGGGAACTAGCCGTTTGGGTTTAGACACCGAGATTTTTTATTTTTTTGCTAATCAGAGAACTTTATAGATTAATCGATAATTCACTCCGAGGTGTATCAACAACAAACCATGGTTTATAATTCATTCATAGGCATCTCCTCATATCACCACTAGTTTGCTTTGCACACAAATGGACAGCAAATAAAATGAAATAGCTTTCCTAAAATCCCTAATCTCCTAGAATATTGACATCAATTCCGACTGATTTTCACCTTCAGCATTGCACCGAGAGTTTTCGTTTGTGGAACGTTACCGTATATCTGACTTGCATCCACTCAACATCTTTCCCTTGTTTTTGGAGCCACACAGACCCCCTCCGTCTCGGTTCATACGACTTGCGCGTGTTTTTAGGTCGTAAATTTAACCATGATAATGCAAGATACATATTACACAACATATATCAATAGAAATGTTAGATGTTTTACTTTCTAATGGTATAGTTTTGTGTTGTATAATTGATATTACGTTGACCAAATTGATAACCTAGGATATAGCTAGAGAGTTTTCGTCGTCCACTGCCATGCTAGTGGTTAACGACATCTTTAGTGGATTGCTATCTCCGCCTAATCGCCGTCCACCTCCAAACTCATCAAAACGAAAAATACGTCATTGAAAGGTCGACGTGCAAGTACTGCAATGTGACTTTCTCTACTCCTTCCTAAAATTTTGACATAAATGACCACCTACCCAAAGAAATTATCAAAAAGGACCACCTATGAACGGAATTTCCAGAAAAGATCACATGCTTCGTGGTGGCACGACCCCAGGTAACACATGGAGGGTGTCACCGTAGGCCATAGCGGCGGGAGGTGTCGCCGCCGTCATAGGCGGCATGTTTGCAGCCGTTTGTCAGCATGTTGCATGCACGGTGGGCCATGCCACCATCCCAAGAGGCGGCTGGGTGGCGTGGATCCTTGCCTCCACCAGCCGTGCCGGTCAGGTTTCTCTGGCGGGAAAGGCCGGCTGGCTCCACTATACCAGACGACGTTGACTCGATGCGTGGCTCTGTCAGATCCTAGTTTCGTGTACATGAAATAGACCACCGCAAGCGCATATTCGTGTATGATTTATGTGTTGATACAACAAATAGACTAATTTTTCTGCAATTATTTTTTTGGTATTGTTCATACTATTTAAAGGCTATATAAGGTACACTTACGTAGCTGCAAATTAAAACACCAGGGTCAAGTTTGCTCTCTCCATTTCTCTCTTCCGTTCTTAACAAAATATAAGTGACTACGAGTGCTTTGCTCGGACCAGGATTTCAAGCCGAAGAAGATGAAGGATGCAAGCTTGCCCCGAGGGTGAGAGCGGAGCGGTGTTGGTGCAGCCATCTTTGCAAAGGTGAAGGAGGTGGAGGATTTTTGTGATAGGTTTGGCATGAAATTTTTCATGTGTGCCAACTATGATCATGATCCACCCGAAATGCAAGTCCGTCGTCCAAGAGGCCTCTGATATGTTCTAACATCATGATGAATAATCATAATTGTATATCATTATTTTGCTTTATTAATGTTCTTATTTATGTTGTAATCTCCCCTGCCTTGTGCAAATAGTACCATTGGATTGACACTTAGCAATCGGCTTGTGTGCGTCATGAGATTGAGGAAAATGATGACTTCAAGTCTACATATCAGTTATAGCTAGTTTCAAAATAAGAGTATCGAACCACGAGGAGCTACTAGTAATGATCTTGATATCCCTTGCTACTTTCTACTAAAGATTTCTTAATAATTGTTTTCTAATCTCAAAATGATAAAATGTGGTGTTGTAAATGGTTGCAGGAAAAGTAAATAAAGCAGTAAAAACGTTATATAAAAAAGGTTGGAACTTTATAAGACAAAGTGTTCTCAGCGATTATTGGATCCACCTCTAGCACTACAACTCATGTTAATCAAGATGTGCTTTCAAGCATGTTGTGTGTGGGATAGCTCCATGATAAGATGCCCCCAGAAAGCCATCGGTCATCGCATCTCTAAGTAACCACAATATTTAGCCTTCTGCGGCCACATATGGACTTGTGCTATTAAGGGGTGTACCCCATGGTCATCAATATGAGCTTTATGAATCCCACTTATCCCCCTTATTCATGTGACAAAGCGCCGATACGGTAATATAACTTCTCGTTGTTTGCTTTACCACACTTCAGAGAGTAGTTCCCTCTCAAGACCAATAGGCAAATATTACATGGTGCACAACATGTAATAATAAGAGAGAAAACGAACACACATTAATACTTGAAACTATAAATCATCTTAGATTCATCTCATATTCATGCTAGGGTTCTCCATCTGCCCAAGAACTAATAAGACTACTGATGTCTACGGGTGCTTCTATTCTTGTAGACAGTGTTGGGCCTCCAAGAGCAGAGGTTTGTAGAACAGCAGCAAGTTTCCCTTAAGTGGATCACCCAAGGTTTATCGAACTCGGGGAGGAAGAGGTCAAAGATATCCCTCTCAAGCAACCCTGCAATCACGATACAAGAAGTCTCTTGTGTCCCCAACACACCTAATACACTTGTCAGGTGTATAGGTGCACTAGTTCGGCGAAGAGATAGTGAAATAGAAGTAGTATGAATGTATATGAGTGGTAATAGCAATCTGAATAAAATATGGCAGCGAGTAAACATGCAATGAACGAGTAAATAAACGGAGTTTCAAGTGTTTGGAAACAAGGCATAGGGATCATACTTTCACTAGTGGACACTCTCAACATTGATCACATAATAAAATCACTCTACACTCTCTTGTTGGATGATGAACACCACTAATTGTGTAGGGCTACAAGAGCACCTCAATGCCGGAGTTAACAAGCTCCACAACATTCGATGTTCATATTTAAATAACCTTAGAGTGCATGATAGATCATTGCAATTACACCAAGTACTAACATAGCATGCACACTATCACCATCACACTATGAAGGAGAAATAGATCGCATCAATACTGAAAGTATAGAGATGGTAAACCTAGAGGGGGGTGAATAGGTTTCTACAGATTTTAATTCTTTCTTTGCAATATTAGGCTTTGCGGAATATAAAGGTGAGCCTAATGCAAACTAGGTGAAGCAACCTATATGAGGATACAACTAACTCGAGCACGAAGGCTCTCACAGAGCGGTTAAATCACAAGTAAGGAGTTCGGTTAGAGATAACCGATAGCACGCGGAGACGAGGATGTATTCCCGTGTTCCCTTGCTTTGCAACAAGGTACGTCACGTTTGGAGGAGTGGAGGTCCCACGAAGGATTCCCCGTGCCACGAAGGCTCACCCTATTCTCCGGAGCCTATCCCACGAAGGAATAGCTCACTCACTTGTGGTAGACTTTGAGGTAGCCTCCAAACCTTCACAATCTTGCCCGGAGCAAATCCACGGCCTGGATGCTTCGGACTCCTCTTGCCTACCTAGGGTTTCCAAGGAACCCTAGGAAGCAAGCTTCTCAATGAATACAAGGGGGAATGAGATTTGGCTTGGTAGAACGGTAGATCGGGTCCTCCTCTAATGATTCCCCGGAGGGATTTGAGTTTGAGTGGAGGAGGAGGTAGATCTGAGGCTTTTGGTGTTTCTAGCAATGGAGTAAGAGAGAGAGAGCTCAAGAACAGCTTGTAGTGTAGTGCCCAACTGTTCAGAGGTAGGAGAAGGTCTATTTATAGTGTTCTTCGAAATATGGCCGTTGGTCACTTGCCACATCAGCAGATTCGTCGAGGAACCCGGTCGACCGGATGTGGCACCGGACAGGCCGGTCCACAGCCCGGTCAGACCGGGCCACAGACCGGGCTGGCCGGTTTTCAACCGGAGCTGGGACCGGGTCTTGACCGGGCAGGCGTCTGAGGTTACTGGATGGCGCCCGGATGGCACAGGCGCAAAGGCCGGTTGCAGACCGGGCCGCTCGGTCTGGTGCCCGGTCCGACCGGGCCATGGACCGGAGCAGCCGGTTCAAACCGGGCTGGCGACCGGACGCTGACCGGAGGGCTTGCCCTTCTTTACTGGAACATGCCCGGATGGCACCGGTGCTGGGTCCGGTTGGTGACCGGGCTGTCCGGTGCCAGGGCCGGTCCGATCGGATCTGGGACCGGCCGGGCTCGAAAAACTTGTTGATTTTTCGTCGAATTGGGGGGGTCTCCCGTTGCCTTCTTGTTCCATTGCTACACCATCATACCTCTTTGGCTAATACCTGAAAGTCATCTTGTAGACATGTATTAGACCAAATACTCTAGCACGGTGTCATGGATACCAAAATAATGGATAAGGGTAAAATACCCTTACAATCTCCCCCTTTTTGGTATACGATGACACACCGAGCTAGAGTTACATATAGATATTATGATAAGCTCTAAACCTTGATTCCATAAAAGATATTACGACAGCTCCCCCATAATGTGTGCACTTGGAGAATTTGCGTTTGAATGCAAAGTGCACCATTTGTGGAATATGAGAAGCTCCCCCAATATCTTTAGGAAACAAGCATAGTATGGACAAGTATATCAAGATATATAAGCATAAAGCATGATTATTCTAACATAGAGTAGCACACATAATAGTCGTCCATACATATCCATACATGAATTATTCAAAGTAGCAAATGGTTCTTGAGAAATCAAGGCAAATACGCACAAGCCATATAAAATCCAAATAAAGCAACTCCCATGGCTTGTGACACTCAAAGAACCCCGTGGTCCTAGACTCTACTCTCTTCTCCCCCTTTGGCATCGGAACACCAAAAAGGCGAAGAAAAGAGGAGAGATGCTAGCGCCCCATCAATAGAACTTGTGCCCCGCGGATGGAGAGCTGCCATCACCATCCTCATCGTCATCCTCTTCAGCATCATCCTCGCCATTGTCATCCTCATCACCTTCATCCTCTTCATCATCAGCATCAGCAGTAGGTGCACGAGCAGGTCTAGGGGGAGGACCACCAAAGTACAAGGAAGGATCAAAGTTCTGGAACATCTCATCAGAAAGGAGAGGCATCTCCCAGTTTGGTGCGTGGACAGGCTCTAACTCAGGGCCAGGAGGAGCAACAGGTACATTCCTAGTAGCCATGAACTCATTTTGGCGCCTCCTTGTCTCTTGGTTCAAAGAAAGACTTTGATGTGCAACATCATTGGTATTTTTGCACATCTGCCATAAGCTAGAGAAGAACCGTGAGACACCATGCTGTGGGCGCCTAGAGTGGCTGGAGCTAGCATGGTCATGGCGTTCCTTGGACCGGCGCTCAGAAGGCATCATGTCAGCGACGTCCGGTCTATCACCTTGGGCAGGTACCTTGAAAGCTTCCATCCTGACCCGCTCACCTTGAGTATTGAGAGGTGCGGGCACAACCTTGTTGATGAGCAGCTGAACGTACTGGGCAAGGTTAGGAGTCAGCCGTTCGCGAACACAGCGCCGCAACTCACAGTAGATAAGATCACAGCCATCAATAAGCTTCCGGTGCTCAGGGTGGCAGTAGTACATCAAGTTCAGATGGTATGCACGACATTCACTTGTATCGCCGGACTTGCTGATGAGAGACTCACGGAATAGCTTGGCAAGTAGAAGGTAGGAGTAGTACATGCCAGAGATGGTGGGAGGACCAGGTGTGGGTTCCGGAGGATAGCAAAAGGCAATGTCCCCTCTGGTGAACTTCTGCTGAGAATATATCTTGAAGCCAGAAGCACGGCCTCCACCAAAACCCAAGGCTTCACAGAAATCAAGATAGTTGCAAGTGTATTTCTGTTTGCCGATCATCCAAGTCATAGTCCGAGCTGCATCATCATGGAAAAAGACCGTGCGGTGAAAGCTGTCTCACCAAGATTGGACAATAGCACCCATCAGTAGGTGTCAAGCACATAAGATCATACAACCCCATCCGCCTCAAGGTCTCAACCACAAAGCGAAACTTGGTGGCTTCATACATTCCAATGACATCCTTGATGGCCTTGGGCATAACAATGGTGCATGTCTTCATGTGCTCTTGGGAGTTATAGTAGTCGTCCCACATGACTTGCTGTGTCTTGGTCCAGAAAAACTTATCCCCCCTGTGTAAGTGGGTTCCTCAAAGAGATAGGGGTTGGACTCTCTGAGTCTTCTCCATGCACCAACATGTACATTACCAACATGGAACTCTGGCAGTACCTCATCACCATCCTGTGCTGCATGTTTATCTTTCCTCTTACTGGCAGATGTCTTGGTTCGGCCCCTAGCTGAGCTGCCACCAGTGGGCTGAGATGCACGACCACTAGTACGGCGTGGTGGAGGCGCTGCAAGCCTCCCTCTCTTGGCGGTAGTGCCATGATCCTCACCGCTCCAACTTCCTGTGAATCAGCAAAATAGAGCAAGGAGAGCAGAAGGGGTAAGTGTACATGTCATCAGCATATATGAGGAAGCCAAAAGCATAGCCTATATCCAAGTGTTTCGACGAGATCATGCGAAAAAGCTGGGCGAGCCGGCGCGAGAGCCGGTCCGACCGGACGATAGACCGGACGAGCCGGTTGGCCATCCGGTTGACCGGGCGGTGCGCCGGAC
>NC_061511.1:193522061-193661622 GCF_022539505.1 Lolium rigidum | reverse complement strand
TTAAACAACACATAAGCATAACTTTGATAATCAACATAACAAGTATTCTCTATTCATCGGATCCCAACAAACGCAACATATAGAATTACATATAGATGATCTTGATCATGATAGGCAGCTCACAAGATCCGACAATGATAGCACAATGGGGAGAAGACAACCATCTAGCTACTGCTATGGACCCATAGTCCAGGGGTAGACTACTCACTCATCACTCCGGAGGCGACCATGGCGGTGTAGAGTCCTCCGGGAGATGATTCCCCTCTCCGGCAGGGTGCCGGAGGCGATCTCCGAGGATCCCCCGAGATGGGATCGGCGGCGACGGCGTCTCGATAAGGTTTTCCGTATCGTGGCTCTCGGTGCTCGGGGGTTTCGTCATGGAGGCTTTAAGTAGGCGGAAGGGTAGGTCAAGAGGCGGCACGAGGGCCCCACACCACGGGGCCGCGCGGCCAAGGGGGCCGCGCCGCCCTAGGGTGTGGCCCCCTCGTGGCCCCTCTTCGTCTCGTCTTCGGTCTTCCGGAAGCTTCGTGAGAAAATAGGCCTCCGGGCTTTTATTTCGTCCAATTCCGAGAATATTTCTTTACTAGGATTTCGAAACCAAAAACAGCGGAAAACAGACAATCGGCACTTCGGCATCTTGTTAATAGGTTAGTTCCAGAAAATGCACGAATATGACATAAAGTGTGCATAAAACATGTAGATAACATCAATAATGTGGCATGGAACACAAGAAATTATCGATACGTTGGAGACGTATCAATGGGGAAGAGAGGGAAGTCCCTTTGCCCCAACCAGATTTGTTCAGTATCAACAGGAAACCATGGTCGCGCTCTAAGGAGGAGGTGGATAAGAAGCTGAAGATACACAACTTCCACCAGCAACATGATTCCGAGGACGCCGAGCCCTCCTACGACTACACCGTCACGTATCCGGGTGCTTCCTCTAGCACATACCCGGAATATGATCCATCTTCGTACTACGAGGGTGCTTCTTCATGGGCACCATGGGGTTGATCTCCACTTAGGCAAAAAGCCTAAGCTTGGGGGGAGGTATACCGGCATCACTCATTCTTTGCATATTATGGTTGTTGGATACTTGTACATACTTGTTTAGTTTCTTTGAGTGGTTTTCTAATGAGAGGGAGATGATATTTGGGGAAGTGCTGCCTGAAAATAGATTCTGGACTGTTACCAAAAAAATTCGTGCGTACATCCAGAACGTTATTTTGAGTTGCCAATTTTTGTGCATGTTCCCCAGGTTGTTATCTAACTTTCATTAGTTGAACACTTTTCGAGCAGAGCAACGGAAGATTTTTGTAAAAATCGATTTCTGTACTGCTGTCAGGTTTTGGCAGATTTCTGCCATCTTGCTTTTCTGTGTTTCTTTTAGTTTTCATTTTCTTGTTCTTGCTTTGTTTCCTTCTTAAAACGCAAAAAAAAAGACCAAAAATATTTCTGTTGTTTCTCTTCACCATTTGTTTATTTTGGTTTCTTGCATTTGTCTCGCTTTATTTGCTATTGCTAGTTTGCTATAAGAAAACCCAAAATGATTTTGCTTTGTTTGCTTGTTTCCTTTTGTTCTTGTTTCAAAACTCGAAAACACCAAAAATATCTGCTGTTCTTCTTTGGTTTGTAAAGCTCATTATGAGTTCAATGGTCTTCGGTGGCTGGAGCGTGGTTTTCATTTCATATTATCCAAGCTACACAAGTGAAAAAGCAATGATGACGATATTCGACAATCTGATTGTGGTGAGAGGCTGGTATGAACTCTATTTGTTTTCATTTTTGTACATATACTCATCCATGTGAGCATGCTTAGTTGGTTCATGTGAGGTATATATCATTTGAGAAAGTCTAGTAGTTCATGATCTCTCATGTTTAGCTCCAATTTATTAATATGAGTAGCATGTCATGGATGTTTGCTTGCATTATTTTATTCATAGATAGGTATGATATTGTGGTATCCTCCTCTGAATAATTCAGTTGAATTAACTTGGCACATGCTCACGCATGCATATGACTGAACAAAAGTCAATTAAGCCTCGATGATTTACATTGCTTCAGAGTTCTTGTATCACTTTTATGCCTCAGTTAATTTATTTTGCCGCAAGCATGATTATGACGAGTCATCGCTCTCTTGATTTGTCGCTCCCTAGTCTTTTGCTAGCCTTCACTTGTACCGAGTGGGAACACCGCTCGTGCCTCCAAACACATGAAAACCAAGTTATTCCGAGTGTCCACCATAAATACCTATGCATGGCATTTCAAACCATTCCAAGTAAATTCTCATGCGCTACCTTTAAACCTTCAAAATGCTTCTCAATTTGTGTTAACGTTTCATAGCTCATGAGGAAGTATGTGGTGTTTAACTTTCAACCTTGTCATTTACTCTTGACGGATTTTCATATGGACTAGTGGCACATCCGCTTATCCAATAATTTTGCAAAAAGAGCTGGCAATGGGGTTCCCAGCCCCGGTTAATCAACTTTTACTAATAATTCTCTTCACATGTTTTGCTCTGATTCATCAGTAAGCAACTTAATTTTGCAAATAGACACTCCTCCATGGTATGTGATTGATGGAAGGCACTCGAGGATTCGGTTAGCCATGGCTTGTGTAAGCAAAGGTTGGGGGGAGTGTCACCCATAATGAAACTAAAATACGTGTGTAAACAAAAGAGAAGAGGGATGATCTACCTTGCTGGTAGAGATAACGTCCTTCATGGGAGCCGCTCTTGAAAGTCCGGTTGGCGAGTTAGTTAGTGTACCCATTACCATTCGTTGACAACAACAAACACCTCTCAAAATAATTTTACTCCTGTTTTACAAATGAAAAGCTCTAGCGCATGTTAATCCCCGCTTCCCTCTGCGAAGGGTCAATCTTTTACTTTTATGTTGTGTCTCCATCCTTTCTTTGAGCACTTTCTTGAGAGCACAAGCTTGTCATTCTTAGTGTAATATGCTTGTCTCAAAATATGATTGATTGTGGTATAACTTTGATGCTTTTATCTTTGACAATCACTATTTCTAGTCTTTCTATGAACTTCAGAGGTGCCTAAGCATTTATGTTTTGCTGATCAAATATGGGCAAGTGAGATACCACTCTATCATACTCTTTTATGAACATTGCAATCCTGCTTATATACATGATTCATGATGCTTATTATTAATTGTTGGTACCTTTCCATGATTGATATAGCTATTAGATGATCTTATTTGCATGTATCTTATTATGAACTGCCTAAGTGTTAGCCATAGCATGAGAATATTTACATCATATGAACAAATGTGTTCGTGAAAGATCTTTTATCGCTCAGTTGTTAACTGAATTGCTTGAGGACAAGCAATAAGCTAAGCTTGGGGGGAGTTGATACGTCGAAAACGTATCTACTTTCCCGTGCTGTTGTTTTGCCTCTAATTTGTGTATTTTGGATGCAACTAACACGGACTAACGCTGTTTTCAGCGAACCGTTACGGTGTCTCGTTTTTGTGCAGAAATCCAACTTTCAGGAAAAACCTCGGAATTTATACAGAAGACCCTATTTTCCCAGAATACTTACGGAGCCAGAAGGGCAAGCCAGGGGGAGGCCCGAGGGCCCCACACCCTAGGGCGGCGCGACCAAGGAGGGGGGCGCGCGGCCCTAGCGTGTGGCCCCCTCGGCCGGCCTCCGACGCCCTCCTTCGGACTACTTATCGGCCTCGACCTAAAAACGCACGGGGAGAAGTCGAAGTTGCCAGAAACCCTCCAGAACGCCGCCACATCGCGAAGCTCCGTCTCAGGAGCCAGAAGTCTCCGTTCTGGCACTCCGCCGGGACGGGGAATTGGAGGAGATCATCGCCATCATCACCACCGACACCTCTCCATCGACCAGGCCATGTTTCCTCCATCCATGTGTGAGTAATTCCCCCGCTGTAGGCCGAAGGGGATGGTAGGGATTAGATGAGATTGGTCATGTAATAGTGTAAGATTGTTAGGGCATAGTGCCTAGTGTCCGTAATTGGTACTTTGATGATATTGCTGCAACTTGTTATGCTTAATGCTTGTCACTAGGGCCCGAGTGCCATGATCTCAGATCTTAACATGTTATTATTTCACCATGATATTCATTGTTTATGGTCTTACCTGCAAGTTGTATACACATGTTGCTATCCGGAACCAATGGCCCCGAAGTGACAGAAATCGGGACAACCGGAGGGGATGGTAGTGATGTGAGGATCACATGTGTTCACGGAGTGTTAATGCTTTGCTCCGGTGCTCTATTAAAAGGAGTACCTTAATATCCGATAGATTCCCTTGAGGCCCGGCTGCCACCGGCTGGTAGGACAAAAGATGTTGTGCAAGTTTCTCATTGCGAGCACGTACGACTATAATTGGAACACATGCCTATTGATTGCTTTGTACTTAGACACCGTTTTATTATTATCCGCAAATGCCACGCTTGATTGTTACATGAGTTTCTCTCATCCATGCAACGCCCGTTATCCGTCCCCGTGCCTACGCGTATTTTAATCCTCGCTGTTTACTATAATCACTACTGCTTGTCTCGTTACTCTGCTGTCTGTTATTTCACTATCGCTATCGCTATAAAACTGTTACTACTGATAAACTCTTGCGAGCAAGTCTGTTTCCAGGTGCAGCTGAATTGACAACTC
The DNA here is from genome assembly GCF_022539505.1 of Lolium rigidum. Lineage (NCBI taxonomy): Eukaryota > Viridiplantae > Streptophyta > Magnoliopsida > Poales > Poaceae > Lolium > Lolium rigidum. The sequence continues at coordinate 193,656,971 of NC_061511.1, read as the reverse complement.
CTCTGTTAAGGCTTTCAAGTATTCTTTGTCTCCCCTTGTGTCGAATCAATAAATTGGGTTTTACTACCCGCGAAGCTGCGATCCCCTATACTTGTGGGTTATCATTGACCACCAAGGCAAGGTTGGACCCTTTTGACATCCCAAGAGCTCGATTGCGAGAATCATGAGAGTTTTGCTCAAGCACCTTGAGAGCTTGCATCTCGTGCACGACTTGTTGAGAAGTGAGAGAGGGATAGCATTCTCCACCGACAAGAGTCTTGACATCAATGGGTTCAAACGGCATCATGCAATCGATGTACTTCTCCTTGATCCAAGTGTCATTGATGTGGGTGGCACCAACAAGCCGGAAGGAATCGGCAACGGTGAGAAGTCTTCCATACATGACTTCATGATCTTCATCCGGTAGCCTCATGAATCCTTCGGCTTTATTCCGAAGAGCATTATACTTGTTCCTTCTCGTGCTCTCACTTCCAATGCAACTAGCGGCCAAACCATCCCAAGCTTCCTTGGCGGTGGTGAAATTCCGAACACGAGACAAATCCTTTGTCCCCACACTAGTTTGAATCATGTGCAAGGCGGTGTTGTTGAGTTGACTATCAACCGCTTCTCTTCTAGTCAACTTGTCGGGGTTGTAGGGCTTGAAGCCTTCCACGATGATTCTCCAAAGTTCATTGGAGGCACTGCGAACATGAGAGCTAAACTCAAATTGCCAAGTATCGAAATCATTAACGGAAAACTTAGGTGGGTCGCCCCGAATGTTTATATGAGGATGGGGAACCGGTATATCGGGAGATAGAAAAGGCGGAGGTACTCGATTGTAGCTCTCACCTCCACTAGTTCCCCTAGGAGATGCAATGGGAGATTTGATAGTGTTTAATTTATCACCTTCCACGGGTTTGGTAGAGGAGGGTAATGCCGAAGCATCTCCCTCTTCTAACGAACCCGTGTCCTTTACCTCTACGATGGGAGCCTTGGGAGGGACCGGAGTCAAAAGCTCGGAAATCATCTTTTTCATGCTTTCCATTAGAGCTTCCATGGAGGACTTCAACGAATTGAAGTCTTCCATGGAGACCATCTTAGCGGCCCCTTCTGAAGGCACCTCGTCCGGCATACTCTTAGGCGGTTAAGCCCGAAATAAGAGCCGAGGCTCTGATACCAATTGAAAGGATCGTTTGCCGCATCTAGAGGGGGGGGGGGGTGAATAGGTGCTAACCAATTTTTAGTTCTTTTTCAATTTAGGATTGACACAAAGGTAAATTCTCTAGATATGCAACTAAGTGAATTTACCTATATGACAAGGTAACCAACCTAGCAAGATATAGCTACACAATATATAGGAGATAGAATAGGATAGAGGTAACCGAGAGTGGAGCACGCGGAGACACGGAGATGATTCCCGTAGTTCCCTTCCTTTGCAAGAAGGTACGTCTACGTTTGGAGGAGTGTGGTTGCTACGAAAGCCAAACCAACAGCCACGAAGGCTTCACTCAGATCTCCTATGGGCAACGCCACGAAGGCCTAGCCCACTTCCACTAAGGGATTTCCTCGAGGCGGAAACCAGGCCTTTACATGGTTCTTGGGGCACACATCCACAACCGAATTGGAGGCTCCCAAATCTGTAACAATACAACAATCAACAACAACAACACATCAACAACAATCAACTAGGGAACCAAAAGGAACACTATCAAGAGGGCCCTCAAACAAATGAGGGGGAAATGAAAATCGCTTCGGTGAGGATGTAGATCGGTGTCTTCTCCTTCGAATCTCCAAAGATCAAGAGCTTTGGTTGGGGGAGGAAGGAGATCTTGCAAATCTTGTGTTCTTGAGGTGGCTCTAATGGTGGTGAAGACTTGGCAGATTTTTGTGCAATGATTGAGCAACTTGTCCCTTTGGAGAAGAGAGCTATTTATATGATTGAAGCTCTCAGATCTGACCGTTTGGACGAAATTTAGTAACACCGGAAGTTCGGCCGGGAGGGCCGGAAGTTCCGCCGGCACCGGAAGTACCGGCCGGGAGGGCCGGAACTTCCGCCGGAAGAATCCGCATCGGACAACCAGGTCGGGAAGATATTGGGGCGGAACTAGGGCGGAACTCCGGCGACCGGAAGTTCCGGCCAAGTTCCGGAATTCCGTGAAAACCATACTGGACAATACTGAGCCACAATTCGACATTTCCGGAACTTGCCCGGAAGTTGGGCGGAAGTTCCGCTGACCGGAACTTCCGACCAACTTCACCGGAACTTCCGGACAGCATTTGAAACTTCAACTGAGAGGGGCGCTGAGGGTCTTCTGAGTGGAGAAACAGGGCGGAACTTCCGCTGGTGGTAGCCGGAACTTCCGCTCCTGGGCGGAAGTACCGCAGGCAATGGCCGGAACTTCCGCCCGAAGAGAAAAACCAGACAAGCTTCAGTTTTGTCACTCCAATTCATCAACCATGTTTATACACAGAAATCTTGTACCTGACTACATCAACACACATAAATATATACCTAGTGTTGACATCAAACACACAAAATCCAAAAGGACGGGAAATGTTCTTTCAGCTTTGGCCCAAGCCTACCGGCGACGGGCCTCGCTCCACTCGTTAGAAGTTAGCCTCCCTTTAGTATATGAATTTGGATCACAATATAACACACAATAGCAAGTTTTTCATCAGTAATAAACCAAGGTTTAATCGACCAATAGGAGAAAGGCGTGACTTTTGAAGGTGTTGCTAGCTGACTAGTGGCAGGGCGCACTACCGGTGTCAGCAACAACGTGGAACCTGCACACAACACAACCAAAATACTTTGCCCCAACTTGCAATGAAGTTTTCAATCTCACTGGTTTTGCTGAACATAAAGTATTAAATGTATCGAGTGGAAGGAGATGTTTGCAGTAATTAAAGAGAATAGAGCTTTGCAGTAAGTAACAGAGCAGGATTGCAGTGGTTGAATTTTTCAGTGTAAAGGAAAGGACGGGGGTCCACATTCACTAGAGGTGGCTCTCCATAAATATAAATAACATATTGGGTGAACAAATTACAGCTGGCCAATTGACAGAATATCGACCATACATGACAAGATGATTACTATGAGATCCGTTTGGGCATTACAACATAATACGTAGACCGTAATCCAACTGCGTCTATGACTAATAATCCACCTTTCGGTTATCGTCCAAACCTCTTTCAGTATTAAGTTGCAAGCAACAGATTATCGCATTAAGCAATGTGTCATGTGTGTAAAGTAAACAATAGAATTACCCTTGGATAAAATATTGTTGTTTTTTCTCTAGTAGCAACAACACATCTACAATCTTAGAAGTTACTGTCACTCTCCCAGATTACTAGAGGCATAAACCTACTATCGAGCATAAATACCCCCTCTCGGAGTCACAAGCATCTACTTGGCCAGAGTATCTACTAGCAACAGAGAGCATGCAATATAACAAATAACATATGATATGAATATATAATCGACCTCAACATAGTATACAATATTCATCAGATCCCAGCAAACACAACATGTAGGATTACATATAAGGATGATCTTAATCATGTAGGACAGCTCACAACATCTAAACATGAGACACAAATTGGAGAAGACAACCATCTAGCTACTGCTATGGATCCATAGTCCAGGGATGAACTACTCACGCATCACTTCGGAGGCGGGCATGGCGATGTAGATGCCTCCGGCGATGATTTCCCCCTCCGGTAGGGTGCCGGGAAGAGCTTCAGAACCCCCGAGATGGGTTCTGCAATGGAGGCCACGATGAAACTTTTCATGGATGGAGGCTCGGGTATTCAGGGTTTTCCCGAGATCGTGAATAAATAGGCGGAGGGGCAATGTCGGTGGAGGCCAGGGTGGCCCACACCACCCCTACGTGCGGGCCAGGGCCAGGCCGCGCCTAGGGCAGGTGTGGCCGCCTGCTGCCCCCCCCCCCCCTTCGACTCCCCTCTGGACTCTGTCTTCGTTACAGTAAAATATTGACTTCGGCTTTTGTTTCGTCCAATTCCGAGTATATTTCCTGTACAACTTTTCTGAAATACAAAAACAATAGAAAACAGGGAACTGACACTGTGACATCTTGTTAATAGGTTAGTGCCGGAAAATGTATAAAAGTGCAACGAAGTATGAGCAAAACATATATGAATTAATGTAAAATAAGCATGGAGCATCAAAAATTATAGATACGTTTGAGACGTATCACGGTGCCGAGGGAGATACTCCGCAACTCAGTCTGCGGGAGGTTGAATAATTGTTCGATACAAGGCATCTAGCTAGTTGGTACTTTTGAGACCCAAAGCCCAGTTCCTCGGGAGGGACCCAATCGTAGGTTAACCTCCACCTCTCGCAGGGCCGACCCATAAGGGGGGAAACGGGGCGACCGCCCCGGGCCCTCGAGAGGCACGGCCCCCGGCCCGGTAGTTCAGTACAGGATACCGTGTATCAGAGTATTAGGTCAAAGAAAACAAGGAAAATAATTAGAAAAACAGAAATAAGGCCCAAGCCCATCACGTAAGGGACCAAAACATAGATGCCAATGATAAAAAATATAATCGATCACTACTCCTAGCACCGCACGGCAGCATGCCAGCACCCAATCCGTCATATCGCTCTCCACTTTCTCTTCTGTTACTCACGTTGTTGACTCATCTCCTTTCCAGCTCCCCAAATTTCTCCAATCACAGCATATAACAGCGCCGCCTCCACCTCGACCCTTTCCAATTCCAAGGTCACTACAACTATCAATGGAGACCAACGGTGCTATTTTGTTCCCCAATCATCTCCCTAGTCGGCAATCCCGCATCGTAGTTGAGAGATGGTACATATCCCTCCCTCCCCTAATCCTACCTCATCACTGTTAAATAGCACGGATCCCTATCTCCGATTTGTGTTATGAGTTTTATAGTTCAAAGACCATCAATATAATATTATATATGTAATGCGTTGCTTTTGAAATATAATGCATTCTAAATTTTTTTGTCAACAAGGGCCCTTTTCGTGTCTCTGTCCCGGGGCCCTGAATATGTATGGACCGGCCTTGACCTCTCACATATGTATGGACTTTCCGTACAACTTTGAGTCTTCTCTGCACATTACAAAGTTGGTTTCTAACCGAAAATACAACTAATCTAAGGTAGGTTCTCCTCCGGCTTCGTAATGGACTTGGACTTCGAGCACCCGTGCGCTTTTGTCAAAGGTGTCTTTGCCCTTCCATGTTGAAGTTGATCTTGCCCCATCTTTACTTATTCTAGCTGTTTCATGGGCTAATTGACGTAAGTGAGCCCACATCAAGCTTTTCTTAGCGTAGCTTTTGGAATCTTCTCTTTTGGCGCCTTGTTCTTTAATGCCTAAGCTAAGCCAGCCCACCGCCTGACTCCTTCCTGATTCCGGCCCAAAGCCAAACCCGTCCACCTAGACCTTAGTCGTCTACTGGTCCTCCTTGCCTTAGTCCCTACCTGCCAAAATAAGTGATAATTAACATATACTCTCTAGTTTTCTACCAGAGTTTGCAGTATGCATTCAACGTTGTATGATTGCTAGCGAAGATTAGATCTTAGAGATTATGGAAACTTGAACTACCGTTCAAGATGAAAGTAATTTTGTGATTTTACATTATTGATTTATTGGTTACAAATATAATTTAACTAAGTTTTCTTTTGTGAAGAAAGTATGGCTGCCGAAAGCTCTAGGGGAGGTTCGTTCCTCCTACATCGAACTCTTCTTTTCTTTTTATATGCGCAATGTAGCTTATGCTTTCAATCGGGAGACCATGCAATTTTTATCCTACTACTTATCATGCTTTGTTTGTCAACCCTCTCGTGCTAGTATTTTCACATATATTTGGGTCATGGTTATTAGGTGTTGATGAGTCCATTTGTTCTATAATTTGTTTGGGGAATAACAATGGTGCTTTGGTATATTTGTCGGTGTGCAAATGATCAGGAGGTTTCTGACAAAAAAAGGTAATATATATTGTTTTACACAAGTGTTGTTCTCATGTACCAATTGGCTGTGGCCGTGGGCAGTCCTACAGACATTCACAATGACAAAAGCAGATGAAGCTTGGTACCAAGAAATTGGACCCAGGAAATTGATGTCCTAGCTGGTTTGGGTCGTATGCGTCTCATACACTTGGTGCTTGATGTTGAATTTTTAGGTATCCCATGTCGCACTTTTTTATCAGGCCATGTCCTTTGTTGTACACACACTTTGTGAAAAGATTTAGGCTCCATGTAACTACAATGCAGAGTTGGGATAACGAAACACACATTTTCTGAAATCAATGAATAGCACCAAAGAAAAGAAAAAACTTCTAGCCGTGAACAATTACCTCCAAGCGTCTCCTAACTGACACGTGTATTGCTGAAGTGTTACTAGAAAAAGAAAAGAGAAAAACGAAAGCTGAGCAGGAAATGATGGACATGGTGCCTGCTGGTCTAACGAAACGATCAGAACACCATTCTGACATGACCGAGAGGTACATCTGATGGTTAATTGTAATGGAATCATGCACTGGCCCCAGTTCTTTCCAGCTCTCTTGGCTTAGAATCCAAGGAAAAAATTAGTTTATTAACATTACACTCTTTGAATCACCAGCTAGACTTGTTATGGAAGCCTTACTATTGAGTAGTTTCACACATTGGTGCAGACAGATTGCATTTCAGCATGCTTAAAATTTTCAGGCCACTATATTTACTGTTTCTCAGATGTAGTACAACAAAAAGATTGTCCGCTGTTTTCGTCAATGTGAAGTATCAGATACAAAAAGAGAGAAAAATATTTTGCACAACAATAAGATTTTATTGCAGATAACTGAATAACAACTTTCCCGACATCTGCACCTGAGCGTACATAGCATCGATACGCAAAGCTTTTAAGTTTTCGCGATAAAATAGCATTATACTCTGCAAATCACAAGCTAGACTTGCTGTGGAAGCCTTACTATTGAGCTGTTTCACGTGCAGGTGTAACCCCGTACATTGGTGCGACCAAAATGCATTTGAGCATGCTTTAAGTTTTCAGGCTACAATTTTTTTTTCCAGAGGTAGGAAAACAGAAAGGTTGTCTGATGTTTTCGTCAATGTAGTATCAGGTATAAAAAAGAGAAAATTATTTTGCACAACAGTAAAGATTTTCTTGCAGATAACTGAAGAACTGCTTTCCCGGCATCTGCACCTGATCGGAGATACTGCCAAACTATCATAAATTTCATTCTAATAAAAAGTGTTACAATGAAAGCATTGCACTTGGGGAAATCCAATTCACCTCGCGGGTGCATATGAATTCATTGTATGAAACACATTTCATTTTTTTAAACAAAATAACACTTTTTGCACTTGTTACTTAGTTTGCTTTTTAACTGACAAACAATCTGATAGTTGGTATCTGTAGAATGTAGACACAGGGTACAGGTAGGAAGATAGAGAGTACATACATGGGTGCAGCTCAGCAGGATCATCGATGAAACAGGCCAACACGCCTGATTTGGTGCGGTATGGTTGGTGCATATATGTCAGTACACATGTCTTCTTGATAACCAGTTACTACAGATTGGTGCCGAACCTGCCAATAGCCAAAGACTATTTAGAATATAGACATTCAGTTTCCCTTTGTACTCATGCCGACAGCGATTGTCTGATTGTTTAATCAGTCGAACATGTGCTAAGGAATTCAGAAATCAACACAACAACTCCTGATCCGCCCCAGCTCCTTGCAACTACCCTCGCAAACAGTTTCTTGATAGCGTCTTTCTTCTCACCAGCCCGAGGCACTCTGGGACAGCGACCGCACAACCTAACGCCCATGGTGGCAACTGACGCTGCAGCCTGTATAATATCACCCACTACAAACTTTTGGTTTGCTGCCAACAATCATCACACTCAAACCTGCAACTTTGCTAGCAAAGAGAGATAGCGTTGATCAGGGAGGGTATCATCATACCTGGGATCGATGACGAAGGCAGCTGTTCAGTCCTCGTCGGCGCCCGCCGTCGCCGCCTTCCTGTTGGTCGCCAAGAAGGCGCGCTTCTCGCCGTTCGTCTTGCTGTCGCTACTCTTCATGCTCCTCTTCTCCTTCCTGTACGGAGAAGAGCTCGCGGCACTCATCGGCCAGCGGGACCGACCACATTCTTCAGACCTCGACGTCAACCTCAGCGCCGGTGGGCATCAGCAACCGGCCGGTAAGTATCACGATTATCGCAGAGTTCATTCGGTTGCCAGCTGCGTGGAGTGTGGATTGATCGTTCAGTGTGTTGTGTGACATATCGATTATCAGAGACGGAGGCGGGGTGGACGACGAAGAAGAAGCCATGGCAGGGGAGGTTGCCGTTCGCGGTGAACGAGGAGGACGAAGACGAGGAGTGCGACGTGTTGTCGGGCAGTTGGGTAAAGGACGAGGCGGCGCACCCGCTGTACCGGGAGGAGGAGTGCCCCTACATCCCGCCGCAGCTCACCTGCCAGGCGCAGGGACGGCCCGACAGGGGGTATCAGTCGTGGCGATGGCAGCCGCACGACTGCACCCTCCCCGCGTACGTCTCCCTGTCATTCCCGTTACTGGCCTCTGCTAAATTAATCTCTCAAGGCGTCGTCAGAGATGGTCCAGAAATTCAGTTCGCTCGGCCAAACAATCCTAGAATTTGCTATTTTCGGCTACCAAACACCTACTAGACACGGCAGCAGCAAGCTACTCTTCAGGCTGAAGCATCCGTTGCGTTCGTTTACAACTACAAGTAATTTGCAAACCTGAAGTGTTTGGTGTGGGCGCGATCATGGTGCGCAGGTTCAACGCGACGCAGATGCTGGAGACGCTGCGAGACAAGCGGATGATGTTCGTGGGGGACTCGCTGAACCGCGGGCAGTTCACGTCGATGGTGTGCCTCCTCCAGTCCGTCATCCCGTCGCCGGAGGCCAGGTCGTTCGAGGCGTCCCCGGACCAGCAGCACACCGTGTTCACCGCCAGGGACTACAACGCCACGGTGGAGTTCTACTGGGCGCCCTTCCTACTGCAGTCCAACGCCGACGACGCCGTGCTGCACAAGATCTCCGACCGCACCGTGCGCAACGGCTCCATCGCCCACCACGGCCGGCACTGGGAGGGCGCCGACGTCCTCGTCTTCAACACCTACCTCTGGTGGTGCAGCGGCCTACGCTTCAGGATCATGTATGGTACATATGCTATACATTGTCTGTTCCCTGCTAATTAATTCGAGTGCAACCTCACTGACACCTGGCCGGTAACATAGGAACGGGCCGATCGAGGAGGCGAAGGAGGAGGAGATGGTGTGGGTGTCGACGGAGGAGGCGTACGGCATGGCGTTCCGGGACATGCTGCAGTGGGTCAGGGACAACATGGACTTCAACAGCACCAGGGTCTTCTTCACCAGCATGTCGCCCACCCACGGCAAGTAAGGAACCGACATCACACATACATGTACATCAAAGTCCTGGATCGCCGTAGTCCGGCACTCGTTTTCCAAGCATAAACTTGTGCGCGGTGCAGGAGCCAGGACTGGGGGGACGCGCCGGGGGGCAACTGCTACAACGAGACGGCGATGATCGAGGACGCCGAGTACTGGGGCACGGACAGCCGGCGGAGCGTCATGCGGGTGATCAGAGAGATCCTCGACGGCGATGGCGCTGACGTGCCCGTGACTTTCCTCAACATCACGCAGCTGTCCATGTACCGCAAGGACGCGCACACCTCCATCTACAAGAAGCAATGGAACCCGCTGACCCCGGAGCAGATCGCCGACCCCAGGACCTACGCCGACTGCGTGCACTGGTGCCTCCCAGGCCTCCAGGACACATGGAACGAGCTCCTCTACACCAAGCTCTTCTATCCTTAACTGCAGTGGCGGGGCTAAGATTTGGAGAGTGTGTATTCAAAATATGAAATGGTACTCGATTCTTTTTTAGTTTGGCATGTATAATTGAGTATAGCATCATATATAAGTAGATGTAAAAATATAGAAGATCTGACACAATCTGAGCATAATATCAGAGATTCACAGAGCATATCACAACTTGAAATTGTTCGACATAGATAAGTACCAATCGTTCATCCGGTCAAATAAGCAGCATCTGAAATACCGTATAGGAAACGAAGCAAAATGATACTAGTAAAACATACAAATTTAAGGATAACTTTCTGATGCTTGAAGACTTGAAACTAGTGATGATCTCTGGCGGCCCGGCGCTTGCGCAGTGCAGAGGAAGAGGGAGGAGGCACAGAGGAGCCTCCGACCAAGCCCTTTGGCGATGAGACGAGGGAGGTGTGGCGGATTAGAGCATCTCTACCAGACATCCCAAACCGCAAATCCCAAATACGCGTTTTCAGGTCATCCAAAACATGTTTTGCAGGCTGGGAAACCACCGGAAACACAAGGTTTATGCAAATCATCCGATAATTTTCAAATGTAGCAACATAATCATGCAAATAGATTTTTTAAAGTACTCAATCATACATGAAACACGGCACCAAAAAAGGATCAAACATCACATCATCAAGGAGGAGACTGATAAAGCATCACCGTCAGTTGTTGGCGCATCGACATGGCCGCCACGACTCGCCGTAGCATCATCACCTCGGGCATTCATGGCAGCGATGGCAGCGCGTGCAGCTTCCCTCCTTCACGCCAAGATCTCTGTCTTCGTAAGATTCCACCACTCAAGACGGGCCTCATCCATCTCAGCCTGGTTCATCATCATAGTCGCATTCTCCGCCGCGATGAGCTCGTCCATGGCCCGGTTCTCCCCGGCGTGTGCTCTCCTCTCCTCAATGTCTTCTTCTTCCCCAAACTCATCGCCCTCGAGTCCCTCCTCCAAGCCGTCGTTATAGTCATCGTAATCCATGAGCGGCGGCGAATCGATGTTGACGGATGCCTCATTGAGCATGTCAATGTACGACTATGACGCAACATCAACGGCAGGACTTTCGTCGACCACCTTGTGCGCATCAGCCGATGCCGATAGCGCCTTCGCCATCGCCGCCATCAAAGCTGTCAACGACGCCATCTTGTATGCAGTTGGCTTCTTTGCATCGGGTTGTTGGCCGGCCACTTCACCCGCTTGGTCGGAGTGGGAGGGGCAGCGAGTGCGGGAGGGGCGGCAACGACGTGCTGCCCCAGCTGCTTCCGCTTGCTGTTGGGGACGACCTCTTGTTGCGGGGCGTCGACCACGAGCCCCTCGGTGGCGGCTACTGTGGCAGCGGTAGATCCGGTTACGGTGGGTGGAATTGATCCGCGTGGCGCGGTCTGGCCCACGAGCAGCAGTGGGTTGACGACTTCCATCTCGGTGCGAGCGCGCCGCTGCGGAGGCCGGAGAGGGGCGCAGGCGGCGGAATCAGGGGCGGTTGGTGGGACGGAAGCAGAAAAGGGAGGAGCTGAATGTTCCTTCGCACCAACGTGGGGGAGAATATGGGGTTCACGCTTGCAAAATCTCGCCAGCCCGGGAACTTGGGCTTTCCGCGGCGCGAAACTGGATGACCCGATTTTTTTTTGGTATGGAGTCCGATGCGGTGTCTGGACTGGCCCTTTTTTTCCGCTCAAAACAATAAACCGGCGGTTATTATGCGGATGGGGTCTGATGCGGTGTCTGTTAGAGATGTATTTAGCATACCAGCCTGCACCGCTGAGTGAAAGTGCGAAAGTATCGGACTCCATCGTCGTTCGTTGACCGGAGTTAGGGTTCAGTCTCGCGGGCCCTAGTGTTGAGACGAGTGTGAATGAGCAGCCAAAAAAATACCTTGTGCTCCTGCTGACAGCAACCATTCCACATCCATTTGAGTGCAGGACATAACACACATTTCCCATGAGAGCTTTATATACATGGGACGTTTTAACATATGCATGATTAGCCATAACACTCCAGAAATCAAAGCCATTGCCTGGTATGGATTCTTGTAAAAGAGCCTAAAAAAGGTTCAACTGTACCAGGTAGATGAAATAAAACAGAGATATCGGGAGCAGCTATAGTATCTTTCAAAGATATGAAATCATTCTTAGAAAAAGAGAGAACGTGAGGCCAAGTATCTTGTAAGGGAACATCTGTCCATTTATCTTTTCAAAGAAGAATGGAGTTTCCTTGAACAAAATTACAAATAACAAGGTGCTTGAATTTGGGCAAAACCTTTAAGCATTCTCTCCACCAGAAGGAGATCTCACGAGGCCTAGCAGGTGGCAGAGCAGAAGAATAGTACAATTCCCAAGCCAACTTAACACAAGGCAGGTTAGCATGATTATAAATTTTGTGCAGATGATTCATCAGAAGGCAGTCGTTTTGTACAAATAGGTTAAGCACCCCAAGACCTCCCTAGTCCTTTGGTTTGCAGAAAAGGAATCCCAAGCAGCCAAAGGAGGATTCCTTTTTTGCAAGTCCTTATCCCTCCATAAATTATGCCTTGTATATTTATCCACCTCACTTAGAACCCATTGGTAAATCTTGAGCGAGCAGAGATTAAACATAGGCAATGAGGATAAGACAGAATTGACCATTCCGAGTTTGCTATCATAGTTAAGATACATAGTGCAAGAAGACAATCTTCTTTGTATACACTGGATCAAAGGCAAGAAGAATTCCTACCTAGGTTTGGTTGTACTTAGGGGCAGCCCTAGATAAGTGAAAGGCAAGGCACCCAATTGACATTGAAGAACATCAGTGAAAGCCTAAATTCTAGCCTCATCAATATTAATAGGATAAGGTCGGACTAGGAATAATTAAATTTCATACTATAGGATGCACCAAAGGCATGGAGGACATCAGTAAGGTGTTATAATTGTTGGACATCTGCTTGCATAATGATGAGAGTGTCATCTGCATACTGAACAACAGGAAAAGAGGCAGAGCATTGCATGTTCAACAGACTTTGCAGGAGACCATCTTGCATGGAAACATTGATCATAGATTGGAGCACATCAGCAGCAAGAACAGAAAGAAATGGAGATAAAGGACCCCTGTCTGACCCCCTCTTGCATTGAAAAGTTGAACCATATCCCACTAAGAAGAACAACAAAAGTAGCACCGTCAAGTATTTGTTGAATCCAGAGACACCAGTGACTACCAAAACCCTTTGCTTGCAACACAGACATAATGATAGAGTGATACACTTTGTCAAAACCTTTCTCAAAATCCAGCTTGAGAGCAACCACCTCCTTCTTCTTACATTTGTGACAATGATGCAGGTACCTGATACGTCTCCAACGTATCTATAATTTCTTATGTTCCATTCTAGTTTTATGACAATACCTACATGTTTTATTCACACTTTATAATGTTTATATGCATTTTCTGGGACTAACCTATTAACAAGATGCCACAATGCCAGTTCCTGTTTTCTGCTGTTTTTGATTTCAGAAAAGCTAGTTTACAAATATTCTCGGAATTGGATGAAACAAAAGCCCACGGCCCTATTTTCCACGGAGTGTTCCAGAAGACCGAAGAAGAGTCGAGGAAGGCTAGCAGGGGGCCCACACCATAGGGCGGCGCGGCTGTGGGCCCCCCGCGCCGACATGTGGGGAGGGAGCCCCTGGCTCCCCCGACTCTGCCCCTTCGCCTATTTATTCCTTCGTCCCCGAAAACCCTAGCACCGAGAGCCAAAAATACGAGAATAGTTCCAGAGACGCCGCCGCCGTCAACCCTATCTCGGGGGTTCAGAAGATCTCCTCCGGCACCCTGCCGGAGAGGGGAATCATCACCGGAGGGCTCTACATCACCATGCCCGCCTCCGGACTGATGCGTGAGTAGTTCATCCTTGGACTACGGGTCCATAGCAGTAGCTAGATGGTTGTCTTCTCCTCTTGTGCCATCATGTTTAGATCTTGTGACTGCCTATCATGATCAAGATCATCTATTTGTAATGCTACATGTTGTGTTTGTTGGGATTCGATGAATATGGAATACTATTTCAAGTTGATTATTGATCTATCGTATATGTTATTTATGATCTTGCATGCTCTCCGTTGCTAGTAGAGGCTCTGGCCAAGTTGATACTAGTAACTCCAAGAGGGAGTATTTATACTAGATAGTGGGTTCATGTCTCCATTGAATCCGGGGGAGTGACACAACCCTTAAGGTTGTGGATGTGTTGTTGCCACTAGGGATAAAACATCAATGCTTTGTCTAAGGATATTTGTATTGTTTACATTACGCACATTACTTAATGCAATTGTCTGTTGTTTGCAACTTAATATCTGGAAGGGGTGCGGATGCTAACCCGAAGGTGGACTTTTTAGGCATAGATGCATGCTTGGATGGCGGTCTATGTTCTTTGTCGTAATGCCCTAAGTAAATCTCATAGTATTCATCATGATATGTATGTGCATTGTTATGCCCTCTCTATTTGTCAATTGCCCAAGCTGTAATTTGTTTACCCAACATGTTATTTATCTTATTGGAGAGACACCACTAGTGCCTTGTGGACCCCGGTCCATTCTTTTACATACTGAAATACAACCTACTGCAATCATTGTTCTCTTTTGTTTTCTGCAAGCAAATATCATTTTCCATACCATACGTTTAATCCTTTGTTTTCGGCAAGCCGGTGAGATTGACAACCTCACTCTGTTAAGTTGGGGCAAAGTAGTTTGATTGTGTTGTGCGGGTTCCACGTTGGCACCGGAATCCCTGGTGTTACGCCGCACTACACTCCTTCACCAACAACCTTCACGTGGTCTTCATCTCCTCTTCGGTTCGATAACCTTGGTTTCTTGCGAGGGAAAACTCGTTGCTTGTACTCATCATACCTTCCTCTTGGGGTTCCCAACGGACGTGTGCTTTACCGTCACAAACTGCTACTTTTCTGGCACCGTTGCCGGGGAGATCAAGACACGCTGCAAGGGGAGTCTCTCACACCCAATCTCTTTACTTTGTTTATTGTCTTGCTTTTTTATTTTATGTCTTGTTTGCTGTCTTTATATCAAAAACACACAAAAATAGTTACTTGTTTTACTTTATTCGGTTTTGCTTTATTATTGCTAAAATGAGTACTCCTGAGAACTCTAAGTTGTGTGACTTAACTAGCACAAATAATAATGATTTCATATGCACTCCTATTGCTCCACTTGCTACTACAGCAGAATTTTATGAAATTAAACCTGCTTTACTAAATCTTGTTATGAGAGAGAAATTTTCTGGTGTTAGTACTGATGATGCTGCTGCTGCCCATCTTAATAATTTTGTTGAACTTTGTGAAATGCAAAAGTATAAGGATATGGATGGGGATATTATAAAACTGAAATTGTTTCCTTTCTCCTTGAGAGGAAGAGCTAAATATTGGTTGCTATCTTTGCCTAAAAATAGTATTAGTTCATGGACTAAATGTAAAGATGCTTTCATTGGAAAATATAATCCTCCTGCTAAAATTATATCTTTGAGAAGTAGCATTATGAATTTTAAGCAATTGGATAATGAACATGTTGCCCAAGCATGGGAGAGAATGAAATCTTTTGTAAAGAATTGCCCTACCCATGGACTAACTACTTGGATGATCATCCAAACCTTTTATGCAGGATTAAAATTTTCTTCAAGGAACCTATTGGATTCAGCTGCTGGAGGTACTTTTATGTCCATCACTTTGGTTGCTGCAACAAAGCTTCTTGATGATATGATGATCAACTACTCTGAATGGCACACTGAAAGAACTCCTCAAGGTAAGAAGGTAAATTCTGTTGAAGAAACCTCTTCCTTGAGTGATAAGATTGATGTTATTATGTCTATGATTGTTAATGGTAGATCTAATGTTGATCCTAATAATGTTCCTTTAGCTTCATTGGTTGCTCAAGAAGAGCATGTTGATGTGAACTTCATTAAAAATAATAACTTCAACAACAATGGTTATAGGAATAAGTTTGGTAACAACAACTATAGGCCATATCCTTCTAATAGTGGTAATGGTTATGGTAATTCTTATGGTAATTCCTACAACAATAGTAGGAGTGTACCCTCTGATCTTGAAGTCATGGTTAAAGAATTTATTAGTACACAAATTGTTTTTAACAAATCTGTTGATGAAAAGTTTGGTAAAAATTGATGTTCTTGCTTCTAAGGTTGATAGTCTTGCTCTTGATGTTGATCTTTTGAAACTGAAAGTTATGCCTAATGAAGTTAAAGATACTAAGTCATTTTCTACAGCAAATGCTATCCAAGTTCGAATTAATGACAATATTAGAATGATGGCTGAATTGCATGCTAGGTGGGAAAGAGAAGAAAAACTTGCTAAAGAGAATAATATAGCTAGAGTTTGGACTATTACCACCACTAGTAATGTTGATGCTTCACATGTTGCTAAACCTCCTACTATCAATGGTAAAATAATTGGTGTTGGTAATGTTTCTACTTCTACTACAAAGCATGCAAAATTGCCTGAAACTGTTGAAACTGTTTGTGATAAAAGTGCTGAAATTTTCAAAGTGTTGGGGACAATGGTCCCATTGCTTTAGATCATAATGGTTTTGATAATTGTCATATTTCTGAAGTTATTAAGTTCTTGCAAAAACTTGCTAGAAGTCCTAATGCTAGTGCTATAAACTTGGCCTTTACAAAACATATTCAAATGCTCTCATTAAAGCTAGGGAAGAGGAATTACAACTTGAAGCTTCTATCCCTAGGAAGTTGGAAAATGGTTGGGATCCCATCATTAAAATGAAGGTCAATGATTTTGATTGTAATGCTTTATGTGATCTTAGTGCAAGTATTTCTATTATGCCTAAGAAACTTTATGATATGCTTGACTTGCCACATCTGGAATACTGTTATTTGGATGTTAATCTTGCTGATAATTCTATAAAGAAACCTTTGGGGAGAATTGATAATATTCACATTATGGTTAACGATAACCTTGTCCCCGTTGATTTTGTTGTTTTGGATATTGAATGCAATGCATCTTGAACTATTGTTTTGGGAAGACCCTTTCTTCGAACTGTTGGTGCTATTATTGATATGAAAGAAGGAAATATTAAATATCAATTCCCTCTTAAGAAAGGTATGTAACACTTCCCTAGAAAGAGAATGAAGATGCCTTTTGATTCTATTATTAGAACAAATTATGATGTTGATGCTTCTTCTCTTGATATTACTTGATTTTCACTTTCTACGCCTAGCTGAAAGGCGTTAAAGAAAAGCGCTTATGGGAGACAACCCATTATTTTATTTATACAATTTTTGTTTTATATTTCAGTCAAGGTGCTTGTTACTACTGTAGCAATACCTTTTTATCTTTATTTTCTTGCATTGTTGTGCCAAGTAAAGTCTTTGATAGAAAGTTGATACTAGATTTGGATTTCTGCGCAGAAACAGATTTTTAGCTGTCACGAATTTGAGTTTTTCTCTCTGTAGAAGAATCTAAAAGTTCTGAAAACATTCATGAGTAATCATCAAATATGTACGCAACTTTCGTTCAACTGGAGCTTTTCCATCTGATCATGTTAAGTGCCTCGAAAAAATTCGTCTTTACGGACTGTTCTGTTTTGAAAGATTCTGCCTTTTATTTCGCATTGCCTCTTTTACTGTGTTTGAGTGGATTTCTTTGCTCCATTAAATTTCAGTAGCCTTGGGTAATGTCCAGAAGTGTTGGAAATGATTGTGTCCTTGCTGAACATGTGAATTTTTGATTATGCACTAACCCTCTAATGAGATTGCTTTGAGTTTGGTGCGAAGGAAGTTTTCAAGGATCAAGAGAGGAGGATGATATAATATGATCAAGAAGAGTGAAAAGTCTAAGCTTGGGGATGCCCTCGTGGTTCATCCCTGCATATTTCAAGAAGACTCAAGCGTCTAAGCTTGGGGATGCCCAAGGCATCCCCTTCTTCATCAACAACTTATCAGGTCACCTCTAGTGAAGCTATATTTTAATTCCGTCACATCTTATGTGCTTTACTTGGAGCGTCCGTGTGCTTTTATTCTCGTTTGTTATTTTAAGTTTTCTTAATAAATCGGATCCTAACATGCTTGTGTGGGAGAGAGACACGCTCCGCTTTTTCATTTGAACACTTGTGTTCTTTGTTTTATTTTTCATGTTCATGGCGAAAGTCTGAAAAGTTGCAACACTTATTGTTATTTGGTTGGAAACAGAAAATGCTTCATGTGGTAATTGGTATATTATCTTGAATAATTTGATACTTGGCAATTGTTTTGAGCTCTCATGTAGATCATGTTTAAGCTCTTGCATCATGTAGTTTAAATCTATTAGTGGAGAACTACCGTAGAGCTTGTTGAAATTTGGTTTGCATGATTGGTCTCTCTAAGGTCTAGATATTTTACGGTAAAAGTGTTTGAGCAACAAGGAAGACGAGTGTAGAGTCTTATAATGCTTGCAATATGTTCTTATGTAAGTTTTGTTGTACCGGTTTATACTTGTGTTTGCTTCAAACAACCTTGCTAGCCAAAGCCTTGTACTGAGAGGGAATGCTTCTCGTGCATCCAAAACCTTGAGCCAAAACCTATGCCATTTGTGTCCACCATAACTACTACTATGTGGTATTTTTCTGCCATTCCAAGTAAATACTTCATGTGCTACCCTTAAACAATTCAAAACTTTATTACTCCCTATTTGTGTCAATGTTTTATAGCTCATGAGGAAGTATGTGGTGTTTTATTTTTTAATCTTGTTGGGCAGACTTTCACCAGTGGACTAGTGGCATATACATCCGCTTATCCAATAATTTTGCAAAAAGAGCTGGCAACGGGGTGCCCAGCCCCAATTAATTAACTTTCATTAATAATTCTCTTCACATGTTTTGCCCTGATTTATCAGTAAGCAACTTAATTTTGCAATAGACACTCCTCCATGGTATGAGAAATGTTGGAAGGCACCCGAGGATTCGGTTAGCCATGGTTTGTGAAAGCAAAAGGTTGGGAGGAGTGTCATCTATAAATAAAACTAAAATACATGTGTAAACAAAGAGAAGAGGGATGATCTACCTTGCTGGTAGAGATAACGTCCTTCATGGGAGCCGCTCTTTGAAAGTCTGTTTGACAAGGGGGTTAGAGTGCCCACTACCATTCGTTGACAACAACAAACACCTCTCAAAACTTTATTTTTATGCTCTCTATATGATTTCAAAACTTGAAAAGCTCTAGCACATGATTTAATCCCTGCTTCCCTCTGCGAATGGCCTTTCTTTTACTTTATGTTGAGTCAGTTTACCTACTTCTTTCTATCTTAGAAGCAAACACTTGTGTCAACTGTGTGCACTGATTCTTACATGCTTACTTATTGCACTTATTATATTACTTTGTGTTCACAATTATCCATGAGATATGCATGTTGAAAGTTGAAAGCAATTGCTGAAACTTAAATCTTCCTTTGTGTTGTTTCAAACCTCTTATTAAGAATCTATTGCTTTATGAGTTAACTCTTGTGCAAGACTTTTTGATGCTTGTCTTGAAAGTACTATTCATGAAAAGTTTTTGCTATATGATTCAGTTGTTTAGTCATTATCTTTTTGTTAGCAAGCTATAGACCATTGCTTTGAGTCACTTCATTCATCTCATATTCTTTACAATAGTGTTGATCAAGATTATGTTGGTAGCATGTCACTTCAGAAATTATTCTTTTTATCGTTTACCTACTCGAGGGCGAGTAGGAACTAAGCTTGGGGATGCTTGATACGTCTCCAACGTATCTATAATTTCTTATGTTCCATGCTAGTTTTATGACAATACCTACATGTTTTATTCACACTTTATAATGTTTTTATGCATTTTACGGGACTAACCTATTAACAAGATGCCACGAGTGCCGGTTCTCGTTTTCTCTGTTTTTGATTTCGGAAAAGCTAGTTTACAAATATTCTCGGAATTGGACGAAACAAAAGCCCACGGACCTATTTTCCACGGAGTGTTCCGGAAGACCGAAGAAGAGTCGAGGAAGGCCGGCGGGGGCCCACACCATAGGGCGGCGCGGCTGTGGGGCCCCCGCGCCGACATGTGGGGAGGGAGCCCCCTGGCTCCCCCGACTCTGCCCCTTCGCCTATTTATTACTTTGTCCCCGAAAACCCTAGCACCGAGAGCCAAAAATACGAGAACAGTTCCAGAGACGCCGCCACCGTCAACCCTATCTCGGGGGGTTCAGAAGATCTCCTCCGGCACCCTGCCGGAGAGGGGAGGGCTCTACATCACCATGCCCGCCTCCGGACTGATGCGTGATTAGTTCATCCTTGGACTACGGGTCCATAGCAGTAGCTAGATGGTTGTCTTCTCCTCTTGTGCCATCATGTTTAGATCTTGTGAGCTGCCTATCATGATCAAGATCATCTATTTGTAATGCTACATGTTGTGTTTGTTGGGATCCGATGAATATGGAATACTATGTCAAGTTGATTATTGATCTATCATATATGTTATTTATGATCTTGCATGCTCTCCGTTGCTAGTAGAGGCTCTGGCCAAGTTAATACTTGTAACTCCAAGAGGGAGTATTTATGCTAGATAGTGGGTTCATGTCTCCATAGAATCTTGGGGAGTGACAGCAACCCCTAAGGTTGTGGATGTGCTGTTGCCACTAGGGATAAAACATCAATGCTTTGTCTAAGGATATTTGTATTGTTTACATTACGCACAGTACTTAATGCTTTGTTTGCAACTTAATACTGGAAGGGGTGCGGATGCTAACCCGAAGGTGGACTTTTTAGACATAGATGCATGCTGGATGGCGGTCTATGTTCTTTGTCGTAATGCCCTAAGTAAATCTCATAGTAGTCATCATGATATGTATGTGCATTGTTGTGCCCTCTCTATTTGTCAATTGCCCAACTGTAATTCGTTTACCCAACATGTTATTTATCTTATTGGAGAGACACCACTAGTGAACTGTGGACCCCGGTCCATTCTTTTACATCTGAAATACAACCTACTGCAATCATTGTTCTCAAGCAAACATCATTTTCCACACCATACGTTTAATCCTTTGTTTTCAGCAAGCCGGTGAGATTGATAACCTCACTGTTAAGTTGGGGCAAAGTAGTTTAATTGTGTTGTGCATGTTCCACGTTGGCACCGGAATCCCTGGTGTTGCGCCGCACTACACTCCTTCACCAACAACCTTCACGTGGTCTTCATCTCCTACTGGTTCGATAACCTTGGTTTCTTACTGAGGGAAAACTCGCTGCTGTACTCATCATACATTCCTCTTGGGGTTCCCAACGGACGTGTGCTTTACCGTCACAAGCAGTACCCATAAGCCTAGTAAAAAAAGTGTCTCAACTTTTTTCTAGATACAGATGTATGTACAACTAAAACGTGTCTAGATACATCCATATCTCTACAAAACTAAGACACTATTTTTGGGCGCGGGTAGAATTATATGGTTAATGGTTTTGACCAGCGGTGTCACACTCTAACAAATTACAGCAAGATGCCACCCCACTTCCTTATCTTTAAGTCCGCAACTAACAACTATCGCAGTCCCTAACAAAGGCGTGCACATCTACTATCTTTATGTAATGTGATGAAGGTAGTTTCTACAACACGCATCCCCTCCCCGTCTAGAAAAAATCTCGAGGCTATAAGTTGGCCTTCTTTGGCGTATGTAATCTCCACCAAGCACACAATCTTATCACAAGTTTATATAACAAAATAGTTTTGTTGGAGCCAAAGAGGGGCATCCCTTGTGACCCACCATACGCTTGCATGTCCTATTCTCCCCATCCGCTACACACCCCTACATCTTGCCCTACACCATAGCCATGCATGTACATAGGTGGATGATGGACACAACAACGCGGGGCAACATAGAGCGCCAACATGAATAAGCACATATCTAGTCAACAACTTTATTTGTCGAAAGAACTCATGGGCCATGGCCACCATGGGAGTGTTTGACCGGAGTACCATGCAATGGTGATAGTATGAATGATGAAATCACATATGTGTTCATCGTGTTTTTATCTTTGTGTATTTGAGTTCTTTGTTTTAGTTTGTCCTTTGCGGTGTTGTGTAACACCAATTTTCGATCTAGCCGATTTTTTAGATTTCATAGTCTGACCTACGGGTACCACAAGAGCAAGCATGGAGGCACCGTGGCGGCCGATGTTGAGATCTTAAGCGTTGCTAGAACCCATGAGCTCACGAACTGACCTATTCCCACGGTCCACGATCAGATCAATGGTGATGGAATCAGCGTGAAGCCGTGAACGTCATCGAGGTATCTACTTGTGCCGTCTAGCATGCATCTCCAATACCGTTCTCAGTTGTGGTGTAAACCCCTTGCTCCCTGCATGTCCTCCTTGGCGAATCCTGTAACTATCTCAAGGAAGTTATCACCAGTATTCTCTCGAACAAGTAGATGGATCCCATGCCGTAGGTCAGATGTCCCTCCTCGGCATAATGCTCTGTTCATTGCAGAAACGCTAGCTTCATATATGTTGCTCTAACTCAAGTTGTATTTTGCAAAAGTGTATAGGAATTGCAGACACATACAAATAGAGAAGGACATGGTGAAAGGGGAGATGGAGGCAATGAAAGCGCCATTGGACTCCACAATGCTAAAGCTTCACAACCTGAGCTACGGCGTGAATTTCATGCCTCAACTTCCAGTTCTAGACGATCACCTAGGGATAGATCAGCTTGTGCGCCATGACATGTGACCAGACGATTGCAACTGATGCAACCCCGATCTCATCATCAAGCGCTTTGAGCTAGTCCAGGTTTTGTACCGTGATCAGCTGCCACCTAATGTATATGCAAGTAGTTGGTGATAGATTTCATTATTATCAAGTAAATTGCTTGTGCTTTTGTTTAAATGCCTCTCTAAAGTATTTGCAGCTGAATTGTTCAGTAAGGGCACAATACGCTTAGTTTCTTCGAGTTTATGCATCGACAAATAATACCATATTAGCACATCTAGAGAAAAGGCAGTGAAAAATGGCATTGCATCACTATTTTTTTCAAGCTTACTTAACAGGTAGAGAAGTTATTTTAGCTGAGATGTTACTGTAGATTTATATATTTTTGTGTTCCAAACTACTCTCTTTATAGTTGACTAGTTGAATACCCATGTGTTTGTATAGTCACTTTTTATTTAGCATCATAACATGTTGACATAATGATAACATAGTATTCTAAACATTAATAATCCACTTTGTTTAAATTTTATTTCGAGAAAATGTACAACTATATTTGTAGAAGGTATATGTCGCACATTTGGCTAGTTACTACTGAGTTGGCAGTTGGCCTACAAAGGACACAACCTCATCATCCTTTGTAGAAGCTTATGTTGAAGATTAAACAACAAGCCTAGTAATAAGCTCGAAAACATCATCACTCCTAAACACACAAGGTCTCCGAAGCCCAACTTCAGCATCTATTAAACACCTCTGGAGCCACAACCATGCGTTTTCAGGATCTTTACCAAAGAGCCATTTGTTCGAGTTTTTTCTGTAGTTTAGACCAACGATCAATTAAATAGCAGATTATATATATGAAAGGCATGTGGTCAACATGAAATAGTACGTGCAAGGATAGATTATTCAGGGTAAATGCTAATGACCAGGTACATCAGCTCAAACTGCATATGCATACAATTGTTAAAATTCTTTTGTTTTCATTAATCCAAGAAACTGATAGAGGATTAAAAACACCAGTCATTAATTTGCCAAGTACGCGAGCTCATCTAAACTACAAAAATGTATCATACATTATAAGAATTTTGTTCAAAGAATTATAAGATATTCTCAAGAGAAGCCTATGGAGATAGTTCCTCCTTGGTATGGAAAGATCTAGAACACCAAGAAAAAGATTAAATTCATCAGGGACAACATCCTAATTTATATGGAACTTATACATAAATTAAATTTAGTAATCAACCAACTTGTTGATCTGCATTTTTCAGCATGTCCTTGCTAATTTGTACCACTACTATGTATCTAGTATAGAAGAAGAAGAAATAGATTGTACCAGGAAGATTGTTGTGTGTAGGTCCTGGCAGGCTGCGTGGAACTTTGCTGCTGCAGGCCCTCCCTACCGCCTCCAGCACCATCACTGACGACGAACCACTTAAAAAAGTGATTGAAACGACACTCACAAATAATACAATTTTGTAATCCACCGTTGACCATTAAGGACAACCGAGTACAAATAGGGATTATCAAAGAAGAAAAATTAGAGTATCACCTTGCTTATGTCCATGGTATTCTGGCACTTCATCACTCTGCTAGATGCTCTGGATTACCAACGTCTTTCCAAGTAACTCCATCACGCCTTCCCGTCCTTGTCGATCAGCTTGTAATAGTTGTGAAAAAAGGAAAAACAGAGAAACAAGGAGCATCATATCATAGATTCATAAATAAAAGAATTTATCCCGATAAAGGAAAGGGTCTCATGCTGTTCCAAACCGGATGCAACTACATCTGGTTGGTAAACTGGGCTGTCCAATAGAAAAAGAGGAAAACAAATTTATCTTGCCAAAAGGCTATCTGTTATGCATACTCACTTCTTCCAAAAATAGGATGCATATAGTTTTTGGTTAAAGTTATAGAAAAGTGTCAATATTTATAATCTTAAACCAATATTCAATATTTTTAGAACCATCCTAACTAGGGCTCGCGCGGGAAAGAATGAAGGAGTCTGTAAGGAACTGTCCCAACCATGAGATGAAGGAATGGTGAATCCTCCATTTATTTTATAATGCTCTTAGTCCTATGTCGAAGTCTATGCTTGACACTGCAGTTGGAGGCACATTCATGGGCAAAGGGGTTGAAGAAGGAACAAAGTTTTTTTGATGGCATGCAAAAGGACCATTCTCCATGGCACGTGAAGAGATCCTCAAGAATGACGAACTCCGTTAATGAAACCAAGAATGAAGAACTTGTTGCTAAGTTGAATGAACTACTAGACACAATCAAAGGTAATGATACCCAAGTAAGTTAATGCCATCAACAACACTACTGAAGAGGTAGACTTTAGTGCTCGTAATCCTTATATGATTGCATTGAAGAACCAAAACTATAGCTCAAATTGCCGATCGTAAAATATATTTTCATACTGTGTGCATTTAATATTGCAACTGTTTATATCTTTTTCTATGTTTAAGGATTGACTTTGATCTAAACTATATGCTCCTTCGGGAAAAGAAGTAGTTCATCTTTTTTTGAGGGAAAGTAGTTCCTCGCTGTCCGATGTAAATGCACGACTTGAGCAAATAGGCAACGACAGTGCGAGATTACCTTGGCATTTTTTGGGCCGGGCCAAACAAAGCCCGACACAGAAAATGTAGCCCCACACCTGCCCGATCCAACCGCTGAGCCAAAATAGTTAGGCCTAGAGGCAACCTGGCAGAGGAAAATCACGCGAGACCTCTTTACTAATTCACGGAAATTCCTCAAAAAAAAAAAAATACTAACTCACAGAAGCGCAGGTTTAGCCCTGGCCCAGCCCAACTCTTGGGCCAAAATATCATGCCCAAGCCCAGCCTTGCCCGATGGCCTGGTTCTATTTCGGACCGGGCCGGGCTCACCCTGGCGGTCACAGATCCGGTGCAAGGTATGCTAAAAAATAAGATCTTTCTGAACTCCGGCCATCAAATCAGCTCGAGCTAGAAGCAGTTCACCGGAGCTAATGGCGGCGCCGTCGGTCTCCCATTCTGCCTCGCCGCCGGTGATATCCGGGACGGCGGCGGTGGCAGCGTGCGCCGCCATGGCCGCCTCCTATGTCGCCGTCCTCTACGCCCCAACGCTCCTCCTCCGTCTCCCGCCGGCCACCTCGCTCCGCGCCTTCTTCCACCGCCGCTTCGTGTGCGCCGCCTTCTCCTCCGCTGCCTCCGTCCTCGCCACTGCGGCCCTCCTGCGCGTAAGTGAACCTTCTGCACCTCCAGTCCCCATCTAAGCCCTAGCTTCTGATACCCGTATGGAATCTCAAATCCCCTTAACCTATCTGTCTATCTCCCGCCCTCTCCCCAGGTATGGAGCCTGAGTGACTCGTCAAAAGCGCTCGCGGTGTTCGGCATTCGTAGTGATCACCTGGTAATCAGGCTATCTCTCATTCTCTCGAGTCGTAGTGCCATTTTTTTGTTTGTAGTTGTACACTAATAAGTGTGGAGCTTTTGATGGTTGGACTGAAACGCTGGTCCTGGATCAGCTTGAGGCAGTAGTGATTCCGCTTGTCCTCACGTCCCTAGTGTATGCTGGGTCGTTCGTCTCAAGACTCTGGGTCATGTCAAGCTCCTGTGGCAGGGATGACGGTGAAGTGGGAATCGGCTGCACCGAGAAGCTTGCTCGCTGGATGAAAACCTCCTTACAAGATGTAATGGTGTGGAGGAACTACGTAGTGGTTTGTTCTCATTCCCTTAATCCCTTCGATACCACTCATTTGTGCTGCTTATTAGATGCCGCGGAAATGTCTCGGAACATTAGTGCAGTGAATGAGGGGCTGTTGACTGAAAATCTAATTACAGGACTGTGTAATCATCTAACAGTCTATGTGTGCAAACTGCAACCTTTAGTAAGCAAGCAGGACCATGAGTTAGTGATGAGGGGGATCAAGTGAGCCAAGCAATTCAATTATATTTAACGATGAAGGGTAAATATTGCCACCTCAAGATAATTTGGAATTGAGTGAATTCCACTTTTTACCCTATAGTTGCGCATTTGTGACACATATTACGCCATTTAGTGCAACTTTTACAAAAATATCCCATATAGGAGTCTTTAAACATGGTTTTAACTCAGTTTAGCATTTTGTTTGTTTTTGTTAGATAGGACCGACGTATTTCGTCGATGTGGTGCGACAAAATGTATATAAATCTGGGGCCATCATCTACGATTATGTACTGTTATTTTTGAAAGTAGGTAATCACCTCACAGCTTGCCCAATGAATACGCACCAGAAATCGAGGGTCCAAATATTCTAAAATGCATAATCTAGATGATTTTTTATTCAACGGGGCAATTAGTGTCACAAATGCAGAACTATGGAGTAAAAAGTGGAATTCACTCTTTGGAATTCTTTTGTCAAGGGCGCCTACTTGCCCCCTTCTCCCGCTGCCACTGTTTGTATTATTATTATTACAACTGAAAAGCGAGAACTCAAAGTCATTTTCTGTTTTCGTGATCTTATTTGAGGATGATCTTTTGACCAGGCACCATTTACAGAGGAGCTGGTTTTCAGGGCGTGTATGATACCTCTTCTTCTATGTGGAGGATTCAAAATGCATAACATTATATTTCTGAGTCCAATCTTCTTCAGCCTAGGTAAATAGGTATAATATTGCACCAAATCTCATTTCAAATGAATTGGCCTGACACGTTCCTTCAGCTAATATTTTGTAATTCAACCTTTTGCAAGTAGTAATTGAGCCTTTCTGTTCACAGCACACCTAAACCACTTGTTTGAACTTCACCAGCAAGGATGCAATTTTATGAGATCTCTCCTGATTGTAGGTATTATTTTTCTTTGCACCATCTGGTTTTCTCCTTTACTGATGTATAATCTTCCTGTAACTTTGTTGCTAGCATGGGAAATAAAGAAGAGCTATAATATCCTAGTTCATCAGGTTGTTCTTACACCGCCGCCGTCAGGGAAATCCTGCTGCTGTTTGGGCGTGCCTCCGGCCTGCAGGTCAACTACAACAAAAGCGCCGCTGCGCTCATCAATGGCGAGGAAACTGACGCAGCGATCGTCACCGCCGGCCTCGGCTGTCCCATCGTGACAATGCCCATGACCTACCTGGGCATTCCGCTAACGATCAGACGCCCAACCTGTGCCCAGCTGCAGCCCCTGGTCGATCGCATCGCCGCCAAACTTCCCACCTGGAAGGCCCACCTGATGGACAAAGCTGGCAGGCTCAAACTCGTCAAATCCGTCCTCTGCGCCATCCCGCTGCACCAGCTGCTCGTCTACGCGCCGCCTAAGAAGACGCTCAAGCTCATTGAGAAGATCCAGAGAGGATTCCTCTGGGCGGGTCGCAAGGATGCCAACGGCGGAAGTTGCCATGTCAATTGGAGCCGGGTCTGCCGGCCCCTCGAGTATGGAGGCCTCGGTGTCCAGAACATGACCAAATCTGGCCTTGCGCTGCGCCTCCGTTGGCTCTGGTTCAGTCGAACCGACGCGACTAGGGCATGGCAAGGGCTTGACCTCCAATTCTCCGCTGAGGAACAAGCCCTCTTCTTCGCCTCCACCACCATGAGCCTCGGCGATGGACGCACAGCGCGATTTTGGGAGGATCGCTGGATTGACGGCAAGTCCACACGCGAGTTGGTGCCGCACCTATATGCCTGCATCCCCAAACGCCGGCGTCGCTCCACTACCGTCGCTCAAGGCCTGCACGACCGCTCCTGGGTACGCGACATCCATGGTGTCCTGGGCATCGAGGAAATTGGAGAATATCTGATGCTCTGGCGTAGGATCGAGCAAACCCACCTTTCGGATCAGGCGGATTCCATGGTCTGGAAATGGACTAGCAACGGCGTCTACTCTGCCAGCTCCTGCTACAAGGCCACCTTCCATGGATCCGTGCGCTGTGATGCCTGGCTGCTAACCTGGAAGACATGGGCGCCCCATAACATCAAGCTCTTCCACTGGTTGGCGCATCTCGATCGATGCTGGACGGCCGAGCGCCTGCAGCGCCGTGGTTTACCGCATCATGCACGCTGCTTGCTTTGCGACCAAGGCATGGAGACGATGCAGCACATCATGATCGGATGCGGCTTCTCCAGGCAGGTCTGGTTCGACGTCCTCGCCTGGCTACGCGCTACCTGCAGGCCTCCTGACCACGACGACACGCTCATCTCCTGGTGGAGCCAGGCCAAGCAGGCGACGCCCAAGGCCATGCGCAAGGGACTGGCCTCGATATCGCTGCTCATACCCTGGATGGTTTGGAAGCAGCGGAACGACTGCGTCTTCAATGGCGCCGCACCGTCCATCAACGACGTCACTGCCAAGATTCGGGACGAGGCCAACCTTTGGGCCAGGGCCGGCGCTTTAGGCCTGCGTGCCATCCTGCCAAGCACCTGGGATGTGCATTAATTTTTTTGACCTTTGTGTGTCTGTGCCTGGGTTGTAACCTCACAGAACATTGTTCTCCTTCTTCTTTTCAATGAAATGAAACGCAAAGGCTTTTTGCGTTTTCTCGAAAAAAAAAATCAGGTTGTTCTTCCAGTGATATAAACTTACTTCCTTTATGGCTATACCTGTGATATATCAAGAATGTTTTGGTACATTCCAATGTCCCTACCAGAGTGCAAGCAGTCACCTGTATAAGCACCTATGTTAACCGTTATGTTTATTTCGTCATACCTCAAATATTCCGTGTCAAACATTTGTAGCATCATGTTATGCGTTAAATTGATAGCATGAGTAACTCTGCATATGACTAATTATTGTCAAAACAATTAATTATCCTATGAAATCGATGTGATGCCTTTATTCTGCCATGCTATTTAGTTTGTGCTCATAGTGTTTGCCTACAAGAATCAATTTCTTAGCTCACACACAATTTAAGGCATTACAGAATCGTGATTGCTGGTACATATTATGTTGACCAAGTCATTTTCCTTCTGAAGTTCCATGTACATGCTTGGACTTTTGATATGCTCGTTTTATTACACACATTAGTCTTCTATTTTCTGTAGTTCTGCTCATATTTGTTTGAAAATTATCATCAGATATTGTGTAATTACTTTGGTTTAACCATCTGTGAACACCTTTTCCTTCACCTGTTCAACTTACCATTACTCTATGTCTTCCATTCTCAGGTCTCCAGTTAGGCTACACCGTTATTTTTGGGTGGTATGCTGCATTTTTGTTCATCCGAACAGGTCTTGCTAATTCCTTTTTATTATTATCTTTTTTAAACACATGAGTCCCCCTCGTTGATTTCCAGTTGGCATACCCCTTTTGTTATCGAGAAGCCATTATAGTTCATTCCTTCCCATTGTTTATGCCTTAGTAGTGCTCCTTTTTCAGTTAGATCTAATAGTTCTAGGTTTTTTTAAGATAGTAGGTTTGTTTGTTGTTTGTCGTGGTTTATGCTGGGTCAAATTCTAGCCAGAATAACGTTCAAAGTATTGATCTCTATATTTCAAAGTTGGTTTAGTCGCATAATGCAAACGCAAGCGCAAACACACCGTTAGTTTAGTCTAATATCGGTAATGTAAGCTAAGCGAAAGGAGCATATATGGTGGGACTCTTGCCCTTAAACTTGAGAGGGATGGATGGCATGGAAGAACTGCTTAAACACAAACCTGCATACTTTTGGTGGCAATCTGCAGGATTTGTGCCATCAGATTTGTGAAAGTGGCCTGACATGGCACCACATGGCAGATCAAGTGCATCGTAACCGAGCATCTCTGTTAATCCAAATTGAATTTTATTCAAATATTTTAATTTGGTGCTTAATTTGAGTTCACTCTGTCAAATACTAGTGGGTGATTAAATTGGAATAACGGGTCAATTTTTGGTGTATTATGGCTGTTGATTATAGCAGTTTCTGTGAGCTAGTGCTGAGTACATGAGGACGAGTCGACGTCCAATCCAAGTTCAGAACCTGAATTTTGACCTCACAATACTTTCTCTTTGTTGATATGTGCCTGGATGCTGCACTGCTTAACCTCATCATCGTTGCTCATCTACACCGATTATCTGTGCTCATTGTCATGCCACAGAGATCATCTGCATGTGTGAAGCGATAGCAAAGTTTCTGGTAGCTCATGCACTTGACTGCTTGCTGTGTCATCTGCATTCATGTTGTTCCAACACTTAATTGGTTTCTTTTCGACATGAACCCTATTGTATGTTCTTGAAGAACTTTCAGTAGGGCTGGTGCCCAACACAATGCAGTGAAATGCTTGAACATTGATGATTCAGCAGTGTTCCTAGGGAATATGCTTCCACAAACATTTCTTGCTGCCCCATGCAGGCGATATCTGTTGCAACAGCATGGAGAGTCTGCTCACCGTCGTTATCAATGCATACCCAGAAGGGAGGGTGATGTTTACCAGTGCCAAACCCTAACATGAATTTCTTGCGAGGAAGAATGGGTTTGGGCGACAATTTGGGTCCTAGATACCAGCGGTTCTTATTTACTTAGCACCAGAGGATAAAAACCTGTTAAAATGAACAACTGTAACACATTAGTAATCAACCTATTATTAATTCACCCAAACATTATTATCTGACAGAGTCAATACATATTAAGTCTTTGATTGGACCGTTTGAATTACATTTGTTTTGAATTAACTGTGAGAGGGCATGGTTCAACAAAAGTAATGCTGACTTGGTCTGCCTTATGTTTCAAGTCATTCCAATGTGCGTGTGTGTGTTGTGAGTAACCAAAACTTTCTTATGCCACCATGTGTTTTGAGTTTACTGAATGCAAGTGTGCGAACTTCTATATTTCTCTCTTGCGTTACTTAATTAAATCATGCATGCTTTGGGACCGTAGAAATTGGGTCTCCCACATGGACCAAATCTGTAACACAAATTCAAAAGTATGTTGCTCATTACGGAACTGGATCCTCTAACGTTG
Source organism: Lolium rigidum (assembly GCF_022539505.1). Classification (NCBI taxonomy): domain Eukaryota; kingdom Viridiplantae; phylum Streptophyta; class Magnoliopsida; order Poales; family Poaceae; genus Lolium; species Lolium rigidum. The sequence goes on along the minus strand of NC_061511.1, from coordinate 193,625,530 downwards.
TGAAGTAAAGTCAGAGAAAACAAAGAAGGGAAGTCAGGGTACTGTAGCTTAAATACCTTTTATGTACCATAATTAGGTCTAATTAGCAATTAATTAGGTAATTACTGTAGGCATAAAAAAATTATCCATTTTTTTTACACCATAACTTTGTCTGTATGTAATTACTCTAAATGCATAAAGTAAATTTGTACTATGCAAATTAATTTCAACTATTTGGGCCATGATCATACGGTTTGGAAGAAGCAAAGTTAGGCTACTGTAGCTTAGCTGACTTTGCTTCACAAAGTTAGAGGATCCAGTCCCGCTCATTACGCCCATTTGCTGACTCAGCATGGTATAATTTTGTGATACCATGTTTATGGCAAACTATCAAATAACTACACCGTTTTAGATTTGTTTTGTAAAACCAGACTTATTTAGTGTCAGGGATCTAGGAAATTGTGCCATGTAGGTTTTCAAGGAAACTGACAAGCATGATTCAGTAGCTAGCTAGACGAGTTTGATGGTGGCCCTGTTATGAATTTACTCTGGTCCTGTTATGGTTGTGTGGTTGAAGATGGGCCAAAATTGTTGGTTCAGGTGAAATCATAAAAGGTGTGGTTTGCTGAAACAGCGACACAGAAAAATTGTAGTTTCTGAAACTACTTAAAGAAGTTTCTCAAGAACTAGTGTAGTTCTGCCATGCTGGTAAATTTACTCAATCTTTTTGTTATAGCACTCACTAAGCTTATGCCTTGTGAATTGGTTAGAGAAATGAAAATTTACTTCTTGTAAATGCCATGATTTGTCGCTTTGTAACACGCTGAATTGACTGAAAGTGTATTTTATTTTCTTCACAAACGTGGCATATCGATTAACTTCTGTTCTAAAAAACTGCAGGTAATCTTGTGTCTCCTATTGTGGCTCACATATTTTGTAACATGATGGGTTTGCCTGCTTTCTCATCACCACGAACTAGAGGTATGTATATTTTATGTTTTTCTCATGAAAACTAAACTCATGCAGAGTTGTCAAACTTTTCCTTGGGGTAAGAAACTGACTTCTTACCATTACCCACCTGGTGTTTTTGTGTGTTCCAGGAGTGACATCGGTAGCATTCATGGCAGGTTCAGTATTCTTCTTTTATTTCCTTTTCCCTGCTACAAGTCCAAAACTATACAATGCAAGGTTAGATGGATGCAGCTGCTGGCATGGCTACTGTAGATGGAGTTAGCACAGAATTGAATGTAGGCAAGATGGCAGCATCTGTTCCTGTGGCTGATCTACGGATATCTATCGTGCACACAGGGGGGGGGGTGCATATTTGAATCACCTGACACAATGTGACTTATACTAGATCTTGTTCTCCACTGTTTGTACAACTGTTGTAAAATACGCAGTCTTGTAGCTACTTTGGTCTTCTCTTGCGCTTGACGTACAAAAAAGAGGAAGTGCAATTCATCACTTGTTCGCTAAGGATTAGAAAGCAGCCAAATTTTGTTACTTTCAGTGGACCTGTGTAAAGTCGACATCATTGGGCTCTTCATGCAGTTCTGGGTTATTTTTTTCCTGGATCATGCAGTCATGTTTCCTGTTTGCTTAAGTGCGAGGTTGCGGTGTGATGTGTGTGAAGGGGTCGTAGTCGTTGGGGTTATCTCACCAGACCACTTGTTCCCTTGCGTCGTCTCTTTGCGCATGTTAGATGTTTAGATGATGTCAATGCATTGCATTCTGCATACTTTATATATTGTAGTAGATCCTTTACTCGTTAAGATAATCTGATTCTAATCAGATGGCTGTTCGCAATTTAGTGATCTGTATGAAGCTTATCTGATTCTAATCAGATGACTGTTCGCAATTTAGTGTTCTATATGCATGTATTGAGTTGTGGTAGACACAAGTGACGATGGAGAACAAGATTGCTACACCGCATAAATCTCAGAATAAATGACCATGATGTATTTCCTAAGATTGCTACACCGCAAGGCATCTGCTGTTCGGCCCCAAGTTCAAAATATCGATATTGGTCTCGTACCAATGTGTCACTCAATACGGATGATATTATAAATATGATTTGGCTCAAATAACCAAATAGCTTATATGTGGTGTATTTGGAAAGCTAGTCCATCTTTTCCAGTAAGCTATGTTAGTAACTTAGGATGTCCTTGCTCATCGTGTTACTGGAGGCATAGTCTTTGCGAGAGAGACAAACTACATTTTGTTAGTTGACACCAACATTTCCAATCAACACATAACTCAAGCATGCACTACAGAAAATAACTTGCACAAATTAAACTGCATTCAAGGAAATCATGCCATTTGCGATTGTATTAAATTAAAAACATGGTGCATCTCAATAAGATCTTTATTTTTTTGAAATGGATCTCCATAACATCATGAGACATATATAAGCCGGCACATTGCCATGTTCTCATTTTTTTCACAGCAAACGGGAAGATAACACATGCAAGAAATCATCATATTCATACGACAGTATCAATCTGGTCAAACAGCCCGCAATATCCACAGTAGCTACTCGAGGGACATGCCAAAGACAAGGTGCGACGACAAATAGAAAAAGAAAGAGTGCAAGAAAGATAAAATGAAAATAAAATAAGAAACAACATTATCCATGCACTTGCACTGATTGGTGGATAGAAAGCACACACTCCATGTATTTCAATTTGATTGAGGAGAAAAAGAAGTGATGAAGTAACCAGGCCCATGGATTGATGAGTGGCCGCCCCTGGCTGGAAACTTGCAGCCTTATGTTTACACAGACGAACCTCTCACATATCTGTGTAGAAACGCTCGAATAAATAGAAAGCAATCGAATCAGCAAATGAGCCAGTACACGACGAAATTTCCTAAGCAAAAGATATCCTATCGAGCTGCCGCCGCTGCTTGATATTTCTGACTCGCACGTCGATCGCCAATCCCGGAGTCTCCACGTCTGCAGGCGCACTGCAATTTCGCGCGCTCTCTGGAGGATAGCTTTAAATCTGACGCTGATCACCATAGACCCATTTCGATCTAGACAAGACTTTGCCGACCCTCACGCAGACCGGCCGGTGTGTGGGCAACAACGAAGATTAAGTTGCACAGCTTTGACAATCGTATCATGTGTAGTCCAAACGTAACACATCACGTACACAAAACCCAACATAAGTTGATGCACCAACATGTATGATCCATGTAACCTTAACATCTTACTCTCTCCATCCATAAATAAGTGGATGTTTAACTTTAAAATTTGTCCACGAAAAAGTGTATTTTCCCTTTTTAATGCATTTTAAAGAGATGATTGATTCTCTCTGATCACTCAGGAACCAAACCCAATAACATTCAGCCCATGGTCTTTTTTACTTTCTATATGTGCACTTAGATCAGTGGGTGTAGAGAAATTGAAGAGAGTAGAGATGATGACCCACATTTCCAATTTTTCCGTCCACAAATAAGTGGATGTTTAGTTTTAAAATTTGTCCACGAAAAAGTGTATTTTCCCTTTTTCAATGCACTTTTAAAGAGAAAATTGATTCTCTCTCATGACACATGAACCAAACCCTATAACATTTAATACATGGTCTTTTTTACTTTCTATATATGCACTTAGATCAGTGGGTGTAGAGAAATTGAAGAGAGTAGAGATGATGACCCACATTTTCAATGCGCTTTCTACTCCACTTCATGGTGTGTATTAAAAGTGTCAGGATATTAAGTCAACTTTTCTTGAATTTAATTAAAAATCTGAAAATTATTATGGCTCGGAGAGAACATATGTGTTCACTTATTTGTGGACGGAAAAGTTCACTGATTTTTACCCTGCCTGGCTAGCTTATAAAGCAGCAGATCGAGCTTGTGATATGGTTGTGGTTCACAAAAACAATATTCGCCTGCAGTGCAGAGCTCCACAAAGCACTGGGCTAGACATTTATTTCCCATGATGGAAGCTGTGAAGAAACTTATCCTCGACACGCCTCTGCTGGCATGGTTTCCGTTGCTCCTCTTCCCATTCCTCCTGTTTGCGCATCGCTGGCTTACGGCCAAGACAGGGAAAACGCAGCAGCGAGAACACCGTCTCCCGCCCTCGCCGCCGGCTCTGCCCATCATCGGGCACCTGCACCTCGTCGGCTCCCTCCCGCACATCTCCCTCTGCGGCCTCGCCAGGAAGCATGGTCCCGACCTGATGCTCCTACACCTCGGCGCCGTGCCGACGCTCGTCGTGTCGTCGCCGCGTGCCGCGGAGGCGGTGCTGCGCACGCACGACCGCATCTTTGCGTCGCGGCCGCGCTCCGTGGTCGCCGACATCATTCTCTACGGCTCGTGCGACGTCGCCTTCGCGCCATACGGCGAGTACTGGCGGCAGGCGAGGAAGCTCATGACCACCCACCTGTTGAGTGCTAAAAGAGTGCAGTCCTTCCGCGGCGCTATCACAGAGGAGGTAATTTTGATTATTTTGCATTTTCTTGCCGTGTTAATTGATTTTTTTTAGGAGATGTTAATTGAATTTTTGTTTTGAGAGTACGTACCATTTTTCTATAGAAGGCACCAATTTTTTTTTTATTACAAGAACTCCAAATTATCACAAAGCAATAGATTAGAGGGAGATGAGCGCGCGCATGGACTAACACGAGCGTGGCGATTTTACAGGCATCACATCCACCGTCCAGTTCACGCTTTGAGATTTGTGAGGCATTTGACATCTGTCTAACATAAATCTAATAATTGAAACATAAGTGATATTTTTGTGAAACTAAACTGATACATAGGTAAACATTGTGAAACATTTTGGTAAAAAGTGAATCTCCTGACGCCACGATATGTTTCACAAAATAATCATGTTTCAATTATATTTCAATTTTGTTTCATAATTTTGTGAGAGGATTAAATCAGCGCATGGCTTATGCCACGGCTGATGTCACTCCTGCAGATACCTGCAACTTTAGAAAGAGGTTTCCGGACTAAACACATCTTGGAAAATACATTTCAATAAAACTCCACCCCGTAGATTAAATACCCGGACTAGTGAGTGAGCGGTTGATCGACAAGTTTACCAGTAATTCTCTTATTGGACCACCGACACATCTAGTTCAATGCTGAAAAATGACTTCAAGGATATTTAGGCTAATTTGAAAGAAAAATTACTTCATATAAAATGGCTGTAAATAATAAATGTTGCATTTCATTACTAGGCAGAAAAAAATCATGATTTGTGCACTAAACTGTGTTCACAAAGGAAATAAAGAAAATTGACTTCACCTTTTGTCCTCGGCTAATTATTTCCTATATGTAAGCTAGTCTAATAGTTTAAGATGTTCCATCATAGGTGAGCATGGCCATGGCCAAGATTAACGAGGTAGCAACAACAGGCGGTACGGTGGACATGAGTGAGCTGCTCTACTCATTCTCGAATAATATGGCTTGCCGCATCGTGTCAGGAAATTTCTTCCTAAAAGAAGGACAGACCAAGCTGTTCCGGGACCTCATCAACGATACCTCACATGTGCTAGGAGGGTTCAACTTGGAGGAATGCTTCCCGGCTTTGGCTAGAGTAGGAGTGCTGAGGAGGGCAATTTGTGCTAAGGCTGAGAGAGTGAGGAATAGATGGGCCGATCTGCTGGACAAGGTGATCAATGATCGGTTGAGCAAGAAAAAATCAAATTTTGATCACAAGGATGCCGATTTCGTAGATATTTTATTGTCTGTTCAGCATGAGTATGATCTCACAAGAGAGCACATGAGAGCTCTCCTGACAGTAAGTATTAATGATACCTTCCATATTTTATATGTTGATTTATTGTATTGCTTACATCATCCAAATTAATTGATATCTGCAGGATGTATTTTTTGCTGCAATAGATACATCATCTAACACCCTCGAATTCACCTTGGCTGAGCTCATGAGGAGGCCAGGCCTGATGAGGAAACTACAAGACGAAGTGAGGAGTATCGTACCACCGGGACAAAAAATTGTCACTGAAAATGACATAAACAACATGGCGTACTTAAGAGCAGTGATAAAGGAATCACTTCGGCTGCATCCTGTATCGCCTTTCCTTGCTCCACACCTTGCCATGTCTGACTGCAACATCGATGGATATATGATTTCTGCTGGGACACGTGTTATCGTCAATGCATGGGCCATTGGTAGGCACCTGACCTCCTGGGAGGATGCAGAAGAGTTCAGACCTGAGAGATTTGTAGAAGGAGGCAGCGATGTGCACGTCAACTTCAAGGGGAATGATTTCCAGTTCTTGCCGTTCGGGGCAGGACGAAGGATATGCCCTGGTATAAACATCGGGCTCACCAATATCGAGCTTATGTTGGCAAACCTCATATACAATTTTGACTGGGAACCATCACTGGGAGTTGAGATAAAAGACATTGATATGACAGAGGTGTTTGGGCTAACCATTCGCCGGAAGGAGAAACTACTGTTAATTCCAAAAGTACACATGTAGCAATCACGCATGTAGCCACGAGAATTAAATCTAAGCTCTTTTGTCCTCCCAAATTCAGAATATCTATGAATTCCTGTTTTTGCAATGGGTCAAGCGTGTCCCCTTCCAAAAAGTATTGGCATATTGTTGCTAATAAATAATGGCCAACTCTTAATGTTGAAAATCAGTTTCCAAATTATTTAGTTATGAATGTTGGTTTTTTAAAATAGTGTCACGATTTTCTAGGCACAAATATGGATACTAGTTTTTATTGTTACATTTATACTAAATTATTTTGTAAGTAAAATATACTAGGTCCAGTTCCTTAACCCACCCGCTCCTTAACCCACCCGCATCCAACCCTAACCCACCCCCTCCTCCTGCCGCCACCGCCACCCGTAGCGCCGCTGGGAAAAGCCCGCGTGGCATGGCGGCGGCGGCAACGGATCTCCTCCTACGTTGGGTGGCGGCGGCCAGGACCTTCCTCGACGCTGGCGGCGGAGGGTGGGTGGAAGGTGGGGACTTGATCCATGCTGCTCCACTTTTCTCACGCCGGCGGCGACTGGCGGTGATGGGCAGACCTTCGATCTGTGCCGCAACACCTGCTGCATATCCCCGCCGTCGGATGGCTCGAGGTGGTGCTCATGGGCTTCTCCCGCGGCATGAGGACGCCTGGGGCAGCAGCCCTGGGTATGATGGCAGAGGCGGCCCTCTTCTTCGCTGGAGATGGTCTTCTTGATGGCGGAGGTGTGGTGGGTCTGACGATCTATCACCAAGTCCCGGTGGCGAGTTGAGGAGGCGTGGAAGCCAGCGATCTCTGCCCGCAACCATGCGGCGGATCTTGCAGGTTCCAGCGGGTGGGGGGGGGAGATGTTTGCTTGGCTTCAAAAAAGGTGATTGTCCTAGGGTTCTTTTTCTTCGAAGATGGTGACCTTCCTGAGGCCGGCTCATCTTCATCTGGCCGGAGTGATGAGTTCTGGAAGGCTCCGTGGAGAATGTAACAGTGCACCTTATTGATGACCCACAAGTATAGGGGGTGTATGAAAGTGCATGGAGCCCCCATGTGTGGTTTTGGTAATTAATGACAATCCCTATGGACTAATGTTTGCATTGAGTTATATTTGTAGGAGTTGTCCATAGGCAATTCTTGAACCATATGTTGGCTTCAAGGTTGCAATAAGAAGAATTTGATGAAGGATATCAAGTGTCAAGTATGTCTTGAAGATGAAGATGAAATGAGCCCTCAAGTTACTTCAAGACATCAACATGATGAAGAATGAAGAAATGAAGTGCAAGTTCAAGATGTATCATCTCGAAGAGATCCTTTGCTTGAGTCTTGCCATCCATATGGTGATCATGGATATGTGAAGATGCGCCGAAGAAGAAGCTCTCCCATGGTGGATTATGGGGGAGCAATCCACATGGTGGTCATGGTTATGTGAAGATGCGCCGAAGAAGAAGCTCTCCCATGGTGGATTATGGGGGAGCAATCCTCAAGACTTCGTCAAGCAAGCACAAACAAGAAATGCGTTCCATCTTGTTGAAGTCAAGATCGTCGTCATCAAGCTCAAGTGGAATGCGCAAGTATAAGGTTTGCTCTTGATAGGGTTTCTTTCTCACCGGTCTCATAGTGTAGTTGGAGACCGGTTTATAGTTTAGTTGCCGTACTATCAAGAGGGCTCTCGAGTGAGTAACTCGATCGTATCGTTCGGAGAGAGCTCAAACCTTTGCATCCTTGCATCATCTTTCTTGGTTGTCATTTGGACCTTATCCATGTGATGTTTTAGAGCTTGTGCTTATTCTCATGACAAGCTCTAGTTCATCGAAACGGATTTCGCATAGATCACTTGTTGCGTTTTCGAGTTTGGTTCATCATCTTTCTTGGTTGTCATTTGGATCTTATCCATGTGATGATTTAGAGCTTGTGCTTATTCTCATGACAAGCTCTAGTTCATCAAGAATGGTTTTTGCACGGGCAACTTGTTGCATTTTCGAGATTGGAGGTTTTACCGGTATGTCTTTTTTAGATAGGTCAAACCTTTCATCATTTGTTTCTATCCTCCCTTGTTGGACTATGATGGTTTCCTGCATGATCTTGTAGAGCTTGTTCCTAGCTTCAAAACAAGCCCAAGATCATCAAAATCGGAGTCCGGATGCTAAAGTTATGCCCGTTTTAGTTTTGGTGTTTCGCAGTTTACTTGGGCCGGATATTTCGGAAATATCCGGGCCGGATTATCCGGGCCGGATATTTCGGAAATATCCGGCCCCTCGAAATCGGCTAAGGACCCGGGGAATTGCTGCTCAGTATAGGGGCCGGATTTTTGGCCGGATTTTGACCAGGTTTTGTCCCCGAGGCCGGATTATCCGGGGGGCGGATTATCCGGCCCCAACTTAGGCCGGATTATCCGGCCCTCGAAAGTCTGCAACGGCTCGATTTTCTTGGGGGGGTATAAATACCCCCTTCTTCCTCCTTGGGCTATTGCTTTTTTCCCACTCTCTCTCTCCTCCATTGTTGTTCTTGAGAAGCTTGCCCTATCTCTCTATCCCTCCATGATTCTTGCCCCATTTTGAGGGAAAAGAGAGAGGAGATCTAGATCCACACTTTGACCAAACCAAATCATCTCTTTGTGAGTGAATCTTTGGGATCTAGATCTTGGAGAATTTTGTGTTCTCCTCTTTGTTCTTCCTCTCTTATTCCCCCAATAGCTTTTGTAGCTTTGTTGGAATTTGAGAGAGAAGGACTTGAGCATCTTTGTGGTGTTCTTGCCATTGCATTTGGTGCATCGGTTTGAGTTCTCCACGGTGATTCGTGGAGGTGAAAGCAAGAAGGTTGTTACTCTTGGGTTCTTGGAACCCTAGACGGATTCTAGGCCTTTGTGGCGATTTGTTGGGAGCCTCCAATTAAGTTGTGGATGTGTGCCCCAATCTTTGTGTAAGGCCCGGTTTCCGCCTCGAAGGAAATCCCTTAGTGGAACCGTGACCTAGGCCTTTGTGGCGAGGGTCACCGGAGATCTAGGTGAGGCGCCTTCGTGGCGTTCGGTGTGTGGTGTGAGTACCGCATCTTGGGGTGAGGCCTTTGTGGCGTTGGTGTGCATCGAGCAACCACACCTCAAGGTGAGCCTCTTGTGGCGTTCGGGAGCACTAAGCAACCGCACCTCTCCACCGGAGATTAGCACTCGCAAGAGTGTGAACTCCGGGATAAATCATCGTCTCCCGCGTGCCTCGGTTATCTCTATACCCGAGCTCTTTACTTATGCACTTTACCTTGTGATAGCCATCGTGCTTGAAGTTATATATATCTTGCTATCACATACTTGCTTGTATTGCTTAGCATAAGTTATTGGTGCACATAGGTGAACCATTGCTTAGAATAAGTTGTTGGTGCACATAGGTGAACAATAGTATATAGGCTTTGGGCTTGACAAAGTAAACGCTAGTTTTATTCCGCATTTGTTAAGCCCATCTCGTAAAAGTTTTAAATCGCCTATTCACCCCCCCCCCTCTAGGCGACATCCGTGTCCTTTCAATTGGTATCAGAGCAAGGTCTCTCATTCTTAGGCTTCACCGCCTTGAGAGTAAAGATGTCGGTTAGGGGATTAGATCACAATAACTTGTTTATATTTGATGGCACAAACTATGTTCTATGGAAAATTTATGTGCTTAATATTTTGCGGGGTATTTCCCCGAACATGGAGCGATTTCTTGACATGGGTTTTTCTTCTCCTAAGGATCCCCAAAATTTATCTTATGAGGAGAAGAAAAACTCTTGTCTCGATGCTCTTGCTTCTCATGTGTTTTCCATTGTTGTGAGCAATGTAGTTACTTCTTCAATCATGCCTTTTGGGAGCGCTCATGAATTATGGACAAAGCTTCAAGATAAATATGATGTGTCCAATATCATTGAGGATGATTGTTTTGCTTCCACTTCCGGCCGTGATGAGTTCTTATCTTCATCCACTTCACCAAAGTGTGGTAAGACACAAGGTAATGATATGGTGAGTGGTGATGAAAATTGCAATGTTGATATTGAGCTTACTATTGATGATTCTTCATCTCTATCTCATTGCAATGCTTCATCTTTGGACTTAAACACATCTAGCACTAGAAATGATTTACATGCTTGTGTTGATAGTCCTTGCATATCATGTGTAAGTTGCTTGAATAAATCTCATGATTATATGCTTGATTTGTCTTGTGGCCATGATAAAAATGCTTCTATTTCCTCTAGTTGTTGTGTGGCTAACAATGCAGAGGAAACCAAAGATTCTATTGGTCAAGACAAGATCTTGAAAGGAGCCTCAAGTAACTCCTCATCTTTATCTCACGGTCCTCATATATGCCTTATGGCCAAGGGTTCCACGGTACCTCCTACCATGGAACCTAATATTTCTCGTGGTGATAAGGATGAGGATGAATATGAAGAAGAGGATTGGGTTGTCTCTCTACGCGATAAAGGTGAGAGTGTATTCAAGGTTCTTTACAAAGATAAAATTGCTAGCTCTCACTTCTTTGAAATCTTGACTACCGCTATTGAGAGCCAAAAACTTATTTGGATGCATGAGAACACCATTGATAAAAAGGGTGCTCTTGAACGAGAGTATGCCGATGATGTAGCATCTTTAAAGAATGACCTTGAAGAAGAACAAGAGACCGTAGCCTCTCTTGAGGAGCAACTTGAAACCCTTGAGGTGTCTCAAAATGAAATATTTGCTAAACTCACTAAAGAAAGAGACCATGCTAAAGCTAAATTAAAATTTCTTAAAAATGAAAAGTTCAAAGTTGGTGTTGGTCATGATAAACTTGTTAAGGATCTAGATGATCTAGACAAGGCCCACAAGGCCTTGGAGAGCGAACACTCTATCCTCACCAAGTCCTATGAGCAACTACAAGCTTCATATTTAAAAGAGCATGCTATGTTACCCTCTCTTCTTAATATGTCTTGTGATGATGCTTGTGCTACTAACTCTACTTCTTGTGAAGCATCTATCTTGAAGGAGAATGTTGAGCTAAGGGCTCAACTTGAGTTGCTAACTAGAAATTATGGGAAATTGGAAGAAAATCATGGAAAGCTTTCTAGCTCCCATGAGGATCTTCTAGCTTCTCATGATAGGCTAAAGTTAGCTCATGAGGCTATCATATCAAAGGAAACACCTTGTGAGCCTCATGTGGATACTAGCACTACTACCCAAAATGCTATATTGCCATGTGCTAGTCCTAGTAATTCATCCACTCATAGTATTGCTAAATCTTGTGATGAATTATCTTCCTTGCCTTGTTGCTCTAACAATGAAGGTTCTACTTCCTCTAGTACTTGTGTTGTTACTAACCATGTAGAGGAAATCAAAGAGCTCAAGGACCAAGTCACTTCTTTGAAGACCGACTTGGTAAAGAGTCAAGAAGGGAAATGCAAACTTGACATGATGTTAAGTGTGCAACAATCCCCCAATGACAAGAGTGGACTTGGATTCAACTCCAACAACAAGAACAAGTCCAAGAACAACAAGATTAAGAAGGGCCAATTACAAGTCAAAGACCCGGCCAAGATTGTTTGCTTCAAGTGCAAAATTGAAGGGCATCATGTTAGATCTTGCCCTTTGAAGAAGAAGCAAAAAGGGAAGCGGCCTCAAGCTCAAACTCATATTCAACCTCAAGTTGAAGAAATGCCACTTCCCAAGAATAATCAAGCCAATGCTCCCATTGTGGAGAAATCTAGTGAGAAGAAGGAGAAGAAAAGAACTTGCTACATATGTCGTGAGAAGGGCCACATCTCCTCCTTTTGCACTATAGGTACCTCATCCAACTCTATCACCATTGATGATGTTTATTCTCTTAGTAAGGATGAGGGTGGCAATGTGTTTGCCAAATTTGTTGGTGCCCAAAGTGGTGTCAAGAAAAGAACCATTTGGGTTGCCAAGCCTATTGTGACTAACCTCTTAGGACCCAACTTAGTTGGGGACCAACAATCCAAAACTTGATCAATAGGTGCTTGTTGGAGGGCATTGGAGACTTGGCTACATCATGAAGAATTAAGGGATCTTCATCATTTATATTATCTCAAGCCATGTCTTTTGGTTATCTTGCTTCTATCATATATTCAATGTTCCTCCTTGCGGTAACATGTTCTCAACTAATTTATATTGAAAGTTACTCGCCCCTTTGCATGTGTTAGTTTTGTTCCTAACATGTGTTTGTATATGTTGTGCTTCCTAATAGTTTTGCTTGAGAAATCAAGTCTATGCATGTTGGGTTGCACACCATGTATTTTTGTTTGTGTTGGAGCCTCTTTGCATCTTGTTGTATCTTATATGGTTCTTATGAGCGATTAATGGACAATCCCATTTTGGGGGAGTGATATTCCTTTGGGAATTTCATGATCCTAAACAATGTGTGTACATGAGGAATATCACTTAGAATTGATATTGCGAGATTATCTAGTCGCTATGTGGTATGTCATCTTCATGAGAAATTCAAATTCTAATGTCCATTAATATCTCTACTTGGATCTTATTTGCCTCTTGTGAAAATAAATTCCTTATCACATTATGGGGGAGTAATAAGCTTTGTGCATATTACAAGCCTAGAAAATGTGAACATTTGAGGTTGTGTCACATAGAATTGATACCGTAAATTATCTCTCTCCCATGTGGCATGTTTGCTCAAACAAGCTCCAATTTGCTTAAATGGCTTCATTGCTAATATCTTTGTGGATCTTATTTGTGAAAGTTTTTCTTGGCATGGTTTTTCACAACGTGTCCCTCAATACATTTTTGGAAAACCATGTGCTTCAAGTCATACTATTAATTGCTTTGCATGTTGGTATGAATACTATTAATTGCTTTGCATGTTGGTATGAATACTATTAATTGCCTTGCATGTTGGTATGACTAAATGAAGCTATCAAGAAACTATCTTTGCATGATGGTTAACTCTTATCTTTTACCATATGCTTTGTTCGTTGTAAATATGATCTTATGTATACTTACAAACTACCACTCGGAAAATATTTCCTAATACCTCTTGTCCTAGGACAATTGGTAATCAATTATGAGGTAGATATTTATTGATCATATCTACATTGGCTCTTGTGTTTAAATTGCCTTATTTATTGCCATGAATTTGTTGTGCTTTGACTCCCATGTGTCTTCCTTGCATCTCATGGATCTAATTTGTCTATTCAAACTTTCTTAGCATTTTTTAGTAGATATAGGTAGCGTGATGATCCTAGTTTTGTGCATTTTGTATCCATATTCTAAATCCTAGATAATGCACTAATCTTGGGGAGCTCTCCTAGATTTGTTATAATGCTTAAACTTCTCTTGATCTTTATCAAAAATTTGGTTTTGGGAGACATAAATTTCCTTTTTGGTACTTTGTGCCATCATAAAAAGTGTCGAGGGTTTGGTTTTTTTGTTGGAACCTTGCTCTCTTGGGAGTTGGTTATCTCATTCCTTTGTGCTTAGGCTTAATTAGCTTCTTATGATGAGATAAGTCTTTGGAGTCAATCTTGTGTTGATTTGATTCTTTGATATAATTTGGGCAACCATTGTCTCTTGATTTATTTGGTGTTTTGTCCAAATTGTATCTTCCTTTGGTCCTTGAAAGTATTGTGCATGCATATTTAATATATGTATATCTTATGGCATGTGTCACTTTCATTGATCCAATATATAGGGTAAACTCCATCAAATCCTAATTTGGCTAAGATGTGCATGAAATTCAATTTCATATCTATATGCACATAGAATTGTGGAGTTTGTACTATATGTTGTAGTGTGTCTAACTACTTCGGACCCAATTAGTTTGGGGACCATTTTGTACTTACCTTTGTGTTAGGTACAATGGATATGCATTGGATGCTTGTCTCACTCTTGGAAAGAAGTGGTGACTCAATGGTAACTTGAGGCAAGCTAGGATGGTCAACGAACACATATCTACTACATCCACACCAATGCTATCTTGGTAACAAGTATCTTCTCATGCATACTTTTCTTGTATCCAACCTTATGGTTGCATCTTGGCATGAATCTCTTGATTTGCAAATGTTGTGCTTCTTGCAAAAGTCTTAATGAAACTTCTTTATTGTGAATGTGAGTAATTTGAGATGAGTGCATTTGTTGGGAAGTATTTTAAATCATGCTCATGATTCATCCATCCCAACTATGCCTATCTAGAAATTTTATTGCATATCAATTCCTCAAGGCTCTCACATGTGCAATATAGATGAAAGTGCAAATTTAGTTACTTCTTTTGGTATCCTCGTTTGTGATACTTGTTGCCTTTCTCAAATGCATCCCAACTATCTTCTATCCCTTGTTGATATTTTTGATGTATTTTATTTGTTTGTGGTTGAAATTCATGAATGTACAATAAGATAAAATTGAGCCTTTGGCCATGCTATTAAGCAAAAATTCTTATTGGTATATTGCATGACTTCGTCTTGGATATCATACTATTTTTCTTGCGTATCTATTTTGTGTGTGCATGTTTCTTTGTGGATAAATATCTTTGTGATATTGCCCACTTAGAGAAACTTATACACATAAGAGATGATACATCTCCTTTTGATATCTTATTTATTTATTGTGTGTTGATTGGTCAAGCTAAGCAATATAATTCATTGAAGACTATGATGATGCTTTTTGCTCATCCTTGTAATAGTCTTATAATATGCTTTATCATGCCTTTCACATATCATCTTGGTTGAGCCTTTTATTATGGTGCCTCTTACTTGTTGCTCAACTATTTGTTTGTTGCAAGTGTTTAGCTTACTTTTCTATCTATGATCTATTACAAATGTTTGTGTTTTAAATGAGGGAGTGAGGATTCCATGTTATGCATATTGTATTCAAATGCAACATTTTATTTTGTGCATGTACATTGGGAGCTTCCTCATTTGATTTAGAACACTATCTTGTGGTGATCATTAGAGTTTGATTCACGTAGTATCTTTTGTTTTTGAATGATATTATGGGAGTGATGATTCCATGTTTGTGCACTTTATACTCCAATGCAAATTGTCTAGTTTTGTGCACAAACCTTGGGGAGCTTCCTCATATTATTTAGAGCAATCTTCTTGATCTTATCATAATATCTATCTTTCTTTTGGTATCCTCCTTGTGGTTCATTTGGTTGCTTGCTTCATTTGTTGAAGCTTCTAGACTTTGTTATCTTTTTGCAATCTTTGATCCTATCTATAGTGTGATTCCTTCCGAATATTCGTCATTGGATATGTGCATTTGATTCCACTCAAATTATGAGAAATGCACACGCTATGGAGGAACTCTCACTATATTGGCCTTCTAAATTTTTCACCCATTTCGGCAATTGGTGCCAATGGGGGAGAAGTTTGGAGGGTTTAAGGGAATTTGGTTATGTCTTTGCTTTGTGCTTAAGCATGTGCCTTTATTGCATTGCATCTTGTTGCTTTGCATAGTTGAATATTTAGAGGAAACTCCACTAGGCTTTGAATGCCAATATATGCAATGAAAGTCAAGATCATTCACACATGCATATATTATGGGGGAGTTTGCTCTATATATTCAACTTATTTGTTACTTAAATTCCTTATATAAACCCTCTCAAAGAGATTGTCATCAATTACCAAAATGGGGGAGATTGAAAGTGCATGGAGCCCCCATGTGTGGTTTTGGTAATTAATGACAATCCCTATGGACTAATGTTTGCATTGAGTTATATTTGTAGGAGTTGTCCATAGGCAATTCTTGAACCATATGTTGGCTTCAAGGTTGCAATAAGAAGAATTTGATGAAGGATATCAAGTGTCAAGTATGTCTTGAAGATGAAGATGAAATGAGCCCTCAAGTTACTTCAAGACATCAACATGATGAAGAATGAAGAAATGAAGTGCAAGTTCAAGATGTATCATCTCGAAGAGATCCTTTGCTTGAGTCTTGCCATCCATATGGTGATCATGGATATGTGAAGATGCGCCGAAGAAGAAGCTCTCCCATGGTGGATTATGGGGGAGCAATCCACATGGTGGTCATGGTTATATGAAGATGCGCCGAAGAAGAAGCTCTCCCATGGTGGATTATGGGGGAGCAATCCTCAAGACTTCGTCAAGCAAGCACAAACAAGAAATGCGTTCCATCTTGTTGAAGTCAAGATCGTCGTCATCAAGCTCAAGTGGAATGCGCAAGTATAAGGTTTGCTCTTGATAGGGTTTCTTTCTCACCGGTCTCATAGTGTAGTTGGAGACCGGTTTATAGTTTAGTTGCCGTACTATCAAGAGGGCTCTCGAGTGAGTAACTCGATCGTATCGTTCGGAGAGAGCTCAAACCTTTGCATCCTTGCATCATATTTCTTGGTTGTCATTTGGACCTTATCCATGTGATGTTTTAGAGCTTGTGCTTATTCTCATGACAAGCTCTAGTTCATCGAAACGGATTTCGCATAGATCACTTGTTGCGTTTTCGAGTTTGGTTCATCATCTTTCTTGGTTGTCATTTGGATCTTATCCATGTGATGATTTAGAGCTTGTGCTTATTCTCATGACAAGCTCTAGTTCATCAAGAATGGTTTTTGCACGGGCAACTTGTTGCATTTTCGAGATTGGAGGTTTTACCGGTATGTCTTTTTTAGATAGGTCAAACCTTTCATCATTTGTTTCTATCCTCCCTTGTTGGACTATGATGGTTTCCTGCATGATCTTGTAGAGCTTGTTCCTAGCTTCAAAACAAGCCCAAGATCATCAAAATCGGAGTCCGGATGCTAAAGTTATGCCCGTTTTAGTTTTGGTGTTTCGCAGCTTACTTGGGCCGGATATTTCGGAAATATCCGGGCCGGATTATCCGGGCCGGATATTTCGGAAATATCCGGCCCCTCGAAATCGGCTAAGGACCCGGGGAATTGCTGCTCAGTATAGGGGCCGGATTTTTGGCCGGATTTTGACCAGGTTTTGTCCCCGAGGCCGGATTATCCGGGGGCGGATTATCCGGCCCCAACTTAGGCCGGATTATCCGGCCCTCGAAAGTCCGCAACGGCTCGATTTTCTTGGGGGGTATAAATACCCCTTCTTCCTCCTTGGGCTATTGCTTTTTTCCCACTCTCTCTCTCCTCCATTGTTGTTCTTGAGAAGCTTGCCCTATCTCTCTATCCCTCCATGATTCTTGCCCCATTTTGAGGGAAAAGAGAGAGGAGATCTAGATCCACACTTTGACCAAACCAAATCATCTCTTTGTGAGTGAATCTTTGGGATCTAGATCTTGGAGAATTTTGTGTTCTCCTCTTTGTTCTTCCTCTCTTATTCCCCCAATAGCTTTTGTAGCTTTGTTGGAATTTGAGAGAGAAGGACTTGAGCATCTTTGTGGTGTTCTTGCCATTGCATTTGGTGCATCGGTTTGAGTTCTCCACGGTGATTCGTGGAGGTGAAAGCAAGAAGGTTGTTACTCTTGGGTTCTTGGAACCCTAGACGGATTCTAGGCCTTTGTGGCGATTTGTTGGGAGCCTCCAATTAAGTTGTGGATGTGTGCCCCAATCTTTGTGTAAGGCCCGGTTTCCGCCTCGAAGGAAATCCCTTAGTGGAACCGTGACCTAGGCCTTTGTGGCGAGGGTCACCGGAGATCTAGGTGAGGCGCCTTCGTGGCGTTCGGTGTGTGGTGTGAGTACCGCATCTTGGGGTGAGGCCTTTGTGGCGTTGGTGTGCATCGAGCAACCACACCTCAAGGTGAGCCTCTTGTGGCGTTCGGGAGCACTAAGCAACCGCACCTCTCCACCGGAGATTAGCACTCGCAAGAGTGTGAACTCCGGGATAAATCATCGTCTCCCGCGTGCCTCGGTTATCTCTATACCCGAGCTCTTTACTTATGCACTTTACCTTGTGATAGCCATCGTGCTTGAAGTTATATATATCTTGCTATCACATACTTGCTTGTATTGCTTAGCATAAGTTGTTGGTGCACATAGGTGAACCATTGCTTAGAATAAGTTGTTGGTGCACATAGGTGAACAATAGTATATAGGCTTTGGGCTTGACAAAGTAAACGCTAGTTTTATTCCGCATTTGTTAAGCCCATCTCGTAAAAGTTTTAAATCGCCTATTCACCCCCCCTCTAGGCGACATCCGTGTCCTTTCAATTGGTATCAGAGCAAGGTCTCTCATTCTTAGGCTTCACCGCCTTGAGAGTAAAGATGTCGGTTAGGGGATTAGATCACAATAACTTGTTTATATTTGATGGCACAAACTATGTTCTATGGAAAATTTATGTGCTTAATATTTTGCGGGGTATTTCCCCGAACATGGAGCGATTTCTTGACATGGGTTTTTCTTCTCCTAAGGATCCCCAAAATTTATCTTATGAGGAGAAGAAAAACTCTTGTCTCGATGCTCTTGCTTCTCATGTGTTTTCCATTGTTGTGAGCAATGTAGTTACTTCTTCAATCATGCCTTTTGGGAGCGCTCATGAATTATGGACAAAGCTTCAAGATAAATATGATGTGTCCAATATCATTGAGGATGATTGTTTTGCTTCCACTTCCGGCCGTGATGAGTTCTTATCTTCATCCACTTCACCAAAGTGTGGTAAGACACAAGGTAATGATATGGTGAGTGGTGATGAAAATTGCAATGTTGATATTGAGCTTACTATTGATGATTCTTCATCTCTATCTCATTGCAATGCTTCATCTTTGGACTTAAACACATCTAGCACTAGAAATGATTTACATGCTTGTGTTGATAGTCCTTGCATATCATGTGTAAGTTGCTTGAATAAATCTCATGATTATATGCTTGATTTGTCTTGTGGCCATGATAAAAATGCTTCTATTTCCTCTAGTTGTTGTGTGGCTAACAATGCAGAGGAAACCAAAGATTCTATTGGTCAAGACAAGATCTTGAAAGGAGCCTCAAGTAACTCCTCATCTTTATCTCACGGTCCTCATATATGCCTTATGGCCAAGGGTTCCACGGTACCTCCTACCATGGAACCTAATATTTCTCGTGGTGATAAGGATGAGGATGAATATGAAGAAGAGGATTGGGTTGTCTCTCTACGCGATAAAGGTGAGAGTGTATTCAAGGTTCTTTACAAAGATAAAATTGCTAGCTCTCACTTCTTTGAAATCTTGACTACCGCTATTGAGAGCCAAAAACTTATTTGGATGCATGAGAACACCATTGATAAAAAGGGTGCTCTTGAACGAGAGTATGCCGATGATGTAGCATCTTTAAAGAATGACCTTGAAGAAGAACAAGAGACCGTAGCCTCTCTTGAGGAGCAACTTGAAACCCTTGAGGTGTCTCAAAATGAAATATTTGCTAAACTCACTAAAGAAAGAGACCATGCTAAAGCTAAATTAAAATTTCTTAAAAATGAAAAGTTCAAAGTTGGTGTTGGTCATGATAAACTTGTTAAGGATCTAGATGATCTAGACAAGGCCCACAAGGCCTTGGAGAGCGAACACTCTATCCTCACCAAGTCCTATGAGCAACTACAAGCTTCATATTTAAAAGAGCATGCTATGTTACCCTCTCTTCTTAATATGTCTTGTGATGATGCTTGTGCTACTAACTCTACTTCTTGTGAAGCATCTATCTTGAAGGAGAATGTTGAGCTAAGGGCTCAACTTGAGTTGCTAACTAGAAATTATGGGAAATTGGAAGAAAATCATGGAAAGCTTTCTAGCTCCCATGAGGATCTTCTAGCTTCTCATGATAGGCTAAAGTTAGCTCATGAGGCTATCATATCAAAGGAAACACCTTGTGAGCCTCATGTGGATACTAGCACTACTACCCAAAATGCTATATTGCCATGTGCTAGTCCTAGTAATTCATCCACTCATAGTATTGCTAAATCTTGTGATGAATTATCTTCCTTGCCTTGTTGCTCTAACAATGAAGGTTCTACTTCCTCTAGTACTTGTGTTGTTACTAACCATGTAGAGGAAATCAAAGAGCTCAAGGACCAAGTCACTTCTTTGAAGACCGACTTGGTAAAGAGTCAAGAAGGGAAATGCAAACTTGACATGATGTTAAGTGTGCAACAATCCCCCAATGACAAGAGTGGACTTGGATTCAACTCCAACAACAAGAACAAGTCCAAGAACAACAAGATTAAGAAGGGCCAATTACAAGTCAAAGACCCGGCCAAGATTGTTTGCTTCAAGTGCAAAATTGAAGGGCATCATGTTAGATCTTGCCCTTTGAAGAAGAAGCAAAAAGGGAAGCGGCCTCAAGCTCAAACTCATATTCAACCTCAAGTTGAAGAAATGCCACTTCCCAAGAATAATCAAGCCAATGCTCCCATTGTGGAGAAATCTAGTGAGAAGAAGGAGAAGAAAAGAACTTGCTACATATGTCGTGAGAAGGGCCACATCTCCTCCTTTTGCACTATAGGTACCTCATCCAACTCTATCACCATTGATGATGTTTATTCTCTTAGTAAGGATGAGGGTGGCAATGTGTTTGCCAAATTTGTTGGTGCCCAAAGTGGTGTCAAGAAAAGAACCATTTGGGTTGCCAAGCCTATTGTGACTAACCTCTTAGGACCCAACTTAGTTGGGGACCAACAATCCAAAACTTGATCAATAGGTGCTTGTTGGAGGGCATTGGAGACTTGGCTACATCATGAAGAATTAAGGGATCTTCATCATTTATATTATCTCAAGCCATGTCTTTTGGTTATCTTGCTTCTATCATATATTCAATGTTCCTCCTTGCGGTAACATGTTCTCAACTAATTTATATTGAAAGTTACTCGCCCCTTTGCATGTGTTAGTTTTGTTCCTAACATGTGTTTGTATATGTTGTGCTTCCTAATAGTTTTGCTTGAGAAATCAAGTCTATGCATGTTGGGTTGCACACCATGTATTTTTGTTTGTGTTGGAGCCTCTTTGCATCTTGTTGTATCTTATATGGTTCTTATGAGCGATTAATGGACAATCCCATTTTGGGGGAGTGATATTCCTTTGGGAATTTCATGATCCTAAACAATGTGTGTACATGAGGAATATCACTTAGAATTGATATTGCGAGATTATCTAGTCGCTATGTGGTATGTCATCTTCATGAGAAATTCAAATTCTAATGTCCATTAATATCTCTACTTGGATCTTATTTGCCTCTTGTGAAAATAAATTCCTTATCACATTATGGGGGAGTAATAAGCTTTGTGCATATTACAAGCCTAGAAAATGTGAACATTTGAGGTTGTGTCACATAGAATTGATACCGTAAATTATCTCTCTCCCATGTGGCATGTTTGCTCAAACAAGCTCCAATTTGCTTAAATGGCTTCATTGCTAATATCTTTGTGGATCTTATTTGTGAAAGTTTTTCTTGGCATGGTTTTTCACAACGTGTCCCTCAATACATTTTTGGAAAACCATGTGCTTCAAGTCATACTATTAATTGCTTTGCATGTTGGTATGAATACTATTAATTGCTTTGCATGTTGGTA
Source organism: Lolium rigidum (assembly GCF_022539505.1). NCBI lineage: Eukaryota > Viridiplantae > Streptophyta > Magnoliopsida > Poales > Poaceae > Lolium > Lolium rigidum. The sequence continues at coordinate 193,603,692 of NC_061511.1, read as the reverse complement.
TGAATACTATTAATTGCCTTGCATGTTGGTATGACTAAATGAAGCTATCAAGAAACTATCTTTGCATGATGGTTAACTCTTATCTTTTACCATATGCTTTGTTCGTTGTAAATATGATCTTATGTATACTTACAAACTACCACCGGAAAATATTTCCTAATACCTCTTGTCCTAGGACAATTGGTAATCAATTATGAGGTAGATATTTATTGATCATATCTACATTGGCTCTTGTGTTTAAATTGCCTTATTTATTGCCATGAATTTGTTGTGCTTTGACTCCCATGTGTCTTCCTTGCATCTCATGGATCTAATTTGTCTATTCAAACTTTCTTAGCATTTTTTAGTAGATATAGGTAGCGTGATGATCCTAGTTTTGTGCATTTTGTATCCATATTCTAAATCCTAGATAATGCACTAATCTTGGGGGAGCTCTCCTATATTTGTTATAATGCTTAAACTTCTCTTGATCATTATCAAAAATTTGGTTTTGGGAGACATAAATTTCCTTTTGGTACTTTGTGCCATCATAAAAAGTGTCGAGGGTTTGGTTTTTTTGTTGGAACCTTGCTCTCTTGGGAGTTGGTTATCTCATTCCTTTGTGCTTAGGCTTAATTAGCTTCTTATGATGAGATAAGTCTTTGGAGTCAATCTTGTGTTGATTTGATTCTTTGATATAATTTGGGCAACCATTGTCTCTTGATTTATTTGGTGTTTTGTCCAAATTGTATCTTCCTTTGGTCCTTGAAAGTATTGTGCATGCATATTTAATATATGTATATCTTATGGCATGTGTCACTTTCATTGATCCAATATATAGGGTAAACTCCATCAAATCCTAATTTGGCTAAGATGTGCATGAAATTCAATTTCATATCTATATGCACATAGAATTGTGGAGTTTGTACTATATGTTGTAGTGTGTCTAACTACTTCGGACCCAATTAGTTTGGGGACCATTTTGTACTTACCTTTGTGTTAGGTACAATGGATATGCATTGGATGCTTGTCTCACTCTTGGAAAGAAGTGGTGACTCAATGGTAACTTGAGGCAAGCTAGGATGGTCAACGAACACATATCTACTACATCCACACCAATGCTATCTTGGTAACAAGTATCTTCTCATGCATACTTTTCTTGTATCCAACCTTATGGTTGCATCTTGGCATGAATCTCTTGATTTGCAAATGTTGTGCTTCTTGCAAAAGTCTTAATGAAACTTCTTTATTGTGAATGTGAGTAATTTGAGATGAGTGCATTTGTTGGGAAGTATTTTAAATCATGCTCATGATTCATCCATCCCAACTATGCCTATCTAGAAATTTTATTGCATATCAATTCCTCAAGGCTCTCACATGTGCAATATAGATGAAAGTGCAAATTTAGTTACTTCTTTTGGTATCCTCGTTTGTGATACTTGTTGCCTGTCTCAAATGCATCCCAACTATCTTCTATCCCTTGTTGATATTTTTGATGTATTTTATTTGTTTGTGGTTGAAATTCATGAATGTACAATAAGATAAAATTGAGCCTTTGGCCATGCTATTAAGCAAAAATTCTTATTGGTATATTGCATGACTTCGTCTTGGATATCATACTATTTTTCTTGCGTATCTATTTTGTGTGTGCATGTTTCTTTGTGGATAAATATCTTTGTGATATTGCCCACTTAGAGAAACTTATACACATAAGAGATGATACATCTCCTTTTGATATCTTATTTATTTATTGTGTGTTGATTGGTCAAGCTAAGCAATATAATTCATTGAAGACTATGATGATGCTTTTTGCTCATCCTTGTAATAGTCTTATAATATGCTTTATCATGCCTTTCACATATCATCTTGGTTGAGCCTTTTATTATGGTGCCTCTTACTTGTTGCTCAACTATTTGTTTGTTGCAAGTGTTTAGCTTACTTTTCTATCTATGATCTATTACAAATGTTTGTGTTTTAAATGAGGGAGTGAGGATTCCATGTTATGCATATTGTATTCAAATGCAACATTTTATTTTGTGCATGTACATTGGGAGCTTCCTCATTTGATTTAGAACACTATCTTGTGGTGATCATTAGAGTTTGATTCACGTAGTATCTTTTGTTTTTGAATGATATTATGGGAGTGATGATTCCATGTTTGTGCACTTTATACTCCAATGCAAATTGTCTAGTTTTGTGCACAAACCTTGGGGAGCTTCCTCATATTATTTAGAGCAATCTTCTTGATCTTATCATAATATCTATCTTTCTTTTGGTATCCTCCTTGTGGTTCATTTGGTTGCTTGCTTCATTTGTTGAAGCTTCTAGACTTTGTTATCTTTTTGCAATCTTTGATCCTATCTATAGTGTGATTCCTTCCGAATATTCGTCATTGGATATGTGCATTTGATTCCACTCAAATTATGAGAAATGCACACGCTATGGAGGAACTCTCACTATATTGGCCTTCTAAATTTTTCACCCATTTCGGCAATTGGTGCCAATGGGGGAGAAGTTTGGAGGGTTTAAGGGAATTTGGTTATGTCTTTGCTTTGTGCTTAAGCATGTGCCTTTATTGCATTGCATCTTGTTGCTTTGCATAGTTGAATATTTAGAGGAAACTCCACTAGGCTTTGAATGCCAATATATGCAATGAAAGTCAAGATCATTCACACATGCATATATTATGGGGGAGTTTGCTCTATATATTCAACTTATTTGTTACTTAAATTCCTTATATAAACCCTCTCAAAGAGATTGTCATCAATTACCAAAATGGGGGAGATTGAAAGTGCATGGAGCCCCCATGTGTGGTTTTGGTAATTAATGACAATCCCTATGGACTAATGTTTGCATTGAGTTATATTTGTAGGAGTTGTCCATAGGCAATTCTTGAACCATATGTTGGCTTCAAGGTTGCAATAAGAAGAATTTGATGAAGGATATCAAGTGTCAAGTATGTCTTGAAGATGAAGATGAAATGAGCCCTCAAGTTACTTCAAGACATCAACATGATGAAGAATGAAGAAATGAAGTGCAAGTTCAAGATGTATCATCTCGAAGAGATCCTTTGCTTGAGTCTTGCCATCCATATGGTGATCATGGATATGTGAAGATGCGCCGAAGAAGAAGCTCTCCCATGGTGGATTATGGGGGAGCAATCCACATGGTGGTCATGGTTATGTGAAGATACGCCGAAGAAGAAGCTCTCCCATGGTGGATTATGGGGGAGCAATCCTCAAGACTTCGTCAAGCAAGCACAAACAAGAAATGCGTTCCATCTTGTTGAAGTCAAGATCGTCGTCATCAAGCTCAAGTGGAATGCGCAAGTATAAGGTTTGCTCTTGATAGGGTTTCTTTCTCACCGGTCTCATAGTGTAGTTGGAGACCGGTTTATAGTTTAGTTGCCGTACTATCAAGAGGGCTCTCGAGTGAGTAACTCGATCGTATCGTTCGGAGAGAGCTCAAACCTTTGCATCCTTGCATCATATTTCTTGGTTGTCATTTGGACCTTATCCATGTGATGTTTTAGAGCTTGTGCTTATTCTCATGACAAGCTCTAGTTCATCGAAAACGGATTTCGCATAGATCACTTGTTGCGTTTTCGAGTTTGGTTCATCATCTTTCTTGGTTGTCATTTGGATCTTATCCATGTGATGATTTAGAGCTTGTGCTTATTCTCATGACAAGCTCTAGTTCATCAAGAATGGTTTTTGCACGGGCAACTTGTTGCATTTTCGAGATTGGAGGTTTTACCGGTATGTCTTTTTAGATAGGTCAAACCTTTCATCATTTGTTTCTATCCTCCCTTGTTGGACTATGATGGTTTCCTGCATGATCTTGTAGAGCTTGTTCCTAGCTTCAAAACAAGCCCAAGATCATCAAAATCGGAGTCCGGATGGTAAAGTTATGCCCGTTTTAGTTTTGGTGTTTCAGCAGTTTACTTAGGCCGGATATTTCGGAAATATCCGGGCCGGATTATCCGGGCCGGATATTTCGGAAATATCCGGCCCCCTCGAAATCGGCTAAGGACCTGGGGAATTGCTGCTCAGTATAGGGGCCGGATTTTTGGCCGGATTTTGACCAGGTTTTGTCCCTGAGGCCGGATTATCCGGGGGCGGATTATCCGGCCCCAACTTAGGCCGGATTATCCGGCCCTCGAAAGTCTGCAACGGCTCGATTTTCTTGGGGGGTATAAATACCCCCTTCTTCCTCCTTGGGCTATTGCTTTTTTCCCACTCTCTCTCTCCTCCATTGTTGTTCTTGAGAAGCTTGCCCTATCTCTCTATCCCTCCATGATTCTTGCCCCATTTTGAGGGAAAAGAGAGAGGAGATCTAGATCCACACTTTGACCAAACCAAATCATCTCTTTGTGAGTGAATCTTTGGGATCTAGATCTTGGAGAATTTTGTGTTCTCCTCTTTGTTCTTCCTCTCTTATTCCCCCAATAGCTTTTGTAGCTTTGTTGGAATTTGAGAGAGAAGGACTTGAGCATCTTTGTGGTGTTCTTGCCATTGCATTTGGTGCATCGGTTTGAGTTCTCCACGGTGATTCGTGGAGGTGAAAGCAAGAAGGTTGTTACTCTTGGGTTCTTGGAACCCTAGACGGATTCTAGGCCTTTGTGGCGATTTGTTGGGAGCCTCCAATTAAGTTGTGGATGTGTGCCCCAATCTTTGTGTAAGGCCCGGTTTCCGCCTCGAAGGAAATCCCTTAGTGGAACCGTGACCTAGGCCTTTGTGGCGAGGGTCACCGGAGATCTAGGTGAGGCGCCTTCGTGGCGTTCGGTGTGTGGTGTGAGTACCGCATCTTGGGGTGAGGCCTTTGTGGCGTTGGTGTGCATCGAGCAACCACACCTCAAGGTGAGCCTCTTGTGGCGTTCGGGAGCACTAAGCAACCGCACCTCTCCACCGTAGATTAGCACTCGCAAGAGTGTGAACTCCGGGATAAATCATCGTCTCCCGCGTGCCTCGGTTATCTCTATACCCGAGCTCTTTACTTATGCACTTTACCTTGTGATAGCCATCGTGCTTGAAGTTATATATATCTTGCTATCACATACTTGCTTGTATTGCTTAGCATAAGTTATTGGTGCACATAGGTGAACCATTGCTTAGAATAAGTTGTTGGTGCACATAGGTGAACAATAGTATATAGGCTTTGGGCTTGACAAAGTAAACGCTAGTTTTATTCCGCATTTGTTAAGCCCATCTCGTAAAAGTTTTAAATCGCCTATTCACCCCCCCCCCCTCTAGGCGACATCTGTGTCCTTTCAGTGTATCGTAGTACTTTCGATAAATAAGAGTGTCGAACCCAACGAGGAGCAGAAGGTGTTGACAAGCAGTTTCGATGAAGGATTCACTGTAAATGCTCACAGACAAGTTTTCAGGAGGTTTTGATATAGCAGATAAATAAAATACAAGTAAAATGCGAGAATAATAATTGCAGCAAGTGGCCCAATCTTTTTTAGCACAAAGGACAAGCCGGTTTGTTTACTTATGATGACCAAACGTTCTTGAGGACACACGGGAATTTAGTCTAGTGCTTTCGCTTCATATTGTTGATTAATCTTCATTGTTTTGATAAGTGTTGTGTGGGTGAACCTATGCTAATGCACCGCCCTTCCTAGGACTAATACATACTTGTGATTAAACCCCTTGCAAGCATCCGCAAATACAAGAAAGTAATTAAGATAAATCTAACCACAACCTTAAACTGTGAGATCCTGCTATCCCTCATGCATCGATATACCAACGGGGGTTCAGGTTGCTGTCACTCCGGCAACCCCACAATTAGTAAACGAATACAAGATGCATTCCCCTAGGCCCATAAAGGTGAAGTGTCATGTAGTCGTTCACATGACACCACTAGAAGAATAACACCACAACTTAAATATCAAACCATTAAATATTACTCAACATAGTTCACTACTAACATTTAGACTTCACCCATGTCCTCAAGAACTAAACGAACTACTCACAAGACATCATATGGAACATGATCAGAGGTGATATGATGATGGATAACAATCTGAACATAAACCTTGATTCAACGGTTTCACCCAATAGCATCAATAACAAGGAGTAATCAACACCGGGAGAGTTTCCCCTATGAAATACTCAAGATTCAACCCTAGATGTTACAGCGGAGACGAGGTGCAGCGGTGGAGATGACGGTGTCGGTGGTGGAGATGATGATGATGATGATCCCAATGAAGTCCAGCTCGATGACGGTGACGATGGCGACGATTTCCCCCCTCCGGGAGGGAATTTCCCCGGCAGATTTCTGCCTGCCGGAGAGCTCTTTTCTCTCTGGTGTTTTCCGCCTCGAGGAGGCGGCGATGACTATCCTCGATGTTCCCCCGCACCTTAGGGTTTCTAGGAGATGAAGTACGCGAAAGGGCGATGGCCGAGGGGGTCGTGGGCCCCCTCCCCACGTGGCAGCGCGCCGGCATTGGTGGCCGCGCCGGCCCATGGGGAGGGCCCATGGCGGCCCTCCTCGGCCTCCCCTTTTGGCTGGATTCGTCATCTGGAAAAATAGGAGCTTCGGTATATTTTCCGTCAATTGTTGATCTTCGGAAATATTGTATCCTGACGGTGCTTTTTCCAGCAGAATTCTGACTCCGGTGAGTAATTCTCCAATAATCATGAAACGTGCAAAATAGGTGAAATAACATAAGTATCATCTCTAAATATGAAATATATCAATGAATAACAGTAAGTTATGATATAAAATAGTGATGCAAAATGGACGTATCAACTCCCCCCAAGCTTAGACCTCGCTTGTCCCCAAGCGAAACTGAACTCACTAAACAAGACCACATGTTTATGGAGTGAAGAGTCGATAAATAAAATACGGACAAGAAGCATCACATTTATTAATTCACACAAGACATTCTGGTAAACAACTTCCTCATATAACTCAACTTGAAACAAGTAGAGGGAAATCACAAATAAAGGTGCATATGAAATCATAATTGGTGATGGCAAACTTCGTTCTTGGTCAAAGAACAATTAACAGATTGTACTTATCTTTCGAGCAGAGCCTTTATATTAGAGCTTATATGGCAGAACTTACATGCTCAATCATAACAATCTCCTCATAATCATTGATAACCTTCAAAGTTATATTCATTCAGATAAAATTTTGTACCAAACAAGGAAGAATAAAAGACATGATTAAATAGATCACAATATAAATGGTTGGATCACAACAACTCAATTGCTTGCTTGAGATAGAGGGAAATAGGTTTACTGACTCAACATAAAAGTAAAAGATAGGCCCTTCGCAGAGGGAAGCAGGGATTAAATCATGTGCTAGAGCTTTTCAAGTTTTGAAATCATATAGAGAGCATAAAAATAAAGTTTTGAGAGGTGTTTGTTGTTGTCAACGAATGGTAGTGGGCACTCTAACCCCCTTGTCAAACAGACTTTCAAAGAGCGGCTCCCATGAAGGACGTTATCTCTACCAGCAAGGTAGATCATCCATCTTCTCTTTTGTTTACACATGTATTTTAGTTTTATTTATAGATGACACTCCTCCCAACCTTTTGCTTTCACAAGCCATGGCTAACCGAATCCTCGGGTGCCTTCCAACATTTCACATACCATGGAGGAGTGTCTATTGCAAAATTAAGTTGCTTACTGATAAATCAGGGCAAAACATGTGAAGAGAATTATTAATGAAAGTTAATTAATTGGGGCTGGGCACCCCGTTGCAGCTCTTTTTGCAAAATTATTGGATAAGCGGATGTATATGCCACTAGTTCATTGGTGAAAGTCTGTTCAACAAGATTGAAAGATAAAACACCACATACTTCCTCATGAGCTATAAAACATTGACACAAATAAGAGATAATAACTTTTGAATTGTTTAAAGGTAGCACATGAAATATTTACTTGGAGTGGCGCAAAATACCACATAATAGGTAGTTATGGTGGGCACAAATGGCATGGGTTTGGTTTAAGGTTTTGGATGCACGAGAAGCATTCCCTCTCGATACGGTGTCTTTGGCTAGCAAGGTTGGTTAGCAAGCATAAGAGTTGAGGGAAACAAACAAATATACATGTGATAGAAACAATCATGCATCTTCCTTGTAAGAAAAAACAATTTTAACTTCAGAATACTAAGCTCATTAGCTAACAAGAAAGAAAGATAATGAAATAATATATCTACATGTACTTCCCTCTTTTCTACTTAAGCCTCAAAGTATTGTTGCTGTTGACCAATGCTAAGTTTGTCAAAACCAAATAGATTTACTTGATGCTCCCAAAGTGATATCAATACTAACAACAAGATCAATCATATAACAGAAATTGCAAACTAAAATAAGGTGTGCAAAACTTAAATGATAAAACTTCTCATTAATATTCCATAACGATAACTCACACCAAGGGATACATAGATAACCAACTAAAAGAGAGATACTTCCACACTGCAAACCATCTTATATGATAACTTCCCTACTCATGGTATGACACTACTTGACAGTAAAAAGGTAAAAGATAGTGATGATGTGATACCGTGACACTCCCCCAAGCTTGGAACAAGCCAAGGGGGTGCCAATACCAATGATGAATTACTCCTTCGGTGGTGATGGTGAATTCTTGATAAGCTTCTTAACAAGCTCCTTTAGCTCATCAATCTCGTAGGTGAGGTTGCGGATCAGCTCCGAGTTGTGCTCGACGCGGTTAATGAGTATGTCAGACGGCGAGTCCCAACTCTTAGAGTTGTTTCCCCACTCCTGAGCTTCAGGTTTCATCCTTCCTGCATTGTTTGAACGATCCATATCCCAGCTACTAGGCAATTCTTCCTTAGGAATCCTTTCAATTTGACTCTAATGAATTAGAGTGTGGAAGGGGTTATTAATGCCTGGAGAAGATGTCCTTGGAGCTAGGAAGCGACGTGGGACTTTTCCTCCAGTGCTCATTCGTGCGCTTCTCTTGAGGTTGAACGGATTTGCCACCACCCCGATGCTTGCGACGGTGGCGCGCGGGTATACACGCGGGTCTTCCTCCACTTCTCCTTCATCTTCACTCTCGACTTCTTCTTTCAACTCGGGGTCTTGAATATCTTCCTCCAAAGGCCCCTTGCCCTTGTTGTTGGAGACCATGGTGGCTCTAGATCCGAAAACAATATCTGGCAGAAAACAGCTCGAAACAAAACACGACAAGAAGACGATATACGGACCTCGGGGGTCCGGGGGATTATATAACAAAAAAATTCACGACAAAAGGAAAGTACCAGGTCGAACCCGAGTGGGAGAGGGACTCCGAGGAGCCGTCCCCATATGGCGGCGCGGCCAGGGTGGGGCCCGCGCCACCACGTGGGGACGCGCCCTCGTGCGCCTCCTCCACTCCGATTCGATCTCGTAATTTTTCATATTTTCTAAAAATAGCAAAAATATTGTTCGGAAAGTTAAACGCGGACTTTTTACTACCAAAATTGTTACCTATTCGAAGTCGAACTCTGCAGAACTATCAATTTGATCTTTGATGAAAGTTTCGGGAGTCACCACTCGAATAACATCAACATCTTCATTATAAGAATCTCTAGAAATATAATGTTTGAGTCTTTGTCCATTCACCACTTGTGTGGCATCATCTTTCAGCGAAGCAATTTTTATTGCCCCTGAACGATACACCTCCACAATGACATATGCTCCTTCCCATTTTGAGAGTAATTTCCCTGCAAAAAATCTGAGACGAGACCGATACAATAGGACTTCATCTCCAATATTAAATTCTCTTTTAATAATTCTTCTATCATGACATTTCTTAACTTTCTCCTTAAAAAGTTTAGCAGTTTCATAAACTTCACTTCTCCACTCATCTAAAGAACTCAATTGTAGCAACCTTTTCTTACCGGCAAGTTTAAAATCTTTATTAAGTTCTCTTACAGCCCAATAAGCTTTGTGCTCTAGCTCTAAAGGTAAATGACAAGCTTTTCCATAAACCATTTTATAAGGAGACATACCCATAGGATTTTTATAAGCGGTTCTATAAGCCCACAACGCTTCCTTCAACTTACTAGCCCAATTTTTCCTAGATTTATTAATAGTCTTTTGCAAGATAGATTTAATTTCTCTATTTGATAATTCTACTTGTCCACTAGTTTGAGGATGATAAGCTGAAGCAATTCTATGATTAATACCATATTTAGCAAGAGTTTTTCTAAAACCACCATGAATAAAATGAGAACCTCCATCAGTCATATAAGATATCTAGGTACTCCAAACCTAGGAAAAATAACATCTAAAAGCATTTTTAAAGAGGTCTCTGAAAGAACATTTCCCGCCCTTTTGGGTTTTGTGTGTTTGACGTCAACACTATGTATATTTTTATGTGTGTTTATGTAGACAGGTACAAGCCATCAAAAATTGATGGATCGGTGTATTGGTTTTGCTGTTCGAATGTTCCGCAGGTTTTCCGGATTCGGCGGAAGTTCCGGCCAAGTCCGGCGGAAGTTCCGGCCTGTCATTTTTCAGCGAGTAGCTTCTCGGCGCAGTCTGGACTCGACTTTCTCTTCGGGGCGGAAGTTCGGTGGAGTTGGCCGGAAGTTCCGGCCAGCGGAACTTCCGCCCAACTTCCGGCAAGTTCCGGAATTGCGAGTTTGTGGCTCGGCATGTCTCCGTAAGGTTTTTGCCAATTCTCGAACTTGGCCGGAACTTGGCCGGAACTTCCGGCCACCGGAAGTTCCGCCCAAGTTCCGCCCCTTCATGTGCTTTGCGTGTATTTTTACGGGGCGGAAGTTCCGGCCCGAGTGGCCGGTACTTCGGTGGAAGCTGAACTTCCGGCCATCCTGGCCGGAACTTCCGGTGTTAGTGGTTTTCGTCCCCAACGGTCGGATCCGAAAGCTCCTCCCATATAAATAGCTTTCTCCTTCAAAGGGACAAGTTGCTCAATCATTGCAAGAAAAATCTGCCAAGCTTCACCACCATTAGAGCCACCTCAAGAACACAAGATTTGCAAGATCTCCTTCCTCCCCCAACCAAAGCTCTTGATCTTTGGAGATTCGAAGGAGAAGACACCGATCTACATCCTCACCGAAGCGTTCTTCATTTCCCCCTCTCTTGTTTGAGGGATCTCATGCTAGTGTTCCTATTTGGTTCCCTAGTTGATTTGTTGTTGATGTGTTGTTGTTGATTGTTGTATTGTTACAGATTTGGGAGCCTCCAATTTGGTTGTGGATGTGTGCCCCAAGAACTTTGTAAAGGCCCGGTTTCCGCCTCGAGGAAATCCCTTAGTGGAAGTGGGCTAGGCCTTTGTGGCGTTGCTCACAGGAGATCTGAGTGAAGCCTTCGTGGCTGTTGGTTTGGCTTGCGTAGCAACCACACTCCTCCAAACGTAGACGTACCTTCTTGCAAAGGAAGGGAACTACGGGAATCATCTCCGTGTCATTGCGTGCTTCACTCTCGGTTACCTCTATCCCACTCTATCTACTATTGTGTAGCTATACCTTGCTTAGTTGATATCCTTGTCATATAGGTAAATTCACTTAGTTGCATATCTAGAGAATTTACCTTTGTGTCAAGCCTAAATTGAAAAAGAACTAAAAATTGGTTAGCACCTATTCACCCCCCTCTAGGTGCGGCATACTATCCTTTCAATTGGTATCGAGCCTCGGCTCTTATTTCGGGCTTAACCGCCTAAGAGTATGCCGGACGAGGTGCCCTCGGTAGGGGCCGCCAGTACGGTCTCCGTGGAAGACTTCAATTCATTGAAGTCCTCCATGGAAGCCCAAATGGAAAGCATGAAAAAGATGATTGCCGAGCTTTTGGCTCCGGCCCTACCCAAGGCACCTAGTGTAGAGGTAAAAGACACGGGTGCGTTAGATGATGGAGAGGCTTCGGACTTACCCTCATCTACCAAACCCGTGGAAGGTGACAACTTAAACACTATCAAATCTACAAGTGCATCTCCTAGGGGAACTAGTGGAGGTGAAAGCTACAATCGAGTAGCTCCACCTTTCCTATCTCCCGATATACCGGTTCCCCTTCCTCATTTAAACATTCGGGGTGACCCACCTAAGTTTTCCGTTGATAATTTCGATACTTGGCAATTTGAGTTCCGCTCTCATGTTTGTAGTGCCTCCAATGAACTATGGAGAATCATCTTGGAGGGCTTCAAGCCATACAACCCCGACAAGTTGACTAGAAGAGAAGCCGTTGATAGTCAACTCAACAACACCGCCCTTCACATGATTCAAACTAGTGTGGGGACTCCGAATTGCATCGTGTCCGGAACTACACCACCGCCAAGGAAGCTTGGGACGGCTTGGCCGCTAGTTGCATTGGAAGTGAGAGCACAAGGAGGAACAAGTATAATGCTCTTAAGAATAAAGCCGAAGGATTCTTGAGGCTACCGGATGAAGATCATGAACTCATGTATGGAAGACTTGTCACGGTTGCCGATGCCTTCCGGCTTATTGGTGCCACCCACATCAATGACTCTTGGATCAAGGAGAAGTACATTGAATGCATGATGCCATTTGCTCCCATTGATGTCAAGACTCTTGTGGGAAGGGAATGCTATTCCTCTCTCACCTCTCAACAAGTCGTGCACGAGATGCAAGCTCTCAAGGTGCTTGAAGAAACCTCTCATGATTCTCGCAATCGTGCTCTTGGAATGGCAAAAGGTTCCAATCTTGCCTTGGTGGTCAACTCCGGTGAAGAAGTGATTCCTCAAGAATCTTATAGGGCATCTTGGAGTATGTCCTATCCGGAAGATTTGCAATGCCACTACCATGATCACATGGCCTTCCATGCAAAATCCTTTTGGGTTGATCCCTCCAAGGCCAAGGAAGACAACATCAAGAGGAACAACAAAAGTGGTTTCACTAGCTTTGGTCCAAAGACAAGATCTTGCTACAATTGTGATGACAAGCGCCACTTCATTGCCGAATGCCCCTATGAAAATAGAGAGCTTCATAATGGAAGGCTCATTCCCAAGGACAAGAGCAAGGACACCAAGGGCAAGTATTCAAAAGCCCCCAACAAGAAGTTCTACAACAACAAGACCAAGAAGGGCAAGAGGCCCTCAAGAGTTGTGCTAGTAACAAGGGAAGAATATTCTTCCGATGAAGTTGAAAGTTCTAGTGGTGATGAAGATGAAGAAAGCTCAAAGGAATTGGCCGCCATTGTCACCACCAACATACCCTCTTCATCTCTCTTTGAATCTCCCAATGAGAACCCTCCTATCAAGAATGCACATTGCTTCATGGCAAGGTCCTCCGTGGACACATCTATCGTGCTATCAACTCAAGAAGAGTATACCTCCGGAGATGATGATGTTGATGATGAAGAAGATGCCTCCACCAATGGATTGGTTGCTCTTGCCTCCCTCTCCACTAACTCTTCATCTCCAAGTGAATCCCCCAATGAGGTCATCCTTGTGGAGGAAGAAAGTTGCCTCATGGCTAAATCCTCCGAGGTATCATCTCCTAACCCCTCTATTCCTAACATATCTAGTGAACTAGGGGTTGATGATGCTAGTCTAAAAGTGAAACAAGAAATGCTAGATTTTGATGATTTCATTCTCAACCTACAAGGTAACACTAAAAAGCATGTTTCAAACCTCATGATTCGTTTAGCTCAACAAAGTGCTATGCTTGAGAAAAAGGGTCAAATAGAGAGAGAAGACTCTCTCGAAATCCATGCTCTTAAAAATGCTCTTGAGGAATGTCAAGAAACCATAGCTTCTCTTGAAGAGAGGTTAGAAAATATTGAAGAACCTCAAGATAAAATTAACAAGCTCACTAAAGCTAGAGATCTTGCTAGGGCTAAGAATAAAGTGTTTACAAAGGAAAAGGCCCAATTTGGGGTTGATCATGAGAAACTTGTGAAGGATCTAGATGAACTAGACAAAGCTCACAAAGCTTTGAAGAGTGAATACACTCTCCTATCCAAGTCGTTTGAGCAACTTCAAATTAGGCTTGCTTCATATGATGTGCCTAGTTCCTCTACTCCTCTATGTGATCATGCAAACATTGTTGAGGAAAATGCTAGGTTGAAGGATGAACTTGCTAAGGCCTCCTCTCCCCAAAGTAAACTTTCTTTGGATGATCTTTTGAGTAAGCAAAGATCAAACAATGGGAAGGAGGGCCTTGGTTTTAAAGCCAAGCCAAAGAAGGCAAACAAGCAAAAGGCCAAGCCCGCACAAGAAAAGAAGAAAGAAGTCACTAATGGTGAAGCCTCCAAGGGCAACACCATGAATGATGATGATGCGGGAATTGCTAACCCTCACTATGTTTTATTTAAAGATTATTATGGTGATGTTTATGCTAAATATGTTGGCCCATATGATGGTTATATTGCTTGGTCTATTTGGGTCCCAAAGACCCTTGTTGCTAACAAAAGAGGACCCATTGCAAAATGGGTACCTAAATCCAAGAATTGATCTCATGTAGGACTATGCCGCGGAGGTTCAAAATGGGTACTTGATAGTGGATGTACAAGTCATATGACCGGCGGCAAGAACCTCGTCAAGGAGTTGAGGCCTAACATTAATGATATCACCGTCTTCTTTGGCGATAATTCTACATCCGAGGTATTGGGTTTTGGCAAGGTTGTGGTTGCACACAACATTACTCTTGTGGATGTCATGCTTGTCAAAACCCTTGGTTACAATTTGCTTTCCGTTTCCGCCCTTGGCAAGATGGGTTTCGCCGTCTTTATTGATAATGATATTGTGGTCCTCTTGTGGAGCAAGACTCTAAAAGTCGCATTCGTTGGGTATCGCGAACACAACTTGTATGTGGTGGACTTTTGGGGACCACCACGTCAAGTGCGATGTGCCTATTCGGAAAGGCGGACGTGGGTTGGTTGTGGCATCGCCGCCTAGCCCATGTCAACATGAGAACTTTGCAAAGTCTTCACAAGGGGAACCATATTGTGGGACTAATGGAAAATGTGTCTTTTGCCAAAGATCGTGTTTGTAGGGCTTGTGTTGAAGGCAAAATGCATGACTCTCCGCATCCAAGCAAGACCATTATCTCTTCCAAGAGGATCTTGGAGCTCCTTCATGTGGATCTCTTTGGTCCCGTTACTCATGCAAGTCTTGGTGCGAAGAAACATTGCTTGGTGATTGTCGATGACTACTCAAGATACACTTGGGTCTACTTTCTCAAGACGAAAGATGAGACTCAACAAATATTCATTGACTTTGCTACCGAGGTGCAACGCCAACACAACCTCCTCATTATGGCAATAAGAAGTGACAACGGCTCCGAGTTCAAGAACTACACACTCAATGATTTTCTTAGTGATGAGGGGATTCGTCATCAATATTCCGCTGCTTACACCCCTCAACAAAATGGTGTTGCGGAGTGGAAGAACCGGACTCTTATGGATATGGCAAGGTCTATGATGGCGGAGTATAAATCCCGCTATAACTTTTGGGCCGAAGCCATCTCCACCGCTTGTCACTCCTCCAACCGGCTCTATCTCCGCAAGGGCTTGAACAAGACTCCATATGAAATACTCACCGGGAACAAGCCTAATATCTCATACTTCAAGGTGTTCGGGTGTAAGTGTTTCTACAAAATCAAAGGAGTTCGTTTATCTAAATTCGCTCCTAAAGCTTTGGAGGGTATATTTGTTGGTTACGGTGCCGAATCTCACACTTATAGAATCTTTGATGTATCCTCCGGGATTATCATTGAATCTTGTAGTGTGAAGTTCGAAGAAAATGATGGCTCCCAAGTGGGGCAAGTTGATGTTTGTGCAGGTGATGAAATACCTCAAGATGCCATAGTAAGAATGGGTGTGGGATTTTTCCGCCCCATTGAGGGACACTGTGTGGCGTCTCGGGAAGAACTATGCTCTACCACGGTGGAGCCCTCATCTTCTCAACATCAACAAACCTTACCTAGTGAAGCAAATGATGCACCAACCCAAGAACAAGAACAAGACTCTCCCTCTTATGTGCAAGATCAAGGACAAGATCAAGGTCAAGATCAACCTATCACTCACAATGCCTCCAATGAGGAACCAAACAACTCTTGCCCTTCCCCGAACATTGTTCAAGATCAAGCACATGAGATTGAGCAACCCCAAGCAATTGAGGAAGCTCAAGTTCAAGGTCAAGACGGGGACCCAAATGATCAAGTTGATCAAGTGACACCTCCAAGGCCTAGAAAGACCAAGGAGGAGATCGAGGCCCGTCGTCTAGCAAGAAGAGATAGGAACCTCGAGCTACGTGGACACACTCATGACAAGGTTCTTGGTGATGTTAGGGCAAAGGTTTCCACAAGAAGGCAATTGGCGAACTTTAGCCATCATCATGCTTATATCTCCTTAGTGGAACCCAAGAAAGTATTTGAAGCCCTTGAAGATTCGGATTGGTTGGAAGCTATGCATGAAGAACTCAACAACTTCAAGCGCAACAAAGTGTGGACTTTAGTAAAGAAGCCAAAGGAGTGCCGCAATGTTATAGGCACTAAATGGATTTTCAAGAACAAGCAAGATGAGTTTGGAAATGTTGTGAGGAACAAGGCAAGATTGGTGGCTCAAGGGTTCTCTCAAGTTGAGGGTATTGACTTTGGAGAAACCTATGCTCCCGTGGCTCGCCTTGAGTCCATCCGTATCCTTCTTGCTTATGCTTCGCATCATAACTTTAAGTTACAACAAATGGATGTGAAAAGTGCTTTTCTTAATGGTCCTTTGCATGAAGAGGTTTATGTTAAGCAACCCCCGGGTTCGAGGATCTCAACTTTCCTAACCATGTCTACAAGCTTGATAAAGCACTTTATGGTCTCAAACAAGCTCCTAGAGCTTGGTACGAGCACCTTAAGGAATTGTTGGTAGACCGTGGGTTTGATGTTGGGCTAATCGACCCCACTCTTTTTACTAAGAGGGTCAATGGGGAGCTTTTCGTTTGCCAATTATATGTTGATGATATTATATTTGGATCTACTAACAAAGCTTTCAATGATGAATTCTCAAAGCTTATGACCGATAGGTTTGAGATGTCTATGATGGGAGAGATGAAGTTCTTCCTTGGTTTTGAGATCAAGCAATTGAGGGAAGAAACCTTCATCAACCAAGCAAAATATCTCCAAGACATGCTCAAGAGGTTCAAGATGACCGAGATGAAGGGTGTGGCCACTCCTATGGTTACCAAATGTCATCTTGCA
Organism: Lolium rigidum; assembly: GCF_022539505.1. Classification (NCBI taxonomy): domain Eukaryota; kingdom Viridiplantae; phylum Streptophyta; class Magnoliopsida; order Poales; family Poaceae; genus Lolium; species Lolium rigidum. Next base: position 193,586,583 of record NC_061511.1, on the reverse strand, counting down.
CTAGATCCCAATGGTAAAGAGGTGGATCAAAAGGTATATCGCTCCATGATTGGATCCTTGCTTTACCTTTGTGCATCTAGACCGGACATAGTGTTGAGTGTTGGTGTGTGTGCAAGGTATCAAGCTTCTCCTAAAGAGAGCCACATGATGGCTCTCAAAAGAATCTTTCGATATTTGGTTGATACCCCAAGATATGGTATTTGGTACCCCAAAGGCTCAAGTTTTATTCTCAATGGCTATACCGATGCGGATTGGGCGGGTGACAAGGATGATAGGAAATCAACTTCCGGGGCTTGCCAATTCCTTGGTAGGTCCTTGGTGTGTTGGTCTTCTAAGAAGCAAAATTGTATATCTCTCTCCACCGCCGAAGCCGAATATGTTGCCGCCGCAAGTGGATGCACTCAATTGTTATGGATGAGGCAAACTTTAAAGGAATACGGTGTCATTTGTGACAAAGTGCCTCTATTATGTGACAATGAAAGTGCCATCAAGATTGCCTATAATCCGGTGCAACATTCAAGAACGAAGCATATTGAGATCCGGAATCATTTCATTAGGGATCATGTTGCCCGGGGTGATATTGAGCTTATCTATGTTCCTACCAAAGATCAACTTGCCGATATATTCACGAAGCCTCTTGATGAAGCAAGGTTCTCTTATTTGAGGAATGAGCTAAATATCATTGATTCAAGGAGTATAGCTTGACCATCTTGCAAACACACTTTTGTCTCAAAACTTTATTTGGTTTAGATGTGGGCATGGAAATAGGGGAGTGCGGTTTAAATTATTGAGCTATCCCTCCCCCCATAATGCCAACATTAAGAAATCATTCTCTTTATATCATATGTTGATATGTGAGCTTCAATGATGAGTAGTGGCTTGGACCCAAGATATATCTTCGCGGTGCCATGCCACAACACTCATATATGGTGGTCTAGGCCACCACACTCTTCTTTGTGAAGAGTTGGAGTTGTTTGGATTTTCATTGGATTTTATTGACATCTCCTTGTTTATGGGAAATCACTCATTTTTGGCCTTCATTTGATTTATTTGCAAAAATGAGTGATCATGTACCATCTCACAGTTTGGCGTATCTGTCCTAAGCCTATCTCATCTAAGACATATCTTTCACCCTCTCCAAGTGCACCTTGTTCGTGTCAAAATCCTGTTTTTGGGCACAGTTCCGTGTTCCACCGGAAGTTCCGGTCACTTCGGCCGGTACTTCCGGCTGGTATTTTCTCTTCGCCAGCCTTCATTCTGTTCGTGTCCCGGAGAAGTGGTCCTGCGAGACCGGAAGTTCCGGCTCCAACGAGCGGAACTTCCGGCCTTAAGTGGCCACTATATAAAGGGGCCGAACGGGTGAGCGGCTCATTCTTCCCCACTTTTCCCCTTTCCAAGATCTGTTTGGTGGTGCTCCTCCCTTGGCCGGCTGCTCGCTCCTCCGGCCGGATCTCCCTCCTCCGGCGCTCCCCGTCGGATCGTCTCCGTGGATCGGCATCCTCTCCTCTTCTCCTCCATGGCTCCCCCGGCTTGTGCCCTCTCCCTCTCTACGTGTGGGTAGACCTCACTAGATGAAATATAGGGCATACTCTAGGCAAAGCTTTGGTAGAAATCCTCTAGATGTCTTTCCTCTACTAGATCGTGCGTAGGATGTCATGGTAATGCAAACTAGTTAGCCATTGCCTCAGATCTGGTGGGAAACAGTAGCTGTTTTCGAACAGCCTGGAAGTTCCGGACCTTCAAGCCGGAACTTCGCCCGGCGGAACTTCCGCCGGTTCCCACCGAACTTCCGGCCTGGAGAATTTTTCTCGCTATTACCCGAAATCCCGTGCATGCTCGGTGTTTGGCCTCCTTGCTTATGTGCACTCATTCATCACTCCTATCATGTTGTTTTCGTTATCAGGTGGTTCCAAGAAGAGAGGCAAGGATCATGTGGATGAGGTTGAGGAAGAGCTTGAGCAAATCCGACCATCCAAGCTCACCGCTCGCCGACAAGCCGCTCGGAGGCACAAGTCACCGGCTGTTCGTGGGAAGAACATACACATATCCGTGAAGGGAATGCAATACAATGAGTACAAGGAGCTTCGTGACTTGAACCCTTACCTCACCCCTCGAGCAATAGGGTTGGGGATAAGCGGTTCCACAACAAGACCCAAGAGGAGATATTCTATGAGATCTACATACCATTCAAGAAGGGGTCGCTCCTCAACATGCTATTGACACCGGGAAGATGGCCGCTAATAAGTACTTTGACGAAGCCTATGCCATGTGTGGAGAGTTTGGGCTCTATCCCATTATGGAGCTCAACAAGGACTATGATGTTGGGTTGATTCAACAATTCTATGCCACCGTCCATTTTGAGCAAGATGAAGCAAGAACATTTCGGTGGATGACTCATGAGAGGCTCCTTGAGTCTAACTTGGCAAAGTTTGGAACCGCCCTTGGATATCCTCGCTACCCGGGCGTTGATGCAAATGGTTGGAGATGCCATGATAGCCAATGGGCTCAAACAAGGGAAGTCTTGGCGCACCTCTACATCCCCGGTTGGGGTATAGCGGGCAAGAGTGCGGATCTTCTCCCTACTTGGGATATTATGCTTAGAGTCTACCGGGAAACCATTGGACCAAAGGGTGGCAACCTTGATGAGATACATCTTTATGAAGTGGATCTAATGGCAAACTCTTTTGCTAAGAAGGGCACCGGTGAGAAGCTTGATGTGATGGACTACATCTACCATGAGATGTGGTCATGTGTGTATGAGAAGAAGCTTCCCGCCTTTGCTCCGTACATTATGAAGCTCATTGAGGACACTTGGATGGAGACTTGCAATGCTAGACTTGTTCAATCCATTCCACTCTCTCTCACATCCCATGAAGTGAAGACTTTGAGGGCCAAGCGCCACAACTCTGCTCTTGAAGAGGTTGACCCCATGGATGAGAAGCCACCAAGTTGGGCTTCCAAGCTAGCACGCCGCATGAGACAGATTTTTTGCCTCACCTCTGCAGTCAACCACCGTCAGCATCAGCAGCATGCAGAAGCCAAGAAGTCTCGGGTTCGTCAGAAGAGCATCATGAGGGCACTTGCTGTGGACGTGTCTCCTCCCGGATCCGAGGAGAGCATCACTCCGGAGGCGGAATGGATCTCTCAGCATGGCGTGCCTCTTCCCCCAGATGGTCTTGAGATCGAGTCTCCTCCTCACACTCCTCCCTACCCCGGCGCTACATCGAACCTCCCTCCCGGCTGGGCTAACGCCGACCCTTGGGGCGCGTAGTTTCTCTTTTTTCCTTTTTGGTGCTTTGGTGCCAAAGGGGAGAATGAGACCGTTTAGGTTTCTCTTCGGTGGGTATTTGCATGGGGAGTCACAAGCTCGTGTTGACTTTGGTTTTTATTGCTTGTGATTCTATTTATCGTGTTATGGTGTCGAACTATGTCTTAGCTATTTGGTTTGTAAACTCTATCTATGTGCTTGGAACCTTATTTGTGTATGGTAAACTCCGTATGTGAGTCTTCCTTGGTTATCTATGTGTGCATGATCTTACTATGTATATGCTTATCACTATGTTGTATTGCTAACCCTTGGAAGACGGATGCAAGATATAGGGGGAGCTTCTTATGTACCATTGCTCATATCTAGGGGGAGCTCCTCTATATCTCTCACATTGTTGTTTACATTGACTATTCCTTGCAAATACTTGTGTTGTCATCAAACACCAAAAAGGGGAGATTGAAAGAACATTTCCCGCCCTTTTGGGTTTTGTGTGTTTGACGTCAACACTATGTATATTTTTATGTGTGTTTATGTAGACAGGTACAAGCCATCAAAAATTGATGGATCGGTGTATTGGTTTTGCTGTTCTGAATGTTCTGCAGGTTTTCTGGATCTGGCGGAAGTTCCGGCCAAGTCTGGCGGAAGTTCCGGCCTGTCATTTTTCAGCAGTAGCTTCTCAGCGCAGTCTGGACTCAGTTTTCTCTTCAGGGGCGGAAGTTCCGGTGGAGTTGGCCGGAAGTTCCGGCCAGCGGAACTTCCGCCCAACTTCCGGGCAAGTTCCGAATTGCGAGTTTGTGGCTCGGTATGTCTCCGTAAGGTTTTTGCCAATTTCGAACTTGCCGGAACTTGGCCGGAACTTCCGGCCACCGGAAGTTCCGCCCAAGTTCCGCCCCTTCATGTGCTTTGCAGGTATTTTTACGGGGCGGAAGTTCCGGCCCGAGTGGCCGTACTTCCGGTGGAAGCCGAACTTCCGGCCATCCTGGCCGGAACTTCCGGTGTTAGTGGTTTTCGTCCCCAACGGTCGGATCTGAAAGCTCCTCCCATATAAATAGCTTTCTCCTTCAAAGGGACAAGTTGCTCAATCATTGCAAGAAAAATCTGCCAAGCTTCACCACCATTAGAGCCACCTCAAGAACACAAGATTTGCAAGATCTCCTTCCTCCCCCAACCAAAGCTCTTGATCTTTGGAGATTCGAAGGAGAAGACACCGATCTACATCCTCACCGAAGAGTTCTTCATTTCCCCCTCTCTTGTTTGAGGGATCTCATGCTAGTGTTCCTATTTGGTTCCCTAGTTGATTTGTTGTTGATGTGTTGTTGTTGATTGTTGTATTGTTACAGATTTGGGAGCCTCCAATTTGGTTGTGGATGTGTGCCCCAAGAACTTTGTAAAGGCCCGGTTTCCGCCTCGAGGAAATCCCTTAGTGGAAGTGGGCTAGGCCTTTGTGGCGTTGCTCACGGGAGATCCGAGTGAAGCCTTCGTGGCTGTTGGTTTGGCTTGCGTAGCAACCACACTCCTCCAAACGTAGACGTACCTTCTTGCAAAGGAAGGGAACTACGGGAATCATCTCCGTGTCATTGCGTGCTTCACTCTCGGTTACCTCTATCCCACTCTATCTACTATTGTGTAGCTATACCTTGCTTAGTTGATATCCTTGTCATATAGGTAAATTCACTTAGTTGCATATCTAGAGAATTTACCTTTGTGTCAAGCCTAAATTGAAAAAGAACTAAAAATTGGTTAGCACCTATTCACCCCCCCCCCCCTCTAGGTGCGGCATACGATCCTTTCAGTCTCACCATCAACACTTTTTGCGGGTATGGCTTCCACCCATTTAGTAACATAATCAACAACAACAAGTATATGAGTGTTACCTTCTGAAGAAGGGAAAGGACCCATGAAGTCAAATCCCCAACAATCAAATGGTTCAATAACCAGAGTATAATTCATAGGCATTTCATTGCGTCTAGAGATATTACCAACTCTTTGACATTCATCACAAGATAAAATAAACTTTCTTGCATCTTTAAAGAGAGTTGGCCAATAAAAACCTGACTGTAGAACCTTTTGTGCGGTTCTATCTCCGACGTGATGTCCTCCATAAACACTACCATGACACTTACTCAATATCTCTTGTTGTTCATATTCGGGGACACATCTTCGCATAATACCATCCACTCCTTCTTTATATAAGTGTGGGTCATCCCAAAAATAATGCCTCAAGTCATAAAAGAATTTCCTCCTTTCTCTGAGATGAAAAGGTTGGAGGCAAGTACTTGGAAACAATAAAGTTAGCATAATCAGCATACCAAGGACTATCTCGCGAGCTCACCTTTATTGCAGCCAATTGTTCATTTGGAAGACTATCATTAACAAGAACAGGATCATAAGCAATATTTTCCAATCTAGACAAATTATCAGCAACAGGATTATCAGCACCTTTCCTATCTATAATATGTAAATCAAATTCTTGCAAAAGAAGCACCCATCTAATAAGCCTTGGCTTAGCATCTTTCTTTTCCATAAGGTACCTAATTGCAGCATGATCAGTATGAACTGTGACTTTTGAATCAACAATATAAGGTCTAAACTTGTCACAAGCAAAAACTACAGCTAATAACTCTTTTTCAGTTGTAGCATAATTTCTTTGAGCAGCATCAAGAGTTTGACTAGCATAATGAATAACATTCAATTTTTTATCTACTCGCTGTCCAAGAACAGCACCTACAGCAAAATCACTAGCATCACACATAATTTCAAAAGGTAAATTCCAATCAAGAGGTTCAACTACACGAGCAGTTGTTAAGGATTTCTTTAGAGTTTCAAAAGCTTCCTTACAATCATCATCAAAAACAAAAGGTACATCTTTTTGAAGAAGATTAGTAAGAGGCTTTGAAATTTTAGAGAAATCTTTAATAAATCTCCTATAAAAACTAGCATGACCAAGAATACTACGAATACCTTTAACATCCCTAGGATAGGGCATCTTCTCAATTGCTTCAACTTTAGCTCTATCAACTTCAATACCTCTCTCAGAAATTTTATGTCCCAATACAATTCCTTCATTAACCATAAAGTGGTATTTCTCCCAATTAAGAACAAGGTTAGTTTCTTCACATCTCTGCAAAACTTTATCAAGGTTTCGCAAACAATTATCAAAAGAATTCCCATAGACGTAAAAATCATCCATGAATACCTCTACAATCTTTTCACAAAATCCATGAAAAATAGCAGACATGCATCTTTGAAAAGTAGCAGGAGCATTACATAAACCAAAAGGCATACGCCTATAAGCATAAGTTTCATAGGGACAAGTGAAAGTGGTTTCTCTTGATCTTTAGCTCTAACAAAGCAATTTGTGAAAACCTGCAATAAGCATCAAGAAAGCGTAAATGAGTATTTTTAGATAACCTTTCTAGCATTTGATCAATAAAAGGTAAAGGGTAATGATCTTTCTTAGTAACTTTATTAACCTTTCGAAAATAAATGCACATTCTATACCCTACAACTACTCTTTGAGGGATGAGCTCATCATTATCATTAGGTACAATAGTTATTCCTTCTTTCTTAGGAACACAATGCACATGACTAACCCATCTACTATCAGCAATGGGATATATAATACCAGCTTCAAGAAGTTTCAATACTGTAATATCCCAGGTAATGGGGTTACAAAAATAGAGGAAACAGATGTGTGCATTGCATTCATGCATAGAAAATCTGGGGAATTTTCGCGCTTTAAAGTAAAACAGTCACAAGAATCGAAGTTTCACTTGACCTTGGTGGAATTGAAGTAGCTCATCAAGTCTAGTGCTATAAACCTCAATGTGACTTTCCTAAAACTTTTTTTTGGTAGAGACAAGTTGATCTAAGGGGTTAGATCAACTGGAACTAATAATTAACACAACAACACTTTACTCCATGATCAATTGCTTGATCTTATAAAAGATTATAATATGGTAATCCTTGTCATAACATATGAACACCAATTCAATTGCAAAGCAAGTAGCCATAAAATGGAGAAACCATTCTTGACTTATCTTTTCCATGTCTTAAACAAATCCTTGATCCTACCATGAACCTCATGGTATTCATTCTACTCTAGTCTTGGAAACATAACAAGGAGATCAACTCTAGAAATACATTTCTATATTCCATATTATTATACATCAAACCAACAGAGATGAGAGTTCCATAGTATTTATTAGAGAAGAAATAACAAACCTTGAGCTAAACCTTGGATATACATCCAAGTATTCAAATAATCATCTCTAAGAGAAACCCTAGGATATTATCCAAGACAATTCCTAGAGAGATAAACCCTTTATATATAACATAGACATTGATGATCACATCAATCTCTATAGAGCCTAACCTTAGGTTAGTATTAAAGTCCTTCCCAAATGAGTGAGACCATTAATACTAATCCAAGATTTACCTATTTTAGAATAAAGGACAACCTTTGAACTAAAGTATTAGGAGATTAGCCATTTCATCTTGGAGTGGTGAGACAACCTAAAATCACATGGAATAGTAACATATCCATGAATTGATAAAGTAAGGAGGAGATTAATTCAACCAAGATAGCCAAGTGGAGTTTTAGACTTAATATTTATTGAGATATGGTGAGTACACCATAAACATTAGAATAAACCATTCCTTTATAAGAGAGCCCAAGCTAAGGTGTTACACCCAAGATAATAGAATAGAAGTGAGAAATCCATTTAATGAGAGATACCTTAGGAAGCCAAACCTTGGTCATTATAAATTGAGTGATGATCATAAACTCTAAGAACTTGAGGTAGATATATTAAGAACAAGTTGATCATGCCTAATCAATGATCATGTTCTTGAGGTAATGAGGATAAACCCTAAATGGATAAGTATATATCCTTCATCACATGAAATCATAGGGAGGTAATTAATAAGCAACCCTAAACCTATATCCCAACCTTAACTTGTGCACCACTTGGTGATCACAGGTATAATTCAACCACATTTACATTCCACCTATTCTTCACTTAAGAACCTAAGAAAACCTTAGAGTAAAATCCCATATTTAATAAGGTGAGAAATCATCTATCCATAAGACCAAAGTTAACTATAAAAAGAACTATAACCAATATAGATACTTTAATGATTAATTGAGGATAATAATAGAAGTTAATTGGTAGAAGGTAAAACCAATTCCCAAATCCTTGGAAAATTAGAGAAGCACATGAAACAATCAAGCAAGTAACCATAATACCTTGATTATGGGAGATTAAACCCTAGCAACTGCAATATGATGTCATCTCAATTCTACAAACTAGAATTATATCTCAACCCTAGTTTGTGCATCACTTGGGTGATCATAACTAAAACCTAAGCCATATTTGAGATTCAAACCATGTGACATTAGGAGAATATGATTAGAACCCTAATTGTTCATTAATTAAATCCCGTGCTTCAATTATTAAACCTAAGAGACAACTAGTGCTAAATCCTATAATTAAAACCATGTGTGGGGATCAACCACTTACTCTTATAACCAAGACAAAACCATGATGGGAGAAATACCTACTCTAAGTATTTCAAGGTACTAGTAAAATACAATAATAGTGCTAACCTTGAAATAGGGATATAATTAAACCTACATGATCTTAACAAACCAGTACTCACATAAACTCATATGCATGGGACTAAATTCTCAAATATGAAATCAAGTCTTAATGATACCTTGTAAAACTCTTGGAGTATAAATTATCAGTTCTAACCATTCCAAAAGGGAGTGGAAATCCAAATAAAAAGGGACATTAAAATAAATACCTAAATACTTGTCTAATTGAAAATTGTGACAATGCTCACATATACTTAATATTTATTAAACAAAACAATGCAAGCAATACAATACTCCTTTTAATAGATATCATAAAAGCCAAATTGATAAACATCTACAAAACAGATATGAATTCAAATTTGAATTCAAAACAATACTTAAATTAACAAAATGGAAAATAGAAAATAAAAACAGAAAATAAAAAGAGAGAAAGGCTTACCTGGACTTACCAGACGCAATGACCCAAAGCAACCCAGCCCACCGAAGCCCAAACTTCTCAGCCCAAGACGGCCCGGACCAGCCCACCATACCCCTTCGTAAAAATCAACGAGGAGGAGTTCATCCTCATCCTCCCCGTGAGCTGGAGAGCAGCACGACGCCGTGATCGCCTTCTCCCTCGCGCTGGCAGCCTCTCCTCGTCCGAATTCGTGACGAGGCGCATTCCCTCGCCGTATATAAGCTCCACGATGACCCGTGGCCCTCGATTTCTTCCTCCCTGCTCCAAAGTCATCCACACCGAAACCTAGCTGAGCCGGCCGTCCGTCGTCGCCGACGATTGGGGCATCCCCGTGCCTCGCCACGACCACCGTCGTCATCGCCAAGCTCTTCTTGCTCAACCCTTGCAAGGAATCGAGTTGGGGAGCGTCGAGTACCGCCAATCGACCACTTCTCTGTCGCCGGTGATTACCGGTAATGGCGAAGCTGAGCTCACCTCCGCCCCTAATCAACGTCGCCGACCCTCTGGGAAGCATCACGGTAAGGATTCCCGTCGATCGGTGTTAGTTTCACAGCCTAGTTTCCCCGGTACCATTCCGTCGACATGAGCCGCCGTGCACCGCCGCAGTAGAAGTTCGCCGGAGCTTCTCCGGCGACCTTTTCGAGGGGCGCCGCCACCATATGGTTCAGCCGTGTCGCCCTGCGTCGAGCCCAACCACGCGCGCGTCCGCGGGAGTTGCCTAGCGCCGACGCCGTCGCCAGTTAACCTCCGATCAAGAACACCGTGGCCATGCTGGCGATTTGGACTTGGTCCACGCTGACGTGGTCACCACCGTGGCCAATGGCCCACCAGTCATTAGCTGCGGGTATAACCTGTCTGGGTGCATTTAGTAGATTACAGTTTATTTCCAATTCATTAATTGCTGGAAACTTTGAAAATAATTATAAAATCCATTATAACTCGGAAAAATATAAATAAGACATCAAAATTCTTAGAATAGTAAACTCTATCCAATAAAAATATAATATGAAATTTTTATTTTTAATAAAGATTTAATTGTTTTATACTTACTAATTAAGTCTTTTATTTAATTCTAAATTGAATTAAAATTCAATAAATTGGAAAACCTTCTAAAATAAATAAAACCAGTAAGAAAAATAAACAAAACATTAAAGCTATTTTTCTTTATTTATTCTTTGGTTAAATCCTTATTAGAAGGATTTAAACCCTAATTAATAATTCCCTAATTATTAATTGTTTAAAAATAATAAAATGCCAAATTCAATATCAATTAATTTACAAGTTATTAATAACTTCAACTTTAAATTGAAGTTATTAAACATAGAACTATATGGTTAATAGCAAACCCTAGTTCCATAGTGATTGATATTACAACCCCATAATTTCATGGGGGATCCTAAAACCCTAATACCATTTAGAACCTAGCTCCATTATTTTATGTATGAAACCTAAATGGTTTCCCAAAACGAAACCCCAAATAACAGGTGATCATGTTACTTCATTAGTTATTATAGATCCATATCTAACAACTAAATACTAGTTCAAATCTACATACAATATGGGAACCCTATCACTACTAAATAGCATCCCATGTGTTCATCAAACTTAAATGATCAATTAGGATCAACCAAGTTTAAACCCTAGATCCTATTACCAAATCCATCATCCTTGTTTATCCATGCTTAGCATCACACCATTATGATGAACCCTAATAGTAACCATGCCAATTATCATGCACCACATAACCATACTCCACTAAACCCCATTAGTGTAAGATAAATTATTAAACATCCTATTTAAGGAAACCACTATTCCTTACTTAGTGAATCCAATAGCAAACCCTAGACAACCTCAACCCTAATTGATATACTTCTTAATATTTAAGAAGTATGTTCTTCAAAAGTTATTCTTTTGAAGAAAATAAAGAATCATCACCAACCCTGCTTATAAAGACCTATAAACCCTAGCCGACCATCACCAAGCAAGATGAAACCACCATGATAGCAACCCTGTATAATTAATTGCTTAAGTTGCTTATTCTTAAGTAAAACCAATCAAGCCTAGGTGTTGATGAATCCAACCTTGTTGGGATCCATCTAATACCTATTCCAACAACTACATGCAGCCATAATCAACCATAGAAAACCACCCACTTAATTATAATACTTGTTCTCTATTAAAGAACATGTTCTTCAAAAATTATTCTTTTAAAGTACATGATAATTAATTATTAACCATGCCATAGAGTATTAAAACTGACAACTGCTCTTTACTTGCTATACTACTAATAATCTTTGCTGTGTATGACTGTTACTTTACATTATACCACTTGCTTATGATTCTAAAGCAACACAAACCTGAATAAGAACCTTGTTTGTGAATCACTCTAAAAGTGCAACAAACCCTGAACAAATCATTACCACTCACTAATCCTAAATCATCGGGGTTAGATCACGCTTAGAGCGATTGCATTTCATTCTTATGCATTATTGCATCCTTGCCAATCTTTTAAACATCGTCCTTACCGGACGATGATGCTATTTCGAGAATTTGGAGTTATTGCGTATCGAAGACCTTGCCTCGCATAATCTTGCAGCTCAAGAAAGGCAAGTTCATCGCTTGCTCATGTCATTTGAGTATTTCTATCAAATTACTTGCAAAGTACTATGGTTATCACTATTGCATAAAAACCAAAATCACTACTTTCATAACTATGAATATGACTATGTGGTGGGCAATGGAACCATGGATTGTGTTGATATGGTGGAGGTTCCATTGCAAGGGTTAATATCCATCTAGGATTAAACAACAAATGTCGCCAGTGATTCTTGTGCCGTAATACCCGTGTTAACCATAAGATCCGGAGTGGGACGGAGTAGTCAAAAGTGTTTCCACCTCTCGTTCATCAACGGATGCGCTTACCGTAGCGAGCTTGTGTCTTGCGGAGCAACTTGAGGGTGGGGAGCCCTTCTAATTCCCCACGGTATAGCTGTTGCTTACCGTAGCGGTTGCTCGCTTGCGGAACAACTTGAGGGTGGGGATCCCCTTCTAATTCCCCACGGTAATGTGGTCTATGATGGGTTGCAGCTACCGGCGAAGGAGTTTGGTTAACGAGTCCCAAACCGTTGTCGTGGTCGGGGTCCACCCTGAAATTACGGGAATAATGGGACCGACGAGGACCCAGGGTCGGGGTATGCAACAAAGGGTGGGTGTTCGAGGTAGCGGAGGAACATGATTGGCTAGAACTTATACCGGGCCTCACACCATAGGAAGTGTGGACGAGAACATGACTCGGTTGGCACCAAGGTTAAGATCTCTTATGGGTAAAGCAACACACCTCTGCAGAGTGTAAAGAACCGTGACCTGTCACTCCCTGTTCCGGGATATGGAGCTCGCGAACGCGGCCGGAAAGGAGCTCCATGAAGTTCTAGTAAACCGGTGAAGGCCGACGGACATAGTTCTTCCGAATAAAAGCAACCTTTTGAAGAAATGGTTATGAAAACCTGCATTGGTATTAGACTTTCTGGTCTAATGCTGTAGCTAGTGCATTAAACACCTCTTTCCTATAATGAACTTGTTGAGTACGCTCGTACTCATCCCACTCTTAAATCCCCGCTTAGATATGGAGGCACCGAAGGAGGATCTACAAGTGCAACACGAAGACCGAGGAGTCAACAACTTCTTCAAGGGACAGGAACCTGTCAGAAGAGTCAGATACCCCATCCAACAAGGAGAAACCTAGATTAGCAATAGAAAGGAACTAGCTTCCTAAACTTAGCTCCTATTTAGCTAGAATCTATTCATAGCCCTATAGCTAGTCAAATACTCTACAAATAGAGTTCGTGATAGGATTAGACTACGAGTCGTTCTTCTGGAGTTTATTTGCAGTTTTACCTCATTGTAAAGTAGGAGGCTATGATGATCTTATGTAACAGAGTCTGTATGTAATTCTTTAGACATGCCTTGGACCCGCATATGTTTTCGTTGTACCACTCGAGCGATATAATACTAGTGGAACGGTGTTTCATTGGTGTTATATCAGACTTGCATACTACACCATGCAGTGGTATGCCGGGTCACCACAGTTGGTATCAGAGCAAATGCTTTGACCTTAGGATTAAAACCCTTTAAAGGAGACCTATAGGATTGGTGTCGTCGTGGTGAACAGACAGATGCCATAGGATGGCTTAGATTGGGGCCGAATGGACGCAAGAGGATTCGGGGGAGGGTTTGCGATCAGGTGGGAAGAGGTTCCGGATGGTTTCCTCAAGAACTTGGCCGGGGCCGGAGGTTGAAGAAGAAAGACACAAGGAAGAACTCCCTCTAGATCGCCATGTTCATAGATTCACACAAGTTACAAGCTTTCTCTTCATACACACACACGTACATACCTCGTGCCCGTAAGGAGGGCTGCCCCCTCTCCTTATATAGGGGAGAGGGTGGCTTACGGTGCAAGGAACCCTAATGGCATCTTTGATTGGACAAACTACTTTGCAAAGCTACTTTACAAAGCTACTTTAATCGTAGATGACACCGGAGTCCTCTTTAATCGGGGCGCGACGTCCTCCGGCTTCTTTGACCGTCATCCTTCCCTTTATCGTCATCCCTTGGTCAAAAGTTACTTTGCTTAGCTCATCCTTGTCTTCTAGCTCCGGAGAGAATCTTTGACCAGCTTTGCCGACAAGCCCTTCCTTCCGGCGGCCCGGTATCTTTTATATCCAATTCCGGTATCCCTCTTATGAGGATACCGGCCTAACCTGTTCAGCCAAACGCCTATCTTAGACTCCGGCATGAACATCAAACCGGTACACTGATGGCTTAAACCATCCGGTTTGGCATGCCTTTGGCATACCGGGGGTCATCCCCCCAACATTAGTCCCCGAAGCTGGTATAGTCTGGCGGATCCTATCCAACAGACCATGCCAGGTTCCTATGTCTTTGATACCGGTTTGGTTCATCCGGCGCCACGTTCGGATCCGGCATCTTTGCCCGGATCCTCCTCATCTTTTCTCTTTAATTCATGCCCCGGTATCTTATCTTCCGGTAGCTTAACCATTAAACGCTTCCTCGGCGAAGTCGAGAATATCTCGGGCCCCGCGCCTGACAGAGACATGCGCACGCGTGGCGGCGCGCCAGTGTCAGTTGTCATTTCGTTTCGACTCCCGCGCGCTCATTTAATGCAGCGCAGCGGATCCCACTAGCCGTTCCAGATCTCTGTGCGCTCCCGTGTGGCCTTCGGTCTTTTTGCGTGTATCCCCTCGACACGTGGCGGCCCATGACGCGAACCGCCGTGGACCGCGAGGCGAACCGCCGCGGCCCAGCGGTTTCCAGCCCATTTCCCTTCTTCTTTATAAGCGCAACCGCCGCTCTCTCTCCATCTTCTTCGCATTCCCCACTCCTTGCGCACAGAGTTCTTCGCCTCCGTGCTCTCCGCCGCTCTTCGTCCTCCGCCGCTCGTTCGTGCCCGTCGCCGGCGAACTCACGCCTCCGCTCCGCCGGACTTCGGCTGTGCGGAGATCCTCGGCAGCGACTCCGCCGAGCCCGCCGCATTCGCCTTTCCTCAAGCACTTCTTCGCCTCGCCGCCGACGGACTTCCTCGCCGGCCGCGGGCTCGCCGTTTCTCCGGCGAACTTCTTTCTTCGCAACTCCGCCGCCCCCAGGTTAGGTTCGATGCGCCTTTACCCCTTTCTTCTTGCACTTTGGATCTTGGGACGGTAGAGTATTTATTCGCTCTTTGTTTTGCTTTTCCTCTTACTCGTAGATCTTCGCGCGTGGGTTCGTTCGGGGAAAAGTGTTTCTCGGTAGATTTCGGCGTCTTCTAGATCTCCATGTCTAGCGAGGGTTCTCTCCCTGCCGCCACTTCTAGTACTCAAGATAGCAACGCCTCCGACGGGCTAACCGACGACCTTGCCCGGATGGGCCAGGCATCCAGCCGGAAGCAAGAGGCCGGCACATCTAGCCGGGCCTCCGGAAAAGACAAGACACGCGGAGCACTGGAGAGGTTCCGACGTGACCCAATACGAGATCGGCTGGCTCTACCGGTCCAGGAGGATTCCGGAAGGAGTCATCTGCCGACTTCCTCGCGGCGAAATTCAACCGGTGCTCGAACCCGGTGAGGCCGTTGTTTTCCTTGCTCACTTTGAGCGTGGCTTCGGCCTTCCTGCCTCAGATTTCTTTCGCCAAATCCTCGACTTCTATCGCCTCCAACCTCATCATCTTCCCGGCAATGCCGTCTTTTACCTTTCTTGCTTTGTGGCCTTCATGGAGGGCTACATTGGCATCCGTCCCGCTCGCGAGACGTTTGCCCGTTTTTCTCTCTTCGGATCAATTCGGTCCGGGGCAAGGACATTCCTGCCCCCAAACCCCCGTTCAATGCGGGTCTTGCATTATCGGCTCCCGTCAAGGGAGCCCCTTTTTAAGTTCAATGGCCTCGAGTCTTGCCGCTTGTGGCGGACGACATTCTTCTATGTGAGGAATGCGGGCAACGAGGACCTCATCAACCTGCCGGCATTCAATCCGGCGCCGCCGACCAAGACCAATTGGCGGTACAACCCCGGAAGGGATCATGTCGAGACGAACCGGGTGGTGCGCTTCATGCGGGGGTTGATGCGGGCCACCAACATCTGCTCCGATGATATCATCCGCGCCTTCATCGGCCGCCGGGTGCTTCCCCTCCGGCAGCGCGCTCACAAAATTAGTGAGATGTACGGCCCTGGTGATCCCACCAAGATCACCGGCTTGGCCACGAGCAAGGAGGACGTGGTTCTTAAGGCTAGTCAGATTTGCCAAGCTGACATGCCAAATGATTGGGAGTGGGGCCTTTGCCCCCTCGGCGCCGAGAACCCTCCGTCCGAAGATGTAAGACGATAAGCGGTTACGGTCGCGTTAGCGGTAACTTTTGTACTTGTGTTTAATCTTTCTTTTTCCTTTGTTTTCGAGGCCAAGGCCCGCTCCCCCGGATTGATTCTGACCGGCGAGGCCCTAAACAGAAGAGGCCCCTGGACAAGTACGATCCGGATCCTGTCATTCATTGGCTGGATCTAAGGATGGGCCGGACTCCAGCTTCCCGCCTCGGCAAGTCTCCGCCGGAACCTGCTGGTTCGTCCGATGACCTGACCATACTTGAGGTAGTTTTCCTGTTCGTTTTCTTATACCCTTTTCGTTACTTCCAATCTGTAGATCTTCCCTCAGCCAGCAACAAACCACAGGTCCATGAGCATGTGGCTCCGCTGCAAGCTGAGGTGGGGGACGAGTTCCTGGACAACCTCATGGCCGAAGGCCAGAAGAGCGATTCTCCGGCTGCTGATGCCGGCCCCAGCCGTGCCTCTTCCGGCAAGCGCCCTCGGACTGAGGTCATTGGCGGGAAGCAAGTCGGCGCCAAGCGCTACAAGCAGAGGCGGATGCCGATGTCTTCCGGGTAAGTTTTATCTCTTTTTACTCTCTTTGTTTCCGCCGAGTTCTTCTCCGGTTGCTTTTTCCAACTTGTTTCCTTTTTTCTTTCTTTCAGCCCTGCACTTGAGCTTGGCTCTGCCGGCTCCGCTGGCTCCGCCGGCTCCGCGAGGACTTCAACTCCTCCTCCTCATTCAAGTCCGGTACTATCTGGTGCCGGCAACACCTCTGCCTCCCCTTCGGGAGGCACCACAAGATCGGGCGCGCGGCCCCAACACCTCCGGATCACCGCGCGGAGGAGGAACTCATTTCCCCTCCGGAGACCCAAGACACCGGCGCCGGCAACATCGGCGCCGGCCAGGACTGATGCGGGCGGGCGGAACCTTTGGTTCCTCCTCCCCGAAGAAGAAGAAGAAGCAGACAAGCTCTTCGCCTACCGCGCCGGATGCTTCCGCGCCGGTACCTTCTCCTCCTCCCAAGGCCACGCCGACACCGCCGCCCAGCCAAGGACCTTCCGTGGCCAAGCAACCGGCGCCGTCGGGGACCCCTAAGATCACCACTTTCCTCAAGCCCGGGGCTTCCCGCGGCAAAGCTGTGGAGGGCGCCGGCTCAGGCAGCTCGGGTGACTTGGTGCTGCACGTCAGCCCCGCTGCCCTCGCTGCACAGGACAAGCCCACCGGCCTCCTGGGCCGGATTGTTGATCTGAAGCGCGCGGGCAAGGACCTGGGGCACCTTCTCCCCTATGCTCGGAAATGGAATGAGGCGGATATCTCCGTTTCTACCCGCGGCTTGGGGAAGGATCGCCTTCCGGCACCGGACCCTGCTGGGCCTCGGTGTGCTTGAAGAACACTTCTCGCGGCTCAAACGCGCCGTGAAAGAGTTCGACGGTGCACAGTATGATGCTACCAACAACGTGGTGGTAAGTTTTACCAACTCTCTTTTATAATTTCTATTGATGCCGGTTTCTTTTCTTTCCGGATCTTATCTATTCTCCCAGTCCCCGAGTTTTGGGTTAAGAACTTTGTTCTTAGCGCAAAACTTACCTTAAAAGCTTAGAATGAAACCGGCATTGCCAGTCCCCGAGTTTTGGGTTAAGAACTTTGTTCTTAGCGCAAGACTTACCTTAAAAGCTTAGAATGAAACCGGCATTGCCAGTCCCCGAGTTTTGGGTTAAGAACTTTGTTCTTAGCGCAAAACTTACCTTAAAAGCTTAGAAAGAAACCGGCATTGCCAGTCCCCGAGTTTTGGGTTAAGAACTTTGTTCTTAGCGCAAAACTCATCTTTAAAAGCTTAGAAAGAAACCGGCACTGCCAGTCCCCGAGTCTCGGGTTGAAAGTTTGTTTCTTTCTCACAATTGCCTTTCTTTGAACAGAGCACCGCTGACGCCGGAAGATTCTCTTTGAGGAACTTCTATGGGAGCATCGGGACCTTGCTTGAGGCCCACGGCCACTTGCCAAGGTTCGTTTGGTTTCTCTTGCCTCCGGCACCTTTTCACCGGAGTGTTTCCTTCTTTGAAACTCACGCATTCTTTGTTTACCGGTTGTTCGGAAGCTAGTCTCGAGGCCACTGAAGGCCCAGGTCGCCAAGCTTCAAGGTATCAACTTTTCTTTTTCTGCTAATCTGTTCCTTTTTCCATTTCACCTACTTTTGCTTGCTAAGTCTTTTCTTTCCGGTACTTAGGCGAAAAGGAGCAGCTCCTCAAGGAGCACAACGAGGCACTGGAGGCCCAGAAGACCGCCACAGGAGAGCTCAAGGAGCAAGCTATACAAGCCGCGCTCCGGCATGATCGAGGCCTTGAAGGACGCCGGGTAGCGGCGGAGGCCGGGCTGGCGGAGGTTGTGGAGGACTCCACGAACGCCAACGCCGTCTTGACGGCGGAGCTGGAGGAGGAAAGGAAGGCGCGGAAGGCGGCGGAGCGTCTTATTGACACCATGACCACCGATCACCGGGAGTATGATCGGTTGGTTATGAAGATAGATGCGCTAGCCCTCCGTAAGCTTACGCCTTGCCCCTTCTTTTGCTTATAAGCCTTTTCCTTGAAGATTTATCTTCGTTCCTTGCTTTTTCCGACATGTTTTTTCCGACATACTCTTTCCGGTGTCTCGTGTTTATGTTTTCCCTTCTTCTGTAGAGCACTTCCCGGCATCCCGGGCCTTTGCTTGTGAAGAAGGTGAGGGAGGATCGGATCGCGCGGGAGTTTCCCAACATGGATGCGCCTTGGGACGGGTACGACTATCTTGTCGCCCTCTCGGCGCGGGTCCAGCATATGCGTTGCGTCGACCGGCTTCTTGTCGACCTGCCAACCGCCGCCATCCAGATCTTCAAGGTGTTATGGCCTGAGGAGGAGCTGCCGGAGAACATCACGCTCACCGCCAACCGGCTCAAAGATGCCGGCCACCGGATCCGTGAGTGGCAATGCTCTGCGGCTCGCGCCGGAGCCGACACGGCGCTGCGCTCTGCGTGCTCCTGGTACCACTGCTCTCGATTTGGATGCTCTCCGGGCGTGCGCGCGGATGCTCCCACGGACACGGACCCGGCGCTCACCGCGAAGCGGCAGGACCGGGCATACCGGCTTGCCGAATATGCCGAGGTCCGCACCTTCATCCCACCCCCTCCTGGCGTCAAGGACTACCTCAGCGATGAGGAAGAAGAAGACGAGGGAGATGAAGATGAAGCTGCTGGGGACGTGCCGCCGGAAGCTCCCGAAGCCGGCGCTACTCCTGATGATGCCGAGGCCGGTGCTGCTCCATCCGACGCCCCTGCTGCCTGATGACCTTTTATGACACCTTTGCCTGCTATGTCTGTTGGCCCTGTTTACCTTAAGACAATGTCCGTTAAATTCTGCCCCGGTATGCCGGGGCTTATGATGTAAAACTTAAGTTTGCCTGTGGTTGTGCTACAACATTTCCTGCCGGTAAGTTATACCGGTAGCTAAGTATTTATGAGTTTGTCTTAGCATAATTTGCTTTTGGTTTTGATTTTATCCTGCATTTGCAAAGATTTCTCAATTTCTCCCGCATCCAATTTGATGCATACTTGGTTCTTTTGCCTTGGCTCTGCCTGCCTTCTGTGGGCGTTCTTTGGCGTATGAGCACAAGGTTCTTTCACCAAACAAGCATCTTCTTGAACTTAGAAATAACTTTGAAATTTTGCAAAAAACCGGTTTAACCGGGGTTAATTAAACTTTCCGGATTGTTCTTTCCTGCTCTCCCTTTTCGCAGTTCATGTGCTTATCTCCTACCGGTTTATCTTGCTTGCCATGAAGCCGGTTTGCGGACAGCAGCAGAGTCGAAGACTCCGGTAGGATTTAGCACACTACTAAACCGGAAAGAAAAAACATTCAATAAGCAACCGGTAAACTGAAAAAATAGACAAGTTACATGCAACTTAAGTTGAGGTAGTCCCCGAGATTCATTCCAGGTTCCGACATCTTTTATTCATAGCATATAAGGTACAAAAAGGAACTTCTTACACCACCACTTCAAGAGTAGAAAGGACGCAACGAGCTACGTTCCATGGACGCTTGCTCTCCTCTCCGGACTTGTCCGCCTTTCCTTTTTCCACTCCTGTGCATCAATCAAGTAGTATGCATCATTGTGAAGCACCTTGCTTACAATGAAGGGACCTTCCCAAGGTGGCAAAAGTTTATGCCGGCCTTCAGTGCGCTGCACTAGGCGAAGCACAAGATCTCCTTCCCGGAAAACTCTTGGATTGACTTTCCGGTCATGATAGCGTCTTAGGTTTTGCTGATAAATGGCTGTTCTTGCCAACGCTAGCTCTCTTGCTTCTTCTAGCAAGTCCACATCATTTTCTCTGGCCTCTTTGACCTCTTGCTCGGTATAGAGCTGTACCCTTGGTGAATCATGGATGATGTCGGTTGGTATCACCGCTTCTGCCCCATAAACCATGAAGAAAGGAGTGTACCCGGTAGACCGGTTTGGGGTTGTCCTTATGCTCCACAGCACTGATGGTATCTCATCAAGCCAACACCCCGGTGCTCTCTCCACTGCGTCAATGAGTCTTGGTTTGATACCGGATAATACCAAGGCATTCATTCTTTCCACCTGGCCATTGCCTTGCGGGTGTGCCACTGAGCACAAATCCAACCGGATATTCTTATCCTCGCGAGAATCTTTTGAACTCCCCTTGAGCAAAGTTGGTTCCATTGTCGGTGATGATGCTTGTGCGGGTATCCATACCGCAAGATGATATCCTTCAAGAATTTCACAGCTGTATGCCCATCACACTTTGCGATAGGTTTTACTTCTAGCCATTTGGTGAACTTATCCACCATGACCAAGATGTGAGTCATGCTTGCTCCTTGCGAGTCTTGAATGGGCCAACCATGTCCGGGCACCAAACGGCAAATGGCCATGTCGGCGGTATTGTCTTTAAACCGGACGCTGGGGTATGATTTTGCTTGGCGTACCTCGGCACCCGTTGCATTTCCTTACCAAATCCTCGGCGTTCGCCAAAGCGGTGGGCCAATAAAACCCATGCCGGAACACTTTTGCCACCAGCGCCCTTGACGAGGCATGATGCCCACATTCTCCTTGGTGAATTTCCTCAAGCATTTCTTTCCCTTCCTCCGGTTCCACACATCTTTGAAGGACACCGGTAACGCTTCTCTTGTACACCTCACCATTGATGAATGTGTAAGCTTTGGACCTTCTCTGTATCCTCCTTGATTCATTTTCGTCAGCCGGCAAGGTGCCGTTGATCAGGAATTCCTTAATAGGTTTAACCCAAGATGGTATCTCTCGAACCAAAAACACAGGTGCATCAATCTCCATGCTATCCACCAGCATCATTTCTTCCGACACGGTAGTCCCCGAGCTTGCCGGAACAGTCCCGGGTTCGCCGGAGCGGTCCCGGGTTCCCTCCATCGATATCCATTGGCACAATGTGTGACTCCGGAACAAAAATTGATTCTGACTCAGGACTTGGCTTGATTGATGGTACTCTCAGGTGCGCCAGAGCTATCCCGGGAGGAATTTCTTGTCGGGATGAGCCTATCTTGGACAAAGCATCCGCAGCTTCATTTTATGCACGCGGTACATGGTGAAACTCACAACCTTCGAAGAATCCGGCAATCTTTTGCACGTGAAACCGGTACGAGGCCATGTTGGCATCTTTTGCATCCCAATCTCCGGAACACTGCTGTACCACAAGATCTGAATCTCCATAGCAAATGATCCGGTGTGCACCGATTTCTTTTGCGACCTTGAGCCCATGGATCAAAGCTTCATATTCAGCGACATTGTTCGATGCCCTGAAATGTACTTGCAAAACATACCGGAGGTGATCTCCTTTTGGTGAAGTAAGCACCACACCGGCACCCAGACCCTCCTTGAGCTTGGATCCATCAAAGTGCATTTTCCAGTACTCTATCTTTTGATCCGGCGGTTTGTATTGCATCTCCGCCCAATCAACAAGGAAATCAGCCAGAGCTTGTGATTTTATGGCATCTCTTCTTTCATACACCGGTACGTATGGTGATATCTGTATCGCCCATTTCGCAATCCGGCCGCTAGCGTCTTTGTTGCACATGATGTCTGAGATGGGTGCTTCACTCACCACCTTCATAGGATGTTCCTCGAAGTAGTGCTTGAGCTTTGTGGCGGCCATAAACACGCCATAGGTCATTTTCTGGAAGTGCGGGTAGTTTTGTTTTGAGAGGGAGAGCACCTCGCTCGGGTAGTATACCGGCCTGCGGACGGTTTTTCCTTCCTCTTCTCTTTCTACTACCACAACAACACTTACGACCCGGTTGGTTGCTGCTATGTACAACAACATGGGTTCTCTTTCCAACGGCGAAGCCAATATTGGCGCGGTAGCTAACATTGTTTTCAGCTCTTTGAACGCTGCATCTGCCTGAGGGGTCCAGACGAACTTATCGGATTTTCTCATTAAGGCATACAACGGCAAGGCCTTTTCTCCCAACCTGCTTATGAACCGGCTCAGCGATGCTAAGCTTCCGGTAAACTTTTGTATATCCTTCAAATCCTGTGGTATTGTCATTCTTTCGATTGCCCGGATCTTTACCGGATTGACTTCAATGCCTCGGCTCGAGACAAGGAAACCCAGCAGCTTGCCGGCGGGGACACCGAAAGTACATTTTGCCGGATTGAGTTTCATCCGGAACCTCCTTAGGTTATCAAATGTTTGCCGGAGATCATCGATTAGGGTATCTTTTACCTTAGTTTTTATCACGATGTCGTCCACATACACCTGCACATTCTTTCCGATCTGATCAAACAAGCATTTTTGCATACGGCGCGGTACGTTGCACCAGCGTTGCGCAAACCAAAAGGCATAGTGATATAACAATAAGCCCCGTGCGGGGTAATGAACGCAGTTTTTATTTGATCTTCCTTTTTCAAGGGAATGCTGGTGGAAGCCGGAATAGGCATCCGGGAAGGACAACAACTCACACCCAGCAGTTGAATCAATCACTTGATCGATTCGTGGCAAAGGAAAAGGGTCTCTTGGGCAAGCTTTGTTGAGGTTAGTGTAATCGATGCACATGCGCCACACCTTCGGAGCTTTTGCCTCCAGGTTCTCATCTTTCTTCTTTTCAACCATCACAGGATTGGCCAGCCACTCTGTGTGCGTGACCTCCACAATGAATTTGGCAACAAGCAGTTTGGTTACCTCTTCTCCTATGATCTTTCTTCTATCTTCAGCGAACCGGCGCAAAGGTTGTCGCACCGGCTTGGCATCTTTCCGAACGTTTAAGGAGTGCTCAGCCAGCTCCCTCGGAACACCTACCAAGTCTTCAGTTGACCAGGCAAAGATGTTCCGATTCTCACGGAGGAAGCTGACGAGCGCGCTTTCCTATGCTTGATCGAGGCCGGCACCGATACGAACGGTGCGGTGCGGGTAGGCCGGATCCAGCACAATGTCCTTTGTCTCATTTGTTGGCTTGAATGCCGGAGCGCTCAGACTTGCACTCATTGCCGCTAAGCTCAGCTGTGAGGACTGAGCCAGCGCAACAGTTGTTTGCATCCTTTTCTTTTCCTCCGCGATCACCAGCGATTCCGCTAGGTTCGATCCGGCAGAATCGCTGTTTCCAGCGAGACTTTGTAGTTTCCCACCACAGTTAGTGGTCCACGAGGTCCCGGCATCTTCATCTTGAGGTAAGCCGTATGGGTTGAGGCCATGAAAGCTGCTAATGCCGGTCTTCCCAGCAATGCATGGTAGGGACTGGTCTAGATCCACCACCTCAAACTCCAGATTTTCCACCCGGCAATTGTCACGTCCTCCAAATGCCACGTCCACCCGGACCTTTCCCACCGGTGCGCAGGACAAACCCGGAACGATTCCATGGAAGGTTGTGCGCGTTGGCTGAAGCATGTTTTCTGTTATGCCCAGCGTATGCATGGTATGCTTGTACATGATGTTGATGCTACTGCCATTGTCTATCAGCACTTTGCTGAACTTCACTCGAGTTTGTGGCCCCTTCATGATTGGGTCCACAACAAGAGCATATCCACCCGGATTCGGCATAATCTTGGGGTGATCCTTGATCGACCAAGTAATTTCCTGGTTTGACCATTGCATGTACTTGGGCACTGCCGGCATCACGGCATTTACTTCCATGGAGCGGCGATGTAGGCTTTGCACGTACGTCGGCTCGGTGACAAAAACAACACGGCATACATGTGGGTCTTCGTAAACATTCCGGCCTAAAGGTGGCGGTGGAGGTAGCTGGTTACCATCTTGTTCCACCCGGTTAACTTGCTTGATACTGCTTGCCGGTTTGGCTGCACCGGTAGAGCGTTTGGCCCGGTAGCGGCGGTGGTGGCGGCATCTGCTCGCTGCCGCGGCATGTCTGGAGGTGGCATCATTGCATTGCCTCCTCGCCCTTGGGCATCTTTTACTTGTCCCTTTTTCCATCAAGTACTTGGTCCAGGTACAATCCTTCGTCAGATGGTTTGACGGGTGCGCCGGATTCGGTGTGTGCCACCTGCAAGGTTGGTCCATGGCCGCTTCCATGGTGTATTTTGCGGGTTCTTGCCGGTTTCTTTTACGGACCCGGGGTTTCTTTTCCACCCATTGTTTCTTCGGACCCGCCCATGGCTGCGATCCGGTTCTCCGCCTCCGGCTGCCACGGCATCGAGTCCTCCTGCACAGCAGCAACTTGCTGCGGACCGTACCTTCGATCCGGAAAGTCTTCTCTCCTCTTGTTGTTCCGGTTGTCCCGGTGTTGCTCTTGGCGTAGCTGTTCCGGTTCGAGGCTGCGGTGCCGGCTGCGTTGGGTCTCCCAACGCATAGTTATCCGCCACACGTATCATCTCCGCCAACGTTGTCGGCATGTTCCGCTGCAGCCTTTGCCACAACGGCGAACCTCTTTTGCACCCACTTGCTGAACCAAGCAATGGCCTGCGCCTCGATTATTCCTTCGCAAGAGTTCCTTATGGTATTCCACCGGGCCGGATAATCCCGGTCTGTTTCGTTCGGGCGGCTGCGGACACGGAGCAAGTTCGTTGCGGCCTGTTCGGCCTACGATAGGTACTTGCTGAAATTGCTCACAAAAGCTTCCTCAAAATCCAGCCGGCCGTTTATGCTTCCTGCCGGCAAGTTGTTTAGCCAGATTCTTGCCGGCCCAACCGGGAACGACGGTATGATCCTTACGGCCCCGCGCCGGTTTCCTCCTCCGGCTACGGTTCCTCCGCCTCCAGCGACATACACCGCGGTCACGTAATCCGCGAGCCAATCTTCCGGCTTCGTAGTGCCATCGTATGTTTTCGTGTCACGAGGCAACGTGAAGTTGCGAGCCGGTGGTTTTTCTCTCATGATTACGGGGCCGAAGCACTTTGGACCTGGAGGACCTTCCTCCTCGATCATTTCGACAAGTATACTCTATCCGGACGGTGCCTCGCATCCCGTTCCGGTAAGTATCTCTCTCCCAAGCGTTCTCCCGGGAGGGTTCCGGTATCTTGCCGGTGCAGTTAGAATCAGCTTCATCGTAACGTTCCGGTGCCGCGGCCCTTGCCTGCCGGTACCTTGGTGGAGGCATTTCTTCCTCATCTTCATCATACGCTGCCCTTGCAGCCGGATAGTTTGCCCGGTTTCATGTTTACCGGCATGTTTGTTTCCGGCATAGCCTTCTTTGGCGTAGCCTCGCTCGCCCCTTGGCTTTTTCTACCGGCATCGTGTTGCCCGGCTTTCGTTTACCGGCAAGGACCGGATCATACACGATCATCTGCCGTGCGTTCACTTCTTTTTCTTTTCTTACTGTCCGGATGGGGGACGAGGCCTGCCCACGGGACTTGCTTCCGGCATTCTTTGTTGAACGCGCGGATTTCGAGGCTATTGCTTTGTTCAGCCTAGCCAGCTGCTCTGCGTTCTGCTGCTCTACGGCGTCAAGCGGCTCTCGACACGCTCTTGTTGTTTTGCCGAGCCTCTCCGGTAAGCGAATCACACGGATCTACGGCAGCCTTAGCGGCTTTTATTGTTTTATCCGGACTGCTTGTACTTAGGTTTCTCTACAATGCTAACGAGATGCGGAGGTACTCTTGCCGGTAAGAATCTCTTTACGCAAATCTCGATCTAGATTGCGAGCCTTAAGCCGGTTTTCCGGTATCCTAGCAGCATGAGCGCTAACGAAGCAAAGCCATGGGCAGCGTTATACTCACGTACGGTTAGGTTCAGCTCGCGGCTGCGCCTTGACAACATCTTTGCCGCTCTCGAGTATCCTCAGGCGCTGCGCCTCCAGCTCCGCTTGAGCCGCAGCCGGGTCGATGTTCTGCGCGATGGGGGTTGCCAGCACGTTCATCGCCGTTTGGAGAGGCGTTGCCGGTGGCGCGGATGATGCTCCCGCTGCGCCTGCGTCGCGCTCCAGCGGTGGTTTGGCCGCACGGGTCGAAACCGCGCGACCAGCACCTTCAGCCTCCACCTCCTTTCTGCACCGGCGACACCGGTCATCATTACCTCGACGGCTGCCGGGCGCGCGACCAGCACGGAGCCATCTTGGCGGGTCCGGTGCCACCGGCACCGGCGAGAGGCGGCGCGCACGGGGACGGTGCCGAAGTAGATGCGGTGGCTGCCGAACTCGATGATGCGGCCGTTCTTGGGGAAGATGCCGCCGTTGGCGAAGCAGCCCGCGTTGTCGTTGATGAAATCGATGGAGTAGAAGTTCTGCACCAGCGCAGACACCGTCCGCTCGCCGGCGAACTCGAGGAGGCCCGCCCGAATGTGAACTCCAACATGCGCCACTTCATGCCCCACGGTGGGCGCCAACTGTCGTCGTGGTGAACAGACAGATGCCATAGGATGGCTTAGATTGGGGCCGAATGGACGCAAGAGGATTCGGGGGAGGGTTTGCGATCAGGTGGGAAGAGGTTCCGGATGGTTTCCTCAAGAACTTGGCCGGGGCCGGAGGTTGAAGAAGAAAGACACAAGGAAGAACTCCCTCTAGATCGCCATGTTCATAGATTCACACAAGTTACAAGCTTTCTCTTCATACACACACACGTACATACCTCGTGCCCGTAAGGAGGGCTGCCCCCTCTCCTTATATAGGGGAGAGGGTGGCTTACGATGCAAGGAACCCTAATGGCATCTTTGATTGGACAAACTACTTTGCAAAGCTACTTTACAAAGCTACTTTAATCGTAGATGACACCGGAGTCCTCTTTAATCGGGGCGCGACGTCCTCCGGCTTCTTTGACCGTCATCCTTCCCTTTATCGTCATCCCTTGGTCAAAAGTTACTTTGCTTAGCTCATCCTTGTCTTCTAGCTCCGGAGAGAATCTTTGACCAGCTTTGCCGACAAGCCCTTCCTTCCGGCGGCCCGGTATCTTTTATATCCAATTCCGGTATCCCTCTTATGAGGATACCGGCCTAACCTGTTCAGCCAAACGCCTATCTTAGACTCCGGCATGAACATCAAACCGGTACACTGATGGCTTAAACCATCCGGTTTGGCATGCCTTTGGCATACCGGGGGTCATCCCCCCAACAATTGGTAGTGTCTATAGGAAGTTGTCTTAAGTGAACCAAATCTTTTTATGACTTGAGATGGATATTCACTTGAGAATAATCCTGACACACTTGAGTCAACATTTCTTATCTAGCTTACCAAGATAAAATAAAGTTAGTTAGCTAATCCCAAACATGTAGTACACCATTGAAGTCTTAAAACAATAGATGAGTAGTCCACAGTTGGTATACAATACATGGTAGTCCAAAGAGAGGATACAACCATAAGGAAGATATCCTATTGGAAGATGTGTACCAACACATGTTATAGTTAGATAAGAATTACTCAGACCTGCACTAGAAGTAATAACAAGTGATATAGATAATTAAGATACCCTAATAGAGAATGTAGACCAAGCTAAGTAATGAGTAAGTAAAATATCTCAACTTGTAAAACAATTGATAACAAGTGAGAACTATGAGTCATGTGAGGTAGTATAGACCATGATGAGTCAATCATGGGAGATAAGGAAGAGGGATATGAATAAAATATGATTACTTACATGATAGAGTTGTTAATCATATATGATTCACTCGAGAATCATTATGTGATGGAATAGAACATTATAAGTATTTTGGAGGAGTACAATAAGAAGCCAAGTGCTAAACAATAGTGCAAGAATTATGTCCCAAAACCATGGGAAGCTGTGTCAAGAACATTAGGTCCATAGCCTTACGATACAATAACTTGGAAGTATAGGAGCTATATTCCAATATTTACGTGTCTAGAATAGTGATGTTAGAACCAGAAATATCATTGGAGTAGTCCTCAACAAAATGGAAGCTAAGTTAGTACTTCCAAAGAAAATTAGGTTAACCACAACTATCCTAGACCACTTTGTTTCAAGTTTATCTCATTGCAAATGTGCAATTAAGGTAAAGATTGAGACAAATAGTAGAATTCCCTATATTCGTGCTAAGTATCACGATATAAACCTATCTTATGTGGTGTTATATACTACACATCAGAGCCTGATGTTTAGAGATGTCATACTCAACTATTTTTTTTCAGGCTTATGATGATGTGTATTATAAGCACAAAGCTGAATCTTCTTGGATTTTAATGGATTTTCATTGTTTGACTAGATCCATACATGAAGTTTGACTTTGATATGCAAATGCATGTTGCAATATCAAGTTCTGACTTGATGCTATAGATCTAGAGGGTAATAGTATTCGTGTGAGGAAGTGACGAATTCTGAACATTTTGAAGACAAGATGAAGGTTCATCAGAAGAAAAGAGTAAAGTTGTGGGAAGCAACCACAATATTCAGAAGGAAGTACCAACCAAAACTCATGCTTTACCTCAACAGAGGAGTACTTTAGTACATAAGAAGCATGAAGGTGAGAAAGCTGGTGATTATGGTGAAGCTCAAGCAGATCCATAGTCAACATAGAAGAGGGAATGCATGGGAAATCACTTCGAATACTATAATCATAGTGTCAGCTAGTGGTTTTCTTGCAACAATAAAACCTCGAAGAAAGAAAGATGATCTATGAACCCATATAAGACATAAGAAGACCATAGTCGATATTAGAAGACCACAATTGGTACAATATCAATACTGCTAGATAAAATAGAAGATGTCTCGATCAGTTTATCAGAACCTATAATAGAATCCATTTTTTTTGATATCAAATAGCCACAGTTGGTATAATAACCACAGCTGGTATAATAACCACAGCTGGTATCATTTGGTATTACTAATAGTCTACGATTTAATTAGTTGTAACAAAAGTTGTGAACAAATAAAAATTTTGTTAGCCAAATAACACTGACCTATAAACATTTAGATGAAGGAATCACATTGGATGTCCACAATTGAGTGGATACACTACTGATATTCTTCGCAAGATCTTAGAAGAATACAAACCATAAGCTAGACCTAGATCAATATTCTAACCATAATGCCAATGATTGGAAGAAACGGAGTTGAAGATCATAAGAAAACTCTAAGGGGTAGAGTAAAATATAGAGTTGGATGTACAATGATTCAATACTTTGAACAAGATAGAAGAAGAAGGTCCGAACCGAGAGGTAGTTCGATCTTATTTTCATAAGATTATTAAACACTACTTTCGAAGGATATCGGACCGAAGCCAAGGTTTAAACCTCGAGGACGTAAGAAGTGGATTATAACTTGAGCTAGTGAGTAGTATTTACTCGGAAGTACGATAGCTCAAGTCAGCCTAAGTTTAATGAAGTTGGACGAAGAAAATACCAAAGACCAAATAAAGCTCTAGATGGCCAAAGATCGAAGAAGATTGAACACATCAATACCAAAGACTAATAGAATGATTCCTTTCATGGAACCTAAATAACCAAAATAATTTTAGGTATCACTTATAAACCATGATTGGATGGACTAAATTAGTCTAATCCATTCTTAGGAATAAACCATCACAACCATTTCCATGGTAAGTACCTTACTAAGTCCCAATATTAAAGTTTCGGTGGTAAGGGAAAAACAAAGACCTATTTTATCAAATAGGAGAATGTTATCCAATTAGTCCTCAATAAAGACTGCCAGGACAAGAAGAAGTCCCAATCATTGAATCTTCAATGAGATAGGAAACAAGATAATAATACTTGGAAGAAATCAATGAATCAAAGTAAGAACCATGGTTCAGAGACGGGTATTATTAGATTCCAGAGAAAAATCATAGAACTGGAGTAAGAACTAAAGTTCGAAACAAACCCTAATGGATTCCGGAAGAATCTGGACAAGGGATATATTCAATTATATCCAAGTGAGATCACCAAGGAGTTTGAGAAAAGATGTAGTCTCGAACAAGTCGATCCACACTCCGAAACGTGAGAGATATCAAACTTCGAGGACGAAGTTTAGTTTAAGGGGTAGAGACCGTAATATCCCGGTAATGGGGTTACAAAAATAGAGGAAACAGATGTGTGCATTGCATTCATGCATAGAAAATCTGGGGAATTTTCGCGCTTTAAAGTAAAATGATCACAATGAATCGAAGTTTCACTTGACCTTGGTGGAATTGAAGTAGCTCATCAAGTCTAGTGCTATAAACCTCAATGTGACTTTCCTAAAACTTTTTTTTTGGGTAGAGACAAGTTGATCTAAGGGGTTAGATCAACTGGAACTAATAATTAACACAACAACACTTTACTCCATGATCAATTGCTTGATCTTATAAAAGATTATAATATGGTAATCCTTGTCATAACATATGAACACCAATTCAATTGCAAAGCAAGTAGCCATAAAATGGAGAAACCATTCTTGACTTATCTTTTCCATGTCTTAAACAAATCCTTGATCCTACCATGAACCTCATGGTATTCATTCTACTCTAGTCTTGGAAACATAACAAGGAGATCAACTCTAGAAATACATTTCTATATTCCATATTATTATACATCAAACCAACAGAGATGAGAGTTCCATAGTATTTATTAGAGAAGAAATAACAAACCTTGAGCTAAACCTTGGATATACATCCAAGTATTCAAATAATCATCTCTAAGAGAAACCCTAGGATATTATCCAAGACAATTCCTAGAGAGATAAACCCTTTATATATAACATAGACATTGATGATCACATCAATCTCTATAGAGCCTAACCTTAGGTTAGTATTAAAGTCCTTCCCAAATGAGTGAGACCATTAATACTAATCCAAGATTTACCTATTTTAGAATAAAGGACAACCTTTGAACTAAAGTATTAGGAGATTAGCCATTTCATCTTGGAGTGGTGAGACAACCTAAAATCACATGGAATAGTAACATATCCATGAATTGATAAAGTAAGGAGGAGATTAATTCAACCAAGATAGCCAAGTGGAGTTTTAGACTTAATATTTATTGAGATATGGTGAGTACACCATAAACATTAGAATAAACCATTCCTTTATAAGAGAGCCCAAGCTAAGGTGTTACACCCAAGATAATAGAATAGAAGTGAGAAATCCATTTAATGAGAGATACCTTAGGAAGCCAAACCTTGGTCATTATAAATTGAGTGATGATCATAAACTCTAAGAACTTGAGGTAGATATATTAAGAACAAGTTGATCATGCCTAATCAATGATCATGTTCTTGAGGTAATGAGGATAAACCCTAAATGGATAAGTATATATCCTTCATCACATGAAATCATAGGGAGGTAATTAATAAGCAACCCTAAACCTATATCCCAACCTTAACTTGTGCACCACTTGGTGATCACAGGTATAATTCAACCACATTTACATTCCACCTATTCTTCACTTAAGAACCTAAGAAAACCTTAGAGTAAAATCCCATATTTAATAAGGTGAGAAATCATCTATCCATAAGACCAAAGTTAACTATAAAAAGAACTATAACCAATATAGATACTTTAATGATTAATTGAGGATAATAATAGAAGTTAATTGGTAGAAGGTAAAACCAATTCCCAAATCCTTGGAAAATTAGAGAAGCACATGAAACAATCAAGCAAGTAACCATAATACCTTGATTATGGGAGATTAAACCCTAGCAACCGCAATATGATGTCATCTCAATTCTACAAACTAGAATTATATCTCAACCCTAGTTTGTGCATCACTTGGGTGATCATAACTAAAACCTAAGCCATATTTGAGATTCAAACCATGTGACATTAGGAGAATATGATTAGAACCCTAATTGTTCATTAATTAAATCCTGTGCTTCAATTATTAAACCTAAGAGACAACTAGTGCTAAATCCTATAATTAAAACCATGTGTGGGGATCAACCACTTACTCTTATAACCAAGACAAAACCATGATGGGAGAAATACCTACTCTAAGTATTTCAAGGTACTAGTAAAATACAATAATAGTGCTAACCTTGAAATAGGGATATAATTAAACCTACATGATCTTAACAAACCAAGACTCACATAAACTCATATGCATGGGACTAAATTCTCAAATATGAAATCAAGTCTTAATGATACCTTGTAAAACTCTTGGAGTATAAATTATCAGTTCTAACCATTCCAAAAGGGAGTGGAAATCCAAATAAAAAGGGACATTAAAATAAATACCTAAATACTTGTCTAATTGAAAATTGTGACAATGCTCACATATACTTAATATTTATTAAACAAAACAATGCAGCAATACAATACTCCTTTTAATAGATATCATAAAAGCCAAATTGATAAACATCTACAAAACAGATATGAATTCAAATTTGAATTCAAAACAATACTTAAATTAACAAAATGGAAAATAGAAAATAAAAACAGAAAATAAAAAGAGAGAAAGGCTTACCTGGACTTACCAGACGCAACAGCCCAGCAACCCAGTCCACCAGAAGCCCAAACTTCTCAGCCCAGCACGGCCCAGACCAGCCCACCATACCCCTTCGTAAAAAATCAACGAGGAGGAGTTCATCCTCATCCTCCCCGTGAGCTGGAGAGCAGCACGACGCCGTGATCGCCTTCTCCCTCGCGCTGGCAGCCTCTCCTCGTCCGAATTCGTGACTAGGCGCATCTCCTCGCCGTATATAAGCTCCACGATGACCCGTGGCCCTCGATTTCTTCCTCTCTGCTCCAAATTCATCCACACCGCAACCTAGCCGAGCCGGCCGTCCGTCGTCGCCGACGATTGGGGCATCCCCGTGCCTCGCCACGACCACCGTCGTCATCGCCAAGCTCTTCTTGCTCAACCCTTGCAAGGAATCGAGTTGGGGAGCGCCGAGTACCGCCAATCGACCACTTCTCTGTCGCCGGTGATTACCGGTAATGGCGAAGCTGAGCTCACCTCCGCCCCTAATCAACGTCGCCGACCCTCTGGGAAGCATCACGGTAAGGATTCCCGTCGATCGGTGTTAGTTTCACAGCCTAGTTTCCCCGGTACCATTCCGTCGACATGAGCCGCCGTGCACCGCCGCAGTAGAAGTTCGCCGGAGCTTCTCCGGCGACCTTTTCGAGGGGGCGCCGCCACCATATGGTTCAGCGTGTCGCCCTGCGTCGAGCCCAACCACGCGCGCGTCCGCGGGAGTTGCCTAGCGCCGACGCCGTCGCCAGTTAACCTCCGATCAAGAACACCGTGGCCATGCTGGCGATTTGGACTTGGTCCACGCTGACGTGGTCACCACCGTGGCCAATGGCCCACCAGTCATTAGCTGCGGGTATAACCTGTCTGGGTGCATTTAGTAGATTACAGTTTATTTCCAATTCATTAATTGCTGAAACTTTGAAAATAATTATAAAATCCATTATAACTCGGAAAAATATAAATAAGACATCAAAATTCTTAGAATAGTAAACTCTATCCAATAAAAATATAATATGAAATTTTTATTTTTAATAAAGATTTAATTGTTTTATACTTACTAATTAAGTCTTTTATTTAATTCTAAATTGAATTAAAATTCAATAAATTGGAAAACCTTCTAAAATAAATAAAACCAATAGAAGAAAAATAAACAAAACATTAAAGCTATTTTTCTTTATTTATTCTTTGGTTAAATCCTTATTAGAAGGATTTAAACCCTAATTAATAATTCCCTAATTATTAATTGTTTAAAAATAATAAAATGCCAAATTCAATATCAATTAATTTACAAGTTATTAATAACTTCAACTTTAAATTGAAGTTATTAAACATAGAACTATATGGTTAATAGCAAACCCTAGTTCCATAGTGATTGATATTACAACCCCATAATTTCATGGGGATCCTAAAACCCTAATACCATTTAGAACCTAGCTCCATTATTTTATGTATGAAACCTAAATGGTTTCCCAAAACGAAACCCCAAATAACAGGTGATCATGTTACTTCATTAGTTATTATAGATCCATATCTAACAACTAAATACTAGTTCAAATCTACATACAATATGGGAACCCTATCACTACTAAATAGCATCCCATGTGTTCATCAAACTTAAATGATCAATTAGGATCAACCAAGTTTAAACCCTAGATCCTATTACCAAATCCATCATCCTTGTTTATCCATGCTTAGCATCACACCATTATGATGAACCCTAATAGTAACCATGCCAATTATCATGCACCACATAACCATACTCCACTAAACCCCATTAGTGTAAGATAAATTATTAAACATCCTATTTAAGGAAACCACTATTCCTTACTTAGTGAATCCAATAGCAAACCCTAGACAACCTCAACCCTAATTGATATACTTCTTAATATTTAAGAAGTATGTTCTTCAAAAGTTATTCTTTTGAAGAAAATAAAGAATCATCACCAACCCTGCTTATAAAGACCTATAAACCCTAGCCAGCCATCACCAAGCAAGATGAAACCACCATGATAGCAACCTCTGTATAATTAATTGCTTAAGTTGCTTATTCTTAAGTAAAACCAATCAAGCCTAGGTGTTGATGAATCCAACCTTGTTGGGATCCATCTAATACCTATTCCAACAACTACATGCAGCCATAATCAACCATAGAAAACCACCCACTTAATTATAATACTTGTTCTCTATTAAAGAACATGTTCTTCAAAAATTATTCTTTTAAAGTACATGATAATTAATTATTAACCATGCCATAGAGTATTAAAACTGACAACTGCTCTTTACTTGCTATACTACTAATAATCTTTGCTGTGTATGACTGTTACTTTACATTATACCACTTGCTTATGATTCTAAAGCAACACAAACCTGAATAAGAACCTTGTTTGTGAATCACTCTAAAAGTGCAACAAACCCTGAACAAATCATTACCACTCACTAATCCTAAATCATCGGGGTTAGATCACGCTTAGAGCGATTGCATTTCATTCTTATGCATTATTGCATCCTTGCCAATCTTTTAAACATCGTCCTTACCGGACGATGATGCTATTTCAGAATTTGGAGTTATTGCGTATCGAAGACCTTGCCTGCATAATCTTGCAGTCAAGAAAGGCAAGTTCATCGCTTGCTCATGTCATTTGAGTATTTCTATCAAATTACTTGCAAAGTACTATGGTTATCACTATTGCATAAAAACCAAAATCACTACTTTCATAACTATGAATATGACTATGTGGTGGGCAATGGAACCATGGATTGTGTTGATATGGTGGAGGTTCCATTGCAAGGGTTAATATCCATCTAGGATTAAACAACAAATGTCGCCAGTGATTCTTGTGCCGTAATACCCGTGTTAACCATAAGATCCGGAGTGGGACGGAGTAGTCAAAAGTGTTTCCACCTCTCGTTCATCAACGGATGCGCTTACCGTAGCGAGTTGTGTCTTGCGGAGCAACTTGAGGGTGGGGAGCCCCTTCTAATTCCCCACGGTATAGTCGTTGCTTACCGTAGCGGTTGCTCGCTTGCGGAACAACTTGAGGGTGGGGATCCCCTTCTAATTCCCCACGGTAATGTGGTCTATGATGGGTTGCAGCTACCGGCGAAGGAGTTTGGTTAACGAGTCCCAAACTGTTGTCGTGGTCGGGGTCCACCCCGAAATTACGGGAATAATGGGACCGACGAGGACCCAGGGTCGGGGTATGCAACAAAGGGTGGGTGTTCGAGGTAGCGGAGGAACATGATTGGCTAGAACTTATACCGGGCCTCACACCATAGGAAGTGTGGACGAGAACATGACTCGGTTGGCACCAAGGTTAAGATCTCTTATGGGTAAAGCAACACACCTCGCAGAGTGTAAAGAACCGTGACTGTCACTCCCTGTTCCGGGATATGGAAGCTGCGAACGCGGCCGGAAAGGAGCTCCATGAAGTTCTAGTAAACCGGTGAAGGCCGACGGACATAGTTCTTCCGAATAAAAGCAACCTTTTGAAGAAATGGTTATGAAAACCTCGCATTGGTATTAGACTTTCCGGTCTAATGCCGTAGCTAGTGCATTAAACACCTCTTTCCTATAATGAACTTGTTGAGTACGCTCGTACTCATCCCACTCTTAAATCCCCGCTTAGATATGGAGGCACCGAAGGAGGATCTACGAGTGCAACACGAAGACCGAGGAGTCAACAACTTCTTCAAGGGACAGGAACTCGTCGAAGAGTCGATACCCCATCCAACAAGGAGAAACCTAGATTAGCAATAGAAAGGAACTAGCTTCCTAAACTTAGCTCCTATTTAGCTAGAATCTATTCATAGCCCTATAGCTAGTCAAATACTCTACAAATAGAGTTCGTGATAGGATTAGACTACGAGTCGTTCTTCCGGAGTTTATTTGCGGTTTTACCTCATTGTAAAGTAGGAGGCTATGATGATCTTATGTAACGAGTCCGTATGTAATTCTTTAGACATGCCTTGGACCCGCATATGTTTCGTTGTACCACTCGAGCGATATAATACTAGTGGAACGGTGTTTCATTGGTGTTATATCAGACTTGCATACTACACCATGCAGTGGTATGCCGGGTCACCACAAATACCTCATTCCTTACCACATCCTTCATCTTAGGAATTAGACGACGCTGATGTTCAACAACAGGCTTTGCATCATCTTCCATGTTGACGGCATGTTAGCAAATAGAGGGAGAAATCCCCTTCAAGTCATCAAGAGTGTAGCCAATAGCTCCTCGGTGTTTCTTCAATATTTCCAATAATATTTCTTCCTCAAAATCTGAAAGCTTAGCACTAATAATAACAGGATATGTTTTCTTATCATCAATATAAGCATACTTAAGATTATCAGGTAACGGTTTCAAATCAAAAACAGGATCTTCCTTTGGTGGTGGTGTTGTACCTAGATCTTCGACCGGTAAGTCATGTTTAAGAATGGGTTGACGAAGAAAAATTTCATCAAGCTCATTCCTTTCTTCCCTAAATACTTCACTCTCATGATCCTCCAAATATTGCTGCAAAGGATTATTAGGAGCAAGAGCAATAGATGCAAGCTGTTCAACTCTAAAATCATCATTAGGCAATTCAGCTTCATAAGGAACTTTGGCAAATTTAGAGAAATTAAACTCATAAGATTCACCAGCAAATTTAGTCACAATTTTCTCTTTCTTGCAATCTATAATAGCTCCACAAGTATTTAGAAAAGGTCTACCAAAAATGATAGGACAAGTCTTACTAGCAGCAGAACCAAGTACCAAAAAGTCGGCAGGATATTTAATCTTACCACATAGAACTTCCACATCTCGAACAATACCAATAGGAGAGATAGTTTCTCTATTAGCTAGCCGAATAACCACATCAATATCTTCAAGTTCACAAGAACCAATTTCATGCATGATTTACCTGTAAAGCTCATAAGGAATGGCACTAGAACTTGCACCAATATCGCATAAACCATAATAACAATGATCACCAATTCTAACAGAGAGCATAGGAACACTGGCTTTCCTAGACTTACTAGGATGTGAAACAATATTAGAAGCATCTTCACAGAAAATGATGTGACCATCTTCTACATTTTCAGTCACAAGGTCTTTAACTATTGCAACAGCAGGTTCAACGTTTATTTGCTCCTCAGGTTCTATAGGTTTGTTTGCACTTTTGTTAACCACACTAGTTATAACAGAATACTCCTTCATTTTAGCAGGAAAAGGAATTTTTTCAATATAAGCTTCAGGAAGAATGTGATCAACAGTTTTAACTTCAATACATTTACCTATAGGTGAATCAGTTTTATCTTTGTAAGGTTCATGATACTTATTAAAACTCTTCCTAGGCAATTCAAAATGAGAGGCAAAATCTTTATAAAAATTTGCAACAACTTGAGAGTCAAGACCATAAGTAGCACTCATATTTTGAAATTTATCAGTATCCATAAAAGTTTCAATGCATTCATAATCATAATTTATACCTGACTCTCTACTTTTGTCGTTCTCCCATCCTTCAGTATTCTCCTGAATCCGATCAAGAAGGTCCCATTTAAACTCTTCTTTGTTGCGCGTGAATGACCCAGAACATGTAGTATCCAGCAAGGTTTTATCTTGAAAAGAAAGTCTTGCATAAAAATTATCAATGATGATATTACTAGGAAGCTCATGAATGGAGCATTTGAGCATTAAAGACTTCAATCTCCCCCATGCTTGGGCAATACTCTCTCCATCATGAGGCCAGAAATTATATATGCGGTTTCGGTCTTTGTGAATTTCACTTGGAGGATAGAATTTAGAATAAAATAGAGGCATAATATCCTTCCAATCAAGAGAATGCCCATTCTTCAGCAGTTTATACCAATGCGCCGCTTTACCAGACAACGACATAGAGAATAGTTTCTTCCTAACTTCATCCATAGAAATACCTGCACACTTGAATAACCCGCTTAATTCATGTAAAAACAGTAAATGATCTCCGGGATGGACAGTTCCATCCCCTTCATAGCGGTTATCCACAACACGTTCAATAATTTTCATAAGTATTTTATATGAAATCACTTTCTCACCTGGCGCCTCATCCACTACCTTTGCAGTAGTAGTAGATTTTCCAAATAGGGATTCAAGAGAAGATCTCTCCATAATGAATTATAGCAGAAGGCGTAAATAAAAACAACACGTACGATAAAAGTTTTCCTTACCAATTCCACTTACCAATAGCGCTTCACTCCCGGCAACGGCGCCAGAAAATAGTCTTGATGACCCACAAGTATAGGGGGTGTATCGTAGTACTTTCGATAAATAAGAGTGTCGAACCCAACGAGGAGCAGAAGGTGTTGACAAGCAGTTTCGATGAAGGATTCACTGTAAATGCTCACAGACAAGTTTTTGAGGGGGTTTTGATATAGCAGATAAATAAAATACAAGTAAAATGCGAGAATAATAATTGCAGCAAGTGGCCCAATCCTTTTTAGCACAAAGGACAAGCCGGTTTGTTTACTTATGATGACCAAACGTTCTTGAGGACACACGGGAATTTAGTCTAGTGCTTTCGCTTCATATTGTTGATTAATCTTCATTGTTTTGATAAGTGTTGTGTGGGTGAACCTATGCTAATGCACCGCCCTTTCTAGGACTAATACATACTTGTGATTAAACCCCTTGCAAGCATCCGCAAATACAAGAAAGTAATTAAGATAAATCTAACCACATCCTTAAACGATATACCAACAGGGGTTTAGGTTGCCGTCACTCTGGCAACCCCACAATTAGCAAACGAATAGAAGATGCATTCCCCTAGGTCCATAAAGGTGAAGTGTCATGTAGTCGACGTTCACATGACACCACTAGAAGAATAACACCACAACTTAAATATCAAACCATTAAATATTACTCAACATAGTTCACTACTAACATTTAGACTTCACCCATGTCCTCAAGAACTAAACGAACTACTCACAAGACATCATATGGAACATGATCAGAGGTGTTATGATGATGGATAACAATCTGAACATAAACCTTGATTCAACGGTTTCACTCAATAGCATCAATAACAAGGAGTAATCAACACCGGGAGAGTTTCCCCTGTGAAATACTCAAGAGACAACCCTAGATGTTACAGCGGAGACGAGGTGCAGCGGTGGAGATGACGGTGTCGGTGGTGGAGATGATGATGATGATCACAATGAAGTCCAGTTCGATGACGGTGACGATGGCGACGATTTCCCCCCTCCGGGAGGGAATTTACCCGGCAGATTTCTGCCTGCCGGAGAGCTCTTTTCTCTCCGGTGTTTTCCGCCTCGAGGAGGCGGCGATGACTATCCTCGATGTTCCCCCGCAGCTTAGGGTTTCTAGCAGATGAAGTACACGAAAGGGCGATGGCTGAGGGGGTCATGGGCCCCCTCCCCACGTGGCGACGCGCCGGCCTTGGTGGCCGCGCCGGCCCATGGGGAGAGCCCATGGCGGCTCTCCTCGGCCTCCCCTTTGGCTGGCTCCGTCATCCGGAAAAATAGGAGCTTCGGTATATTTTCCGTCAATTGTTGATCTTCGTAAATATTGTATCCCGACGGTGCTTTTTCTAGCAGAATTCGACTCCGGTGAGTAATTCTCCAATAATCATGAAACATGCAAAATAGGTGAAATAACATAAGTATCATCTCTAAATATGAAATATATCAATGAATAACAGTAAATTATGATATAAAATAGTGATGCAAAATGGACGTATCACTTATGCATGGAGTTTGTTGGATCGGGTGGTATTCAGTCGTACGAACCCATGCTTTTATTCCGGCCGTTTGGTTTTGGAGGGAGCGGCGCGAAGCTCTGTTTTGTGTTGCCATCAGATGAAATTCTGGTCCATATAAAATCAGAGGCGGAGACTATCATGAAGGCTGCATTGGGGAACTAGCAATGGAGGTTTGAGTCTTTATGATGTTGAGGGACTTCTTGGTGTTCCGGATGTCACATCAACAATATATATGTAAGTGGGGTCGGCAGCACATGTGAAGTTTAGAGTCTTACCTCTCAGGGTGAAAATCGAAGGTCTAGGCTTAATTAATTGTGTCTGGCAATATCCTTGTTGAAGGCATTGTTTTGAGAGTGGGGACTATCTTCAGGGTGGAAACCTAAAATCTTTTGATCGGGCGACGATGGCGCTTGTGCACAGTTCCTTTCTTGGAGGCATCGCTTTTGGAGAGACTGGAGTTGAGGTGGTGGTTATGCTAGTGCTGGAATATCGTAATGGGTATTTCTTTTCTTAGTTTTTATTTTTATTTTTTAGTTGTGTGCATATGTACTACTATTAGGGTGTTGCTTTGTTGTAGAGGCGGGATGTAATTGGTATCTATCGATATTAATATATTTCGATATAAAAAATGGCATTGTGACCTGCGGAAATGTTTAAACAACATTTTAATTGGCTATACATTTTATTCTCATCTGAAAATGACATGTGGCGCATCCCAATGACCAGAATTCGAATCCTGTAAGGAGCGAATTTATGGAATTCTCACGCCGAGGTCCCGCTTCTACTATATCATTTAGTGTCTAGTTCCTCCTAGCACTAATTTTTTTTAAAAAAAAAATGACACGTGGACGAGTTAGAAGCAGGCACAAATGATGTCATGAGCGTATTGGAACCAAACTGAAGTTAAAACTAGATGATTCCCCGCGCATTGCTGCGGAAATTTTTATAAATACATTGATGTGATATTTGCTTTAAAAATTAACCTTTGGATTCCGGATATATATGAAGCAAGAAAAATAATTATGAAATCATAGGAAAACATGTAGGCAACTTCAATATACATGTAATTAATCGGAGAAAACTTGAAAGTGGTGACAACAAAACTAAAAGTTGGGTTCGTTAATAACATCCATGCAGGTACATGTATACACAGTCGGTGACATCGATATAGTTTACAAAAGTTGTCTTCATATGAGAATGTTTCTCAGCCACAACATAAGCTGATCACAGCAGTCATCGGGTATTATCAGTTCAGAAAATATTATGTTGTCGTAGGATGAAAAGCTTCTTATTTGTTGGTCACATACTCGTATATCTTCTGCATGAACTGTAAATAGCATGGTAAGAAGTGTAATTAACGCAAGTAAAAACCATTGACAAACCACTGAATCCTGGAATCAAATATAAAATTTGTGAAAAATATTTGTTATCGTCTAAAATAAATATTAAGTCATATATTGTTGAGAAACAATACCTATGGTATGCCCGATGCAGGTTGGGTTTACTCTTGCTGCTTGTAGTGTAATTGTCCGCATTGCTTCTTAAGAGATGATGTAGAATATAAATATTTGAGAGACAAACATGTAATTGGTGACAATATGTAATAAAGTCCGTGAAATGATACATACTCTTGCTTCGCGGTTTTCATAGTAGTAGTATTTTGATCGGTTCATCTGCAATTGAGAAAATTGAATGTTGTTGAACCAAATGTCAATTTTACATATGAGTAAAAGTATCCGTAGTAAATATACATTTCAGAATAGTAGAATTTACCTATTTGTTTTGTCTCCATCATCTTCGGTAAAATCACAGCTTCTTTCACCCGAGGAAGAAAAAATG
Source organism: Lolium rigidum (assembly GCF_022539505.1). Taxonomy (NCBI): domain Eukaryota; kingdom Viridiplantae; phylum Streptophyta; class Magnoliopsida; order Poales; family Poaceae; genus Lolium; species Lolium rigidum. The sequence goes on along the minus strand of NC_061511.1, from coordinate 193,544,039 downwards.
CACTACCGTGAATTAATGCATCCGCAGGTTCATATCAAGCATGGAGCCGATTTGACGAAGCAAAATGTATACTGTAAGAAATAAGAGATATCTGCATGTGCCTATGTAACATAGAGGGATTTTGATGAAGCCTGCAGGTGCCTATATGAGTAGTACTCGTCAGACGAAATACGGATGAAAGACAGCTTTCGATATCCAATTGCTTGATGACCCGAGGAAACATAAAGCATAGAGAGAATGGGAGGTGCTTTCTCTTTCTCACCTGCAGCGGTAGTGATGGTATGAGCACTTTGGAAGAACCCCGAGAGCAAGAGCTGGGGGAGGTGGAGCTAAGAGTTTAAAGGGGGCAAAATGTTCGGGAACTCGTGGGATTCCTCCATCCGTTTCCGATTCTAACGGAGATCGAACGGAAATCTTCAATGGTTGTGCAGCCTGTGCTCGATGGGGAATAGATGCGGCCGCTGAAGGTACTCGTACCGTCGAGAAGACAAACCGTCAAGACGTTTTCTTTGGTATAAAAAAGCAATGACGAAGGACTGGCCTGCCTGTGGGCTTACATGAATGCGCTGCTTGTGGGCTTACGTGAATGGGCTGCTTCTGGGATTGTTGACAAAACAAAACACGCTAACGTGGTTGTAACACACATAGGAAACTCAGGAAGGGTCTGACGTGTACAGAAACGGCCGGGAAAAATGGGATTACATGACGTGGACTGCTTGGATGTTAAGAGAATTCAACTTAGTGGGTTGCTCCTATTTAGGTATTATAGATACACCATTGGATTAGCCTCTCCAAGAGGATCAAGATATACTACGTCCATCCCAAAGTTTTTAGGCTTATATTTTTTTTAAAGTCAAACCAAGTAAAATTTGATCAAATTTTTAGAACAAACTATCAATAAATATAATATTTTGTAGATACCATACGGAAATATATTTCATTATCTATTTAATGATATTAATTTTGTATTTTTAATGTTAATAGTTTTTGGTAATAGCTTAGTCAAACTTGATATAGTTTAACTTTCTAAAAATAATATAAGCTTTAATCTTTAGGATGGAGGTATTATATGAAGATGACTCAAATCGGAGCTCCAACACGAGACTTATGATGGAGCTCGGAGAATCTACGACTAGTTCTTGCTTGCACCAAGCCGACAAAAATCACATGATCTCAAATGAAGAATTCCTCAATATGAAAGTTTTTCATGTTTCTGAGGCAAATAACTTTGCTTTTTTATGGATCATTTCAATCGGAAATTATATGTGATTACTATAGGCAAAACAATAAACATGGCGGAGACTAAGTTGTACAAATACTAGCCGGGTTCTCAATTTGGTACCTAAAATAGCAATTAACTAGTACAAGTACTTGAGTAGTGGCTTGGTCTTCAAGCTCATGACCTTAACATTTAGTCTACTGCCTCTCTACACTTTTGGTGGGGCACGATGAAAAAGCGTAAAGATCTGTCCTCTTTGATCCTCCTTGTGTCATGGGAGGTTTGAAATGAAAGGAACGCCCGGGTCTTCAAGAACAAGCGTGTGGCACCCGCCGTGATCTTCCATAAAGTTAAACTTGAAGCTAGGCTTTGGGTGCTAGCGGGTCACAAATGTTTGAGTAATGTGATACCGGGAGAGTAGTCTTTTTTGTAAACGGGTTGTAACCGAACTATCGTTGAACTTCTTCTTCTTCCTCTTAATTAATGGAATAGGGCAAATTTTTTGCCCTCTTTAAAAAAAAACTAGTACAAGTACTAGTCGAGCTGCCTGAAATCCGATCCTAAGTTACAAACAAAGCTAAACCACCCCCAAGATGAGCTGAGATAAAAAAAAACATATAGATTAAAATGAAAGTTCTCCTTTCAACACGAATGCTATTAATTGTTTGTTACATGATTTTGATTTAAGACCGTTTACTGTCCTAGAACGGTACGGAAGGTACGTACATGCAAGATTTTGACTGAAATGTTATAGAAAGTTTGGCTTTGCCCATTCGAGTTGGAACCCAATTAAGATTTTAGACGTGAATCCGTCGGAATCTTCTGCTATTTACGCCGATTGTGTAGATTTGGCGGTAACTATTGGGCATGTAGAATTCGAACACTGTCCAAGGGAAGCAAACCAGGCTGCAGATGAACTACCTAGAGCTTGTTTTATTAATAAAATTTCTTGTAATTGGGATGATGATCCTCCTAGCTTTCTAGTTAGTAAACTTATAAATGATATAATCTTACTATGATCACAAGCAGCAAGTTTTAGGTGCACTCTTTTCCTTACCACTCAAGGGGACTAAAAGATTTTTAGTGAGATGGCTTGCTTGCTTAATATATTATCATTTACCCAAAAAAACTATTTTTCTTGCACGCAAAGTCGAGTCCCTCCTTATGTACCACTAGCACAAAACATGCATTAACACACGGCTAAAATGAACCATCACTCCATCTACGTGTCCTGCACCTGCACCTGCCTCCATCGAACCTGCACGTCTAGCTCTGCCGCCGCCGCAGCTTCATCTTTCTGACTCCCATGACCGATGCCGGAGCCTCCACGTCTGGTTGGCAGCCGCACAACAATTTCGCCACAGCTAGCTTCCGAGTTCCGAGGATAGCTTCCAATCGATCTGACGTCAATCACCATAGACATAATCCAATCCAGACACGACTTTGCCGACGCTCCACAAAGTACTGGGCTGATCCCGTGAAGAAACAAGACACCTCCATCCGTCGGCATGCATGGTGTCTGAGTGTGGGGAAGAGTAGTTGGTTGGTTGTATGTGAAGCTCCAGTAACTTGAGTAATTTTTCGGTACAGATAGATAAACCGCACAAGCACCAGCCGGCACCTACGTACGACGCAGCTGTCGTGCAGCGATGTTGCTGGGTGTGTACCACCTACGGTCATCAACGCATTTCCCCACCACTTCGTCGTTTTTACCCTGCATGTCTAGCTTATAAGCACCAGATCGAGCTCGTGATCACACGAACAATAACTCGCCTGCAGAGCTCCACAGAGTACCGCTGGGCTAGACATTTCTTTCCCATGGCAGATCTCGTCAAAGAACTCATCCAAGAGACGCCTCCGCTGCCATGGTTTCCGTTCCTCCTCCTTCTCCTCCTCCTCCCATTCCTCCTGTTTGCGCATCGCTGGCTTACCACGGGAAAGACAGGGAAAAAGGAGCAGCAACAAGAAAACCACCTCCCGCCCTCGCCGCCGGCTCTGCCCATCATCGGGCACCTGCACCTCGTCGGCTCTCGCCCTCACGTCTCCCTCCGCAGCCTCGCCAGGAAGCACGGTCCCGACGTGATGCTCCTCCGCCTCGGCGCCGTGCCGACGCTCGTCGTGTCGTCGCCGCGTGCCGCGGAGGCGGTGCTGCGCACGCACGACCGCGTCTTTGCGTCGCGGCCGCGCTCCGTCGTCGCCGACATCATCCTATACGGCTCCTGCGACGTCGCCTTCGCGCCCTACGGCGAGTACTGGCGGCAGGCCAAGAAGCTCATGACCACCCACCTGCTGAGCGTTAGAAGAGTGCAGTCTTTCCGCGGAGCTGCCATAGAGGAGGTAATTTTGATTTTGACGATTTCGTACTATTGCTTTTTGTACAAGTATGAGATGGAGGTCGTCGGGAGGCATTAGATGCATGGGGAGGGAGGGAGTGAGGGAGTGGAGGGAGGGCATGAGCATGACTGTCGGTGATGGATTGGTCCCAGAGCGTTGTGAGAAATTAGGAGCAGGGGCGGTAAATTTTGGTATAGCGTCAAAAGAGTGCGGTCTTTCCGCGCCGCTGCCATAGAGGAGGTCCATACTGTATTTTTTTGATAAAAGAAAATATATTAATATCGTGAAGATGCTAATTAGATCTAGCCGCGAAAATAGAGAAAAGTTCTGCTATAATGTTCCAGTCCCCGCTATATCGTTAGACTACTTTCTACATCTAATGATTCTAGCTATTCTCGATTAACGAAAATATGTTTTCACCAAGAGGAAATGTGACATTTGAAAGATGATACTGAATTCCATTGGTTAAACCATTTTCATACGAATTTCCTACAACAAACCAATATTTTTTATTTTTTTATTCTAATAACAATATAGCAGATAATTTGATCAAATAATATTTAACAATGGAGGCAAAACTAGAAATGAAATAATATTAAACATCAAATCTGTAGCAAATCTCTGGCGGCTCCCGCTAGTTGGTATGTCAAATAAGTTGGTGCCACTGCAACACAATGTGGATGACCCATTACTAGAAATCCCTATTTATCATGTGGTCTAAAATACTAGAAAACGCCCTTCAAATTCTAGGGTATTGTTTCGAATCCCACGAAAATAAACCTAGGGTTAACGGTTTGGAAAGAAATTTCTCCCAACCGTCTTCGATTAAGAAACCTTAGCGGGGCCATGGTAATCCAACTCGTAGGGATACCTGCCCTCTTGTGTACATATGAGTTCAAATTATGGATAATTAGCGAGGTCAACAGTTTATAGATCAATTAAAGAAGATTCATGATTAGTTATAAGAGCCATTGGCATATTCGTCTAGGCTAATCTCTCCAGCTTTGTATATAAGGTCTCAATTTTTAAATACCAAAAAATTAAACCAACTACTATAGCTTTGTATATGAGGGGTAGTAATAAATAGTATGATTAATTATGAAGAAAACCTCTCGTGTTCCAGGTTACAAAATACGGAGTACATATCATTAGAAAGCTTAGATGTTCTACTTTCTAGTTATGTAAATTTTGTATTGAGAACCTATGGATACGCGCAAGCTTTATGAACTAGGACGGAGTAGTAGTACTTAAACATGTTGCATGTCATGCCTTTTTTCTATACTACTAGATGCATGCAATATTCGCATTGATGAGCATCACTTTATAAAGTATAAATCTAATTAGTTACTCCTGAAGAGAGATACTCCCTCTGTTTCTTTTGTACAAGGCCACAAGTTTATATTTCAGGTACTATCTCCATACCAGTTTATTAGGGTATTACATATTTAAAAATTCAAGTATTAATTTGATTAATAAAAATGAGATATATTCTACAAAAAATTATACCATTGGGTTCATATTCAAAGTAAGTTTTCAATGATTTTTTTGGTATATATCTTATATTTATTAACCAAATTAATTGTTAAGCTTTCTTCTCAAAGTGCGTAACACACTAATAAATTTAGTACTTCTATTATTGGACTACCCACAAAATATAGTTCAATGCTGAAAATGACTTCAATGCTATTTAGGATAATTTGAAAGAAATTGACTTCATATAAAATGGATAGCAAATAATAAATGGTGTTCTTCATTACTACATAACAAAACAATCTATAATTTGGGCCTTTGGCGCCATTTCTTGCAGTTGGGCTGAGATTTATAGTTTGGTCTGTGCCAAATATTGGTTGAAGTAAACTGCGTTCACAAAGGAAATAAAGAAAATAACTTCCCTATTTATCCTCGGCTAATTGTTCCCTATATGTAAGCTAGTCTAATATTCTAATATGCATTCCGTCATAGGTGAGCACGGCCATGGCCAAGATTAGCGAGGTAGCCACAGCAGGTGGTATGGTGGACATGAGCGACCTGCTCAACTCATTCTCGAATGACATGGCTTGCCGCATCGTGTCAGGAAAGTTCTTCCTAAAAGAAGGACGGACCGAGCTGTTACGGGACCTCATCAACGATAGCTCACAGTTGCTCGGAGGGTTTAACTTGGAGGATTACTTCCCGGCTTTAGCTAGAGTAGGAGTGTTGAAGAGGACAGTTTGTGCTAAGGCTGAGAGATTGAGAAATAGATGGGACAGTCTGCTGGCTAAGGTGATCGATGATCGTGTGAGCAAGGAAAAATCAACGTCTGATCAGAAGGATGTCGACTTCGTAGATATTTTATTGTCCGTTCAGCATGAGTATGATCTCACAAGAGAGCATATGAAAGCTCTACTGACAGTAAGTACAAATAACACTTTCTATATTATATATGTTGATTTCTTGAATATATCTTACATCATCTGAATTAATTTATATCTACAGGATGTATTTTTCGCTGCAATAGATACATCATCTAACACCCTTGAATTCACCTTGGCTGAGCTCATGAGGAGGCCATACCTGATGAGGAAGTTACAATACGAAGTGAGGAGTATCGTACCACAGGGACAAGAAATTTTTAGTGAAATTGACATGAACAACATGACTTACCTAAGAGCCGTCATAAAGGAGTCACTACGGCTGCATCCCGTGGCGCCTTTTCTTGCTCCGCACCTTGCCATGGCTGACTGCAGCGTCGATGGATATATGGTTCCTGCTGGGACACGTGTTATCATCAATGTGTGGGCCATTGGTAGGGACCCAACCTCCTGGGAGGACGCAGAAGAGTTCAGACCTGAAAGATTTGTAGAAGGAGGCAGCGACGTGCACGTTAACTTCAAGGAGAATGGTTTCAAGTTATTGCCGTTCGGCGCAGGACGAAGGATGTGCCCTGGTATAAACCTCGGAATCGCCAATGTCGAGCTTATGTTGGCAAACCTCATGTACCATTTTGACTGGGAGCCGACGCCGGGGCTGGACAGAAAAGACATTGATATGACAGAGGTGTTCGGGCTAACCGTTCGCCGGAAGGAGAAACTACTGTTAATTCCAAAAGCACACATGTAGCAAAACCAGACTTGTAGCCACGAGAATAAAATCTAAGCACTTTGTGTTATCGGCATACTGTTGCTAATAAATAATGGTCACCTTTTAGTTGTTGAAAATCAGTTTTGAAATTATTTAGTTACGAAAGTTTGTGTGTTAAAATAGTGGCATGATCTTCGAGGCACGAGTTTGAATACTAAATTTTATTGTTACATACATATAAAATAAAGCATGATATACATATATTAAAATACTTTGTACGTAAAATATAGTATTGTAACCTGCCTAAATGTGTGAACAACGTTTTAGTTGGCTACACCTGCACATGCTAGTAAATGTTTGTCAAACGTTGCGAGGGAACCGTACTTGGCCTCGTACGGGTTGCGTGTTAATATAAGGAGACGACGTGCGTGTATAGGAAAACCCTAATACAATATCTAACATCCCCCTTTAATCTCAACATGTAGACAGATTGAGATTACGCTTAAACTCATCAAGCTTCTTGATCGGAAGTGACTTTGTAAAGCCATCTATAACTTGATCATTACTTGAAACAAAACGAATAGCTAACTGATTATTGGCAACTCTTTCTCTCACAAAGTGAAAATCAATCTCAATGTGCTTGGTACGAGCATAGAACACAGGATTTACTGACAGATAAGTACCACCCAGATTATCACACCAAATACTTGGTTTTTGCTTCAGCCTAACACCAAGTTCCTTAAGCAGAGCTTCAACCCAAATCAATTCAGCAGTAGTATTAGCCAATGCTTTATACTCAGCCTCAGTACTCGACCGAGCTGTAGCCTGTTTCCTGGCACTCCAAGAGACCAGATTTGGTCCAACAAAAATAGCAAAACCACCTGTGGAACGCATGTCATCAACATCACCTGCCCAATCAGCATCAGAGAAAGCACTAATAAAAGTGGATGAAGAGGCTGTAAAAGTGATGCCAAGTTTTACTGTATCCTTAACATATCTAAGAATACGTTTTGCGGCAGTCCAGTGTTCAGTTGTTGGAGCATGAAGATACTGGCAAACCTTGTTAACTGAGAATACTAAATCAGGACGTGTCAAGGTCAAATACTGAAGTGCTCCAACAATACTCCTAAACTGTGTACAGTCATCAGAGTCAAGAGGTGTACCACTTGTAAGAGACAATGGTTCAGAAGTAGACAATGGTGTTGGAGTTGACTTGCAATTTCTCATACCCACTTTATCAAGTAACTCTGTAGCATATTTTTCCCGTGTCAACAACAGACCATTAGGCACCTTTTTAACTTCAATGCCAAGAAAGAAGTGTAGATCACCAAGATCCTTAATGTCAAAATTCTTGTTCAAGTCTTGAAGAAGCGCAGAGATAGCATAACAAGAGGAACTTGTCACTATAATGTCATCAACATATACCAGAACAAATATAGTGATACCTGACTTGTTGAAAAGAAATAAGGAAGTGTCAGCCTTTGATGGTACAAAGCCAAGAGCACATAGTTTAGAACTTAGTTTAGAATACCAAGCTCTAGGCGCTTTCAACTCATATAGTGTCTTATCAAGCCTGCAAATATAATTTGGTGCATGTGGATCTTCAAAATCAGGGGATTGCCTCATATAAACTTTCTCTTCCAGAACACCATGAAGAAACACGTTCTTGACATCTAGCTGCCTAAGACTCCAATCACGAGAAACAGCAATAGACAAGACAGTCCTGATGGTGGCAATTTTTACAACTGGGCTGAAAGTATCCTCATAATTAATTCCATACCTCTGCTTGAATCCTTTTGCAATGAGACATGCCTTGTATCTATCAATAGTACCATCTGCCTTCCTCTTAACACGGTATACCCATTTACAGTCAATCAAATTTTTATTTCTGCATGGAGGAACAAGATGCCAGGTTTTATTTTTCATCAGTGCATTATACTCCTCCTCCATTGCTTGACGCCATTTAGAATCACCAAGTGCTTCAGACAAAGAGCATGGTTCACCTGTGGAGGAAAACATCCCATATCTAATAGTACCATCAGTAAACTGTTTTGGTTGACGTATACCTTGCTGCAAACGAGTGCGAACACGCGGAGGAGGCACACGCGGAGGAGAGGGTTGAGTATCATCACTTGAGCTTGAGCTTGTTGCAGAATCAGCCCCACCAGCCGGTGCCACAGAGGATCCGGAGGAATCTTCCACAGTAGCCGACATCACGAGTGAGTGGGGCGACGAGGGAGCAGAGCCTGCAGAGGAGGTGCCAGGTGGCGCGCCATGGTTTGGCGCAGGCGTGTGCTCACCATGCTCCGCATGCAGAGACGGGGACCGGCATGCATGTGCTGCATGAGGACGGGACGGGAGCTCGTGGTCAGCACGCACCGACGGGGACCGGCCAGCCTGATCGCTGGCGCTAGCACGCGCCCCAACGGCGGGAGAATCCGCATCGGGGGCTTCCACCTCGGGATCGCGCCAGAAGAATGTTCCATGGAATCTGCAGCAGGATCAGTTTCGGAATCCGTGCGAATTTCCTTATTTTCTGGCAGAATTTCAGATGCATTTTCAGGAGCCATTTCACCAGTATTTTCCTGAAAATTTTCTTGAGCATTTGCAGCAACCTGTGACACATTATTAATAGGCACAATAGAAGTATGATCATCAATATTTGCACCCTCATGCAACGTGGATGATGGAAGGAGTAAAATCTCTTTTCTAAGGAGGGGGCCGACATTGGGTCTAAGGGAGGCAAAAGGGAAAACATTTTCATCAAAGACAACATCGTGAGAGATATAAACACGACCTGTAGTCATATCAAGACATTTTACACCCTTGTGGCGAGGGATATAGCCAAGAAAAACACACCGGGTAGAACGAAAAGCTAATTTGCGGGTGTTGTAAGGACGAAGATTGGGCCAACATGCACACCCAAAAACACAAAGAGCATCATAGTTTGGTGTTATGTGGAGTAAGCGCTCAGCTGGAGTGTCAAAATCTATGACCTTACTAGGAAGGATATTTATGAGAAAAGTGGCGGTGAGAAAAGCTTCATCCTAGTATTTGAGAGGCATAGATGCATTAGCTAACAGGACAAGGCCAACTTCAACTATATGTCGGTGTTTTATCTCAGCAGAGCCATTTTGTTGATGGGCATGGGGGCGAGAGATATGATGAGTGATACCAACCTTTTGAAAGAAGGCATTGAGCTTTTCATACTCACCCCCCCCCCCCCAATCAGTTTGCATATTTATAATTTTCCTATCAAACTTGCGTTCAACAAACTGCTGGAAATTTAGAAAGGCTTGATAAACATCAGCACGACTTTTAAGCAAATAGATCCAGGTAAATTTTCTAAAATCATCAATAAATCTTACATAGTATAAATGTTTCCTAGAAGAGAGAGGTGCAGGACCCCATACATCAGAAAAAACTTGTTGCAAGGGAACAGTGGATCTACTAGTAGACATGGGATATGGCAACTGGTGGCTCTTGGCCAACTGACAAGAGTCACAAACATATGGGGTACTCTCTGGTGTGTAAGCTATCTTATTTCTCCTAAGAACTTGTTGAACCACAAATGAGGAAGGATGTCCTAAGCGGTGATGCCATGTCGAGGATGATGGCTTTGTTGGGATGAAAACATGCTTGGAGGGCTCACTGGAGATGGGCATCAGGGGGTATAGGAAGGACCTCTAAACAGAACGCGTCGGGTTGCCTGGTCCTTGATCACAAAAAAGAAAGGATGAAACTCAATAAAGACATGATTATCAAGGGTAAATATGTGGGCAGAGATAAGAGATTTTTTGAGGCACTAGGAACATGAAGTATGGCATTGAGATTAAATGAGTTATACATGTGCAAAATTGAATGACCAATACGACTAATGTGCATCTATGCCTTCAGCAGTGCGGACCTGGTCTTGCCCATTGTAGGCTTCATGAGTGGAGAGCTTATTCAACTCACCGGTGATATGATCAGTAGCGCCAGTATCGTAGTACCAGTTGGTGTCAACACCATGAGATGCAAAATTTGCATTTGCAACATTGTTTCCACGCTCTCCATTGTCACGACGATCATCTCCATAGCGCCACCAACAGTCCTTTGCCGGATGCCCATGGATATCACAAATCTGGCAGGTGGTGTCGACATAGCGAGTAGGCTGGCGATCACGACGCCGCCCACCATCATCACGTCTATCTGCATCATCACGACGGCGAGGACCATGGTCTTGGTAGCCACCTTGGTAACCACCACGGTTTCCACCACCTCCACGACGGCCGCGACCATCATCATCACGGCGACCATCATCATCACGGCGGCGGGGACGCTCATCGCGCCAGCCACGGTTGTCATCACGCCAGCCTCGGTTATCCTGAGCACCACGGTTGTCTTGCCAGCGGTCCTGACCACGGGAGGGAGCACCACCTCCGCGACGGGCAAGATTAGCAGATGATTTGAAGCTAGGAACCTCATCAGCCTTTTGCATTCGATCAAAGGATTGAACTTGACTGAATAGGTCAGACAGGGTAGTGTTTGGGTTGGCCCGAACTGCAGTGATCAAATTATTGTATGCGCCACCCAGATTCTTGAGAACATACCACACAAGTTCATCATCATCCAAGGGTTTCCCGGCAGCAGCAAGCTCTTGGGCAATTGTTTGCATCTTGGAGAAGTACTTTTCAGCGGACATGTCATTCTTCTTCGTCTCAACAAGCGCTGCCCACAGATGCTGAATACGTGACTTGGATGAGGTAGAGACATGGGTGTTGATAGCGGCCCAGGTTTCAGCGGATGTATCGAGGCCAATAACATGAGTGAGAACATCCGGAGACAGAGAGTTCAAGAGCCAGCGAAGCACCTGCTGGTCACGAGCAGTCCACGAGGCATAATTGGGGTTCGGGATTTTGACCTTCATGCCTTCTTCATCTTCAGCTTCAATGATCTTGTCAGGGGTCGGGTCTTTTCCTTCAACGAGATCGAGCACCCAGGCACCACGAAGGGCTGGGATGACCAACGCCCTCCACACGAGGGCATTGTCCCTGGTGAGCGGCTGGGTTGGAGGGGCACCGAGAGCGGCAGCCAGGGCAGTTGCAGAGGAGGACGACACCATGATCAGCAACTGGAGGGTCTTGAGCGTGCGGGAGCAGCAATCTTGAGGGTCTTGAGCAACAACGGCACAAACACGTGCGGCGGCGGTGATTTGATCTGGGTTTTGGTTGTAGGGTTTTTGGCGGCGGCGGCTAGACGAGCAGCAGCAGCGATTTGGCTTGTGGTTTGGTGGTGCAGTAGCGGCAGATGAACTGCAGCGGCAGCACGGCTTTGTAGCGACGGCGGCGGCGATTTTTGTCGGCAGCTAGGTCACGGAGAGAGGCTGCTCTGATACCATGTCAAACGTTATGAGGGAACCGTACTTGGCCTCGTACGGGTTGCGTGTTAATATATGGAGATAGAGTACAATACGGAATACAAGGGACGTGCGTGTATAGGAAAACCCTAATTCAATATCTAACAATGTTAACAACACAATTAAAAAGTTAAAAATAAGTGAAACATATGCATATATATTCTGTAAAAAACAAAAGAATTATGAAAGCGAAGAAGTATCGTTTAGAATGTGTATTCGCGGGCAACGATAGGTACAAACAATTACATGTTTTCAATTAGTATCTGGATAGGCAGTATAATTGTATAAAGTGCACCAAAACAATGGACATGTAGGTTAGACACAAGAGAATATATGCCCCCAAAATTCCATGCAGGGAGTCAGTTACAGCTCTTGATTTTTTATCATGGTTCTTTGGGACTCTAGAAGACAAAAAGAATAGGTCCGCACAAAAACATTCATGTTCGAGTAGGTCATTATGGAGTAACATTTTTTGTTGACATATACTTTTGAATGGTTGGAGCAAATATATAGTCGCCGGGAATTGAATAACTAACCTGGTAAAAAAGGACTTAAATCAAAGATAAACTCTGCATAGCAACTAGAGAAAAGATCGGTGGACCAACAGGTCAAGCAATTACCAAAATAATTACATGGTCATGTCTGATCAGTCCAAGGTTCAACACACATGGCTAACTTAGATTTCATCCACACGTTTTGACGAACAAGGCAGGACATTGCTGGACAAGACCGACCATCTATTTTCAAGCGTGGTGAGAACCTTTTGTCCAACCGCTGCAGAGGCTGTGAGTCTTTTTTTCCTTTCCCACGAAAAGAAACAGCAACGAACAGAAAAGAAAACAGCCGAAACTAACAGCAGCAGGGAAGGCTACAATCTAACATAAACCTACAGATTTCCACCTTTCAGCTTCCTCCATGATTCCATTAAAACCAGCTCCACTGTCTATGATTTATTTCAAGCACACGATCGTTTCTCTGGAGGCAAATTGACAGCAGCACAGCAACATAACTAAGCCATCTCACTTTGGCCAGCGACGAGCGGCATCAATCGACCAGCCCTCAAGGGAATCAAAGGACGTCAGGGTGAGACTCGGACACACCAGACCATCCATCATCTAAACCAAATTTCTCGGGCGAACAAACACTGTTATCCTAATTGCTCGTCACCGATCGGAATGAACAAGAGATGACCAATAAGCCACACAACGATTTGAAACACAAAAAGAGGGAGATACTTTCTGTAACTGTCTAACTGATGAAGGGAAAACTACATAATTTGATTGACAAATCACGTGTTAGTGGGCAATGCTTCAGGGTAAGCCGAGACATATACTAACATGAACTGAAATTCTATATCGAATGAGACTACCTAGTATTGGCTAATTTCTCCCTTGATCCCCAAGTTTTAGTACCTTCTGGATTAAACGCCTAGCTGATTCTTGCTGCAAAAATGCCAGTGGTCATTCCTCCCGTCATGAGAAAGTTAGTGACAAAACTCCCGTTTCTGTTCCTCTACGACAATAGAACAGGCGCAACAAGGAAAATTAATAGCACATGAATCCAAATTAGCTTTGACACAATAAGCCTGCAGGGAAGACCAAATAGATGATTCAGTTTTCAGAACAAGCTGTGCTAAAAATCCCATGACATGACTGTTTTCCAGTGAGGTATTGGGACATATTCACAAATGCTCTTCTAAGTTCTAACCGTGAAGATACCGTGCAAAACACCACCTTTTATTTATTGTTACAAGCAGGCCACTCAGCTGTCGGTATACAGAGTGCAACGGTAATACATTTCAATCATCTTTATGATGTAAGGCACTAGGTAGACTATTACCATTCAGGGCTGCATGGTACACTCTCTTATCCGCTAGTCCAAGATCTGAAAGAATCAAATTTCCCTGAAGAATGGAAGTAAGGGTAATATCAATATATGGTAGTACAGTACTTAAGTTAAAAATCAGAGACTACGAAGGATTAACAACAAATATGGAAGGTGAGAGACCATTCTATAAATTAAGAAAGATGAAATATGTACCTCCACTGCCATCAATTTCCGTACATTACTTGCATACAGCTTTGGATCGTCTTTTTCTTGCTCAGAAGGATAGTACACAGGCAAATGGACAACCTCTAGATAGTTTGCAAACTGACAAAGGAGCAGCAATATATGGCGTGCCTGAAAGTTTTAGTGAAGTTAAAGCGATACTTGAACTCACAAATGAAAGTACCCATTCATATAATTAACAACTAACGATATAAGAGTATCAGCTGCAATCAGTTCGAGTAACTACAGAAAAGTAACATTAGGATTTAGGAATCAGTTGGAGAAACACAAGAACCATTAGAGATACACATTACAAACATTCTGAAAAAATGCTATATCCAGGGTATTATCTCATAGATAGTCTGAGCTGTTAGTTTTCTGAGGTCAACTGCCCATCATGTAATTTTATATGTATCACTGTTACTTTAACTGTTTTGGGTGAAAGAAACAAAATATTCCTTTACGAAAAGAAAGCAACAACACTGGGAAACAAAGAAGCTAAACAGAAGTTCATTAATGAAATGTCCTAAACTTATGCACTAATGAAATGAACATACATAAGATGATATCGATCAATGTTATTTTAGTGGACAACATCAATTCTAATAAGATCAATTCCTTCAGTGTATGGTTCATACATGCGCTCATTGTAGGCATTTGGAACTGACAACTACAAGTATGCATAGACTTCCAAGTGACACTTACCCCATCCATGGAGTCCCATGCTGGACTAAATCTCTTGTATGGGTATCTTAAAATGACTGGCCGTACTGGTGCTTTTGCAAGAAAGGCTCCTGTCTTGAACGGAAGGAGATAGTCCCCATTTGTAGTTGTACCCTCTACAATAGGAATTCAGTCAATTGTATAAGATGAATACAAAACTACACCAATAAAGCGGAGACAGATTTACGGAATGACTAATTCCATGTGTTCTTGGACCATAGTACACAGTTCCACAATTTTGGTTTTGAGCACAAATATACAAGTACTAAAATAGGTTGTACAAAATTTGAAAAGATAAACAGAAAATATTGAAGAAACAATTATGATAAAACAAGCCAAATACAAACAGAAAACCAATTGAATAATATAAAATCATCACGCAAAAGTAATCTACGACTTACAAATCAAATATAGACACAAGATCCTGATATTAAGATGTGATTGTAATCCCAGAATAAGAACAAGATCAAAATAATACAGGTCACATAATATATGCAGTTACAAGGTATTGTGAACAAGCATTATATATTCCACAAGATGAGAAAAAATATACCAGGCTACTAGCCATTCAAATATGTGTCATAAACGAACAATAAACTCGAAATAGTCATTACTGTCCATATGTACAAAATCTAACGAAGAAGAAAGTATTATTATGCACCAACCAGGAAAGAGTAGCATCATTGGAGAGTCTTTTTGTCTATGAGCTCGCTGGATTCTTTCAGTTACAGCACCTGCGCGATATAAGTTAGAAAGCAGAACAAGCAAAATAGAATGTAGGCTACTGTGTTAGAACAACCCTGACCACGAAAAACAAGCCAATTATTATGTATTGGAGTGCCAAATCTGCTTACAGTAGCTATTTAAAAAAAAAATTTGCACCTATGGTCCATCACTCCAAAATGGCAACAATATAGTCCCTAGACTGAAAAGTCTAACAATACCATCTAAGAATAATTGATGTTGCTTAGCTTAACTTCGATTACGCATTAGATAATACCACTCCATACTATAAGGATGCTATTACAAACATGCCAAATTTATCTCGGCCGTGCAGAGATTTTTTACTGTTCAGAATTTCTTAGTCAACAGATAATGCTTTGTGTTTGATAGTTTCTGGTTTACCTACCACCATGAAAACATTCAATCTTTAACCACTGTAGTGATTTTATGGAATTATCTTTTATTTTTTCCTATTAAGATAAATTTTACCTCCTCCGTCCCATAATATAAGATGATCTTACAACCAACATATGAGTATATTTGCTGTAATAACATCTTATATTATGGGACAGACGAAGTACTAGTTAATAGAGCTAGTACCTTGCTCCTAATCCACCTATAAGCTTCCATGTTGCAATCATATTGCACCTAGCCATCTCCAGTAGGTTAATGACATACTAGTCAAATAATTAGTGGTTAAAGAATGACATGCCTATATTGAAAGGACACCGCAATAATAACTATGAACAGGATTTTACTTGTTGACACTCGTCAGTTTGTGAAGATTTATCATGTAAAATATAATAATTCTCTGGGTATAAATTGCATAACTAGTTTACTACTATAAGTCATCTTCCGAAGTTGAACCATGAGGATGAGAAAAATAATGCACAGCAGAGGCAAAAGAATGTAAGCATGTTCACTTAAGGTCACACATCAACGTATACCTGAAACACCTTTGAAATCCGAAGCTTTAGACTCTCGCTGAACAAAAATACAACCCATGCATTTGCTGCATCGCAACAGAAGGTCATGCTATAAATTCAGTTTAGTAATAAATACTCCATAAACTGTTGTTTTGTCATATTATCCACTAAAATACAATGTTGCAAGCTTCTAACTAGAAAGTCTAAAACGTGTGATCCACACAGCAAGAGAATGTTATTACCTTATGAGACCAACTAGGGGCAATCTGGCCACTGATCTCTTCAATGAGGACAGCCATCATGTGCAAAAACAAGCATGTCAAAATCAACACATTCTGATTTCTGAGGACATAATTCTTGAGAAACCGAATGAATAAAATCAACATTACAACATAACTGTGGTACCTTAGCAACAAAACTTGGAAGAGAAGATGACATGTGATACAGAATATCCAAATGTGATACATGATTAGATACAATTGCCCCTGGTCTTCCCAAATATTCAGACTTGCCAGTATCCTCGTCCTGAAAGAAATAAAGCGTCCCTAGTTGAATATAATAGACACAAAAGCAATAACATGCAATATTCCGTATCCAAATAAGGTTACATGTAAACTGTTATCGAAAAAATCCATAATTAACCATCTACCATCAGGCATGAAGCATAAACAATGTAGTAATTTGTATTGTTTCATCAAAATTGTATACAGGTGTAGTATTTCTCGTGCACTAGGCAGATGTAGTACTATGGAACGAACCCCAATCATTCAAAATCCGCATCTATCTTGAACAAGAAATAACCTCAATCTGTTATGTTACTAGAAAGGGAAATAAATTCACTTTGTCCTGATCCATTCTCGCTTACTGGAGGTTGACCAAGGACCTTGAACAAAGCCACGAATGAGCACTACTCCAAATAACCAACAGGTCCAGCACAGTATAATTTGGATCTTTCTAGCTCCGTTCCAAAATAAGAGTCACGGTTTTGTCTGAATTCGAGAAGAAATTTTAGGTTTAGATACATCCATATCATCTAGATAAAGTTGCGACACTTATTTTGGAACGGAGTGAGTAGTATTTATTAATCTACAAATGATAACTCCATGACCACCAATAGCTAGTATCTAAAACAGAGTATGTAGTAACATGTGCACCTCATGCATAATGTCACGGGTGGAAGCAAGTATTCAAGTTGAAATAAGTGCATATGCTAGAACAAGTTTATTTTCTGATCTAGACCGGGGAAGCAGGTATCAACTTAGGCAGAAACAAAGACAAATCCTACACGTTGACGTGCCCGTGAATGTGTGTTTCCAACTCCGTCAGACAATACAAGCAGCACAAGCATGAACAACTAGGCCGGCCTCGCATGACATCCCGTTCTTCCGTTGCAAGGTATCGACGACTAGTATGAAGCAAGCAACAGAAAGTAGCTAGGTACACTGGGAAGAAGAGCTAGAATCGAGATTAGAGTTTGGTACCTCGGCATGGGCGACGCGGCGGTGGTCCACGCGGATCCGGTAGAAGCCGAAGACGAAGAGCATGGCGCGCGCGAGGTTGCGGCCGCAGCGCACGACGGCGTCCCGCCTCCATCCCCGGAGGCGCGCGTAGCCGTCCCCCGGGCCCTCGGCCCCCTGGCGCTCCTCCTCCACCCCGAGCGTGCACACGCGGCAGACGAGGTAGTAGGCGACGAGCAGGAGCACGGCGGCCACGACCCGGAGCGGGAGGAGCAGGGCCGCGGCGACGGCCAGCCGCGCCGCCTCCGCCGGCCCCAGGGGCCCGCGGCCCATCGGCCCGTAGGCGTCCCGCCGCGCGTACGGCGCGTACCTCCGGTCCAGCTCCTCGAGGGTCTCCGGCGCCCCGGCCGTGGGTGCGGCGGCGGGGGCCGCGGAGGGCGGGGAGAGGAGCGGCTTGGCTGCGGCCTCGTCGCGGCGGGTGGCGCTGTCGAGCTCGGCGGGGGCGTCGCCGTCGGCAGCCATGGAAGCGGAGAGGAGCAGTAGGTGTGTATGAGGAGAAGAGAAAGCGCGGCGACCGGGATAGAGATAGTGAGATAGGGAAAGGGATTGAGGCGGTCGGTGGTGGTGGTGGTGGAGGAGTAGACGGCGACGGCGACGGCGACGGCGACGGCGACGGCGACGGCGACGGCGGGACGGGCGGGGAGAAGGGAGGAGGAGCGTCGGAATCTGGATCGGACGGCTCGCTGGAGCCTGCCGCGCGCGGTGGTTTTAACACTGGAACTACTTTGCGTGGACGGCTGGAACTGCCGTTGTAGCAAAGCTCGGCAAAGTGTTGACGTACACGGTCGGCGGCGAATCGGCGACGGGAGAAACGGCCCCGCGTGTCCCACACTCCAACTCCAAGCCGTGACGATTTGACTTGTTGTTTTCCTTTCCGGATTGTTCAGCGGTCTACTAGATAGATTTTCTAGTGTTTCTCCAAGGCCCGGATGGAATATTCTGGAGTATGAAGGAAAAAATGACGATTGATTTTCATTTACTGGTTGATCAACTTTTCAAAAAAAAAATCCAATTGGTCATCCATCTGCCCAAGGTTTATCAAGTTGTTTGTTGCAGCACCCTTAGGGAAACCTATGGAACTACTAAAGGATAAAGATGCCCCATCAAAATCATGCTTACTTGCTCTCAAAAAATATTATACTTACTTCGTGCTAATGTTTTTTTTGCAACTTTTAAAGATAGATTTGAATAATGCAATCTCGATGCAGCAAGTTTTCAATCCATACTTCCTTCATTCCAACGAATAAGACATACAGTACAAATTTACTCAAAAATCAACATCCTCTAAGTTCGACCGATGTTATAGAAAACAAATATAAGTATTTATGATACCAAATCAATATTAGTACGTAGATTCATCGTAAAATATATCCTCATAATATGTTTGTTTCATGTTGCGGATATTTACATGCTTTTTCTTCACATTTGGTCAAACATGTGTTTGGTGTCTTGTAGAAGCTAAATTGCGCTGAGTTAAGATCTTGTTTGGTAGGTTCTGGGAGTTGAGATAGGCCAAGCATCTAGTTGCCTCCTCTCGTTTGAGAAGGTGATGATACCATCACGATTGTGTTTATTAGAACAAATGCATAAGAATAGAATCACTGCATTCACTTATTTGAGATTCAGATTTACATCTCAACATCAAGAACCTTGAGTAGGAACATAAAAGGCTACCAGGCCATGTATATAAAAATTAAAAGCAATGATGCCAGTAGGGATATTGCAATCAAAGCTCTTTTTATATATGGTTTTAGGACTAGATGAAGAGATCGGCACAAAAATGGATGCAAGGAAGGGGAGCTCTAGACCCCAGATAGGTCTACTGGCAGTCTAGCACGGCCAGGGTATCTGGCCACGCCATGGGCCCCCATTTGCAGCCTCTTTGTGTGTTGTTGGCTCACTTTGTCTTGGTAGATCTTTATCAAAAATTCGGAAGTGTGATATCTGAACTTGACTTTTTTTTTGAGTTTTTAAGCTCCTGAAAAATAAAAAATACTAGTGAGACAATGATTTTCTGCCACACAGAATTAGAACCAAATTAAAGTTGATTTTTTGGAAAATTCCTGAAATCAAGGTAATAATTAACTCATAATATGATACAAATATAATGTAATATAACACATTAAATTAGAAATAACATACTCCCTCCGTCGCATGAAAGTTGTGGGAGATTTGTCAAAATTCAGAGGTAAATAAAACTACTATTTAGTGTCTAGATACGTCTAAATTTACAAAAATTTCATACATGTTTCGTGGGAGGAGGGAGTAGATGCATTTTACATGTATCAACATCCACAAGCTTAACATATGTTCGTTCTCGAGCATAAAGGTGATAACTAAATAGGCTTTGTAGTTTGCTGTTAATAGATACACAATGTAGAATTAAGGTAATTTCTACTCAAAGTATATACGATGGTTCATAGATAAGTAAATAATAACAACAAGCAATAATCATATGAAGTAAAAGAAACATAAAATTATAATATACATAAGAGTAAAGGCGAGTGATGTTTTGGCACCTGGGAGCATATGCTCCCGGTTTTTAAGTTTCCTTTTAAATACACTTTCGAAATGTTAAAATATTCGGACACAAAATTTAGTGGGCACATCTCGAAATTTAACAGTCTTACAAAGTCGTTCCACAGAAAACCGACATTTTTAGTATCATGTGTACAAAAGATGAATTTTGGTGTAAAAAAAAGTTATCTATGTGACGTTTTTTTTATCTTTTTCACACAAGTCACAAAGGTTTTTTCGCAAGACTTGAGTGCGCACATAGAATGTCGATGCGTATTTCGAATTTTTTTACATTTCAAAATATTTTTTCCCGGTGGTAGGAGCATATGCTCCCATATGCTGAATTGAATTTATACATCTTGCATAATGGTAAAGGAACAAGTACTATGGATAATTAAGAAAACGTGTACGTAAGATATAAATGATTCGTAAGCAAGATTCTACATTGAGATTTTTTCCTAACATTTGTTCATATAATAGATCTTTTAAGAAACTTTGTTTCTTTGACTCGAAAAGAAGTACAACGTAAGAAGGGATTAAACATGGGCAAGACATCTATATTCCAAATCTTTATACTCCTGCTCCGGTGCTGGCGCGGCGTCCTTGACCTCCCATAGCCTCCTCTACTTCCCATGGCCCCGCATGTGGCATCCTCCTCCCGAGGCCGAGGTCATCGGGGGAACCTCGCCGTCGATCGCGCTAACATATGTGTGCCGTCTTCCTCCTCATCGGCCAAATGGATGCAGCCCCGAGCGTCGATCACTGCAAAAGAATGACAATGTTGCTACCATCAAGGGGGTCAGTGATGCT
Source organism: Lolium rigidum (assembly GCF_022539505.1). NCBI lineage: Eukaryota > Viridiplantae > Streptophyta > Magnoliopsida > Poales > Poaceae > Lolium > Lolium rigidum. The sequence continues at coordinate 193,522,763 of NC_061511.1, read as the reverse complement.
ATTGTCCAGGGGATCGGTGGTGCTGCAATTGTTAGGCAATGCTGCTATTAATGGGCAGCCTATGATGCTACCAGCCAGATTTATCCAATTTGGTGCTAAATTATAAAACTATTCTTTGCAAAAAAAAACTTGATGATGCTTTCAGTATTTTTAAATGCTACGACCGTTTTGTAGTTTTTTTATAATGGTACAATATTTTTTGCTACAACATCTTCGACGAGGTTTGCTACTTGGTCTCCAGTGAGATCACCGGCGAGGTCTCTGGCGAAGCCTCCGTCTATGTCTCTACCGATGTCGGTTTTTGCTACAGTATCACTTTTTTTTTCCTACAACGTCTTCGACGAGTCAGTCTTTTTTTCTTTCCTAAGCGAATCGTTTTTTCTACAATGAAGCAAAAAAAGAGTCCGTTTTTTGCTGCCTGGAGCAAAAATGACACGTGTCACTAGTAGGAAAAGTCTTATAGGTGAGATCTTAGTTCTGTGGCGCACCAGCCAAAAATGCGTCACAGAAAGTTGTTTTGTGGCGCACCAGGCACAGTGCGCCACAAAAATAGCTTAATTTTGTGGCGCACTGATACGTCCAAATTGCATCACTATTTTATATCATAATTTGCTGTTATTCATTGATATATTTCATATTGGGACACAATACTTATGTTATTTCATCTATTTTGCATGTTTCATGATTATTTGGAGATCAAGC